>NC_091447.1:58592984-58884442 GCF_964237555.1 Oryctolagus cuniculus | reverse complement strand
CCCCTCCTGGCTTCCGCAGCTCATTTACTTTCTCTCCAGCGCCGACCCCCCTCCCGCCGGCAGGAGGGGTCCCGGGCAGCCCCTTATGCCTCAGTCTCCCGCTCCGTGAGATGAGGCCGAACGCAGCCCCGCCCCCTCGCTGGCCAGGTGGGCGGGGGCCCAGGTGGGCGGTCCCGGGCGCAGAACCTGCTCGGGGTCGCAGCCACCGGCGGCGGCGGCGGCCGAATTCCTGGGTCCCTCCGTGCCTCAGTTTCTCTACCTGCAGACCGTGTGCTGCTCGCCACCCCCCTCCCCCCGCACAGGGCCTGAGCACCACCGCGGGCGTCCCCGCTGCCCTGGGCAGGGGGCCCGGACCGAGGGGCCTGAGGGAGGCCCACAGCACCCCCGCCCAGGCCGCCGGGCCCCTCCCCCACTTCCTGCGCCTCTCAGGCCCCAAGCCTGCGCCTGAGACCCGGGAACCTTCACTTCAGCACCACAGCTGGGGGGGGGGGTCTGCGGAGGCTTCCTGGAGGAGGCGGCCCCCAAGCTGAGGCTGAAGGAGGGGGAGGCAGTCAGGTGGGGGCGGCAGCGGGGAGGGGGCGGGGGTGGGGCGTGGCTGAACCCGGCTCTGGACAAGGTGGCCTGGACGGGGTGGGGGCGTGGGTGGGAGCCGCTGCCCCGCCCTCAGCCCCACCCCGCCTCCCACCTCCACTCCCGGCCCCCAGCCCTGCCCTCGCGCAGGAGTCTGGGGCCACCTGTGTCCTGCTCCCCCTGGGGTCCTTGCTACCCATCTGTTCCATGGGTCTCTTTCTGGTCTCTCCTTGGCACAGCCGGGGGTCCCGAGTGGCTTCCTGCACCCGCATCTGGGCCATGGGCAGGTGGCCCCGGGGCAGGGCAGGCTGGGCACTGTGGGCAGAGGTCAGCGGTGCATGGGCCGAGCTCACTGGGGGCAGGTGGGGAGGCGCCCTGTGTGAACACTGCCCCGGAATGCTGCAGGACAGGCCCAGCCCTGGGGCTGGAGCTGTCCCCAGCAGGTGGCCCTGGGGACCAGAGGGGGCTGGGGTCAGGGCTGGGCCAGGGTTCATCCACTCCAGCCCCCCCCCCACCTGTTCTCATCCCCCGCCCCTCCCGTGGGCAGGACCCGTCTCCCAGTCCCCCCCCCAGCGGGCACACTGTCCTCGCCACCTGACCTCATTCCCTCTTCTGATCTGGGGGCTCCGCTCCTGACTGAGCCCCCCACCCCGTCTCACCCCGGGCCTGGGCCCCTGCAGCCACAGCCCCTGCCCAGGCCCTGGTTGGGGGTCCTGTGGGAGGAACAGGCTCAGAGCCCATTCTGGACCCCCGCGGAGCCCCCACATGTACCGGCACCCAGGAGGCCGGGGATCCCCTCCCCCCCAGACCCCTGCCCGGCTGGCTCACCAAAGGGTAGGTCTGAGGTGGGGGGCAGGGGTCAGACCACCGTGGTGCCCTGGGCCCCTCACACTGGGGGGGCTCTGCTGGGGGGAGACCAGGTGCCCCAGGCAGGCCCCGAGAGACTCCGCCCAGGAGTGGGGGGCAGCGGGGGGGGGTGCCATGCTGGGGTATGAACTGAGCCAGGCCCCGCCCAGGCTGAGTCAGAGGCGCCCCCTTTGGGGTCAGGGGGAGGGGGAGTCTGGGGGAGCCCCAGGTCCCAAGTCCAATCCCACACCGGCTCTGCCCCCCCAGGAGTTTCCCCCAGAAAGGGGTCCAGGAGCCAGGGCCAGGGCACCTTCGGTGTGGCGGGGCGGCCGTCTGGGGAACAAAGCCCCAGTCAGGGGGCCGGTGGGTGGTTCAGTGGTTCCGGCTGCCTCTCCTGTCGCTGTGCCAGGGCCCTGTGGGGAGCACCCAGGCCCCAGGGCTGGGCAGAGGGGGAGGCTGAGTGGGGGCCCCCAGGCTAGCTCCTCCCGGTGACTCAGCCCCCCCCTCCCCCGGGGAAGACAATGCTGGCTTGTGGGCAGCAGGAGGCCTCCCGGCAGGTGCGTGCCCCAGCGCGGCCCAGCCTCAGTCTCCCCATCCGTACATTGGGTTTAGTCATGGGCCTGAGGCTGGGAGGAGCCGCATTTGCATTGAACAGTGCGGGGGCTCACCTGCTCTGCCCACGCAAAACCTGGTATACTAGGGGTGCGCAGGCGCGGCCTGCTCCCTGGGGGTTTCCTCCCCTTCTGTGGTTGAAACCGAAGGGCCACTCTAGGGACAACTGGACCCCAGCGAGGAGGGGGAGGGACAGACGGACGTGGGCTGGGCTGCGGTTGGAGCTGCTCAGAGACCCAGGAGGCGGAGCGGTGCAGGCCCAGTTCCCAGATGGGGGACAGCACGGGGTGGGGGCTGAACCTGAGAGCCCTCCGGCCCCGGACCTGCTGCAGCTCCTGAGGGGGTGTGTGCCTAGCGTGTGCGCGCATGCATGTGTGCGCATGCGTGCTTGTATGTGCACACACGCGTGTACAAGCGTGTGCGCGTGGCCTGGGCCTTTTTAAGCGCTGCTGCCCTTGGCCTCCCCAGGGCACCCTCTTCTCATCTCTGCCCGGAGCAGGGCACAGGGCTGCCTTGAGCGGGGAGTGAGCTCATCAGGCCTGGCAGCGAGCTGCGGGGTCCCCGACCGCACCGCCGAGTAAGCCGCGGGGTCCCCGACCGCACCGCCGAGCAAGCCGCGGGGGCCCCGACCGCACCGCCGAGCAAGCCGCGGGGGCCCCGACCGCACCGCCGAGCGAGCCGCGGGGGCCCCGACCGCACCGCCAAGCGAGCCGCGGGTCCAAGATGCCCGCTCGCGGCACTCGGCACCAGGGGCGAGACCCGGGAACTCAGAGACGACCCAGCTGTAGCGGCTTCGCGGGCGGCCACGGCAACCTGAGAATTAAACTCCAAAACCCACCCCCTCCGCTTCTCGCGGACTCCAGTTCGGAGAGTCCCGCCTACGCCGCGGGGAGGGAAAAGGGAGAGGCGGGGCCTTCCCGCGGGTGGTCGGCAGCCCTGCCAATCAAATCTTCCCGCCCTCCAATTGGCCACCGCCTCTCTGCCTTATCTTTCAATCTCAAGGGCCTTCCCATTTGCGTCATGGTGCGAGCGCTGTAAGTGTACATCCGCGCAGAAAGATAGTCCCTGCTTCCTTCCGGCGCCCGTGGCTCACAAACCCCGAGAACCCGCGCTCCCCAACTCTGAGCTTCGAGATCCCTTAGGGTCCCCACGCGGGTGCGCGGCACACCCAGGCGCAGGGCCGGCGCCCCGGCCGCTCGCGGCCGCGCGGAGGGATCCGCCGCGCGCCGCCGGGCGTGCCTGGGCGTGGCCTCCAGGGGGCGTGGCCGTGGCGGGGCGTGGCCGGCGCGGGCGGCGCGGGGCGGGGGGCGGAACATGTCTCCCGCCGCAGGGAGATGAGGCAGCGGCGGCGGCCGCGGGCGTAGCGGGCCGGAGCCGAGCCGGACCCGACGCGGGCGGCGGGCACCGCGGGCACAGCGCACGCCGCTGCCCCTCGCCCCGGCCGGCCGCACGCACGGGGGAAGGGGCCCGGGCCCCGCCGCCCACGCGCGACCCTCGGGGGCCCGGCCGCGACGCCCCTTTGTCCGGGGGGGGCCCTGCTACATGCCGCCGACCCCCGCGCGCCGCGAGCCCGACCGCGCCCCGCAGGTAAACGCTCGCGACCCGGAGCGGGGTGGGGGGGCTCGCCCAGCTCCCCCGGGCGCCCCCCACGCGCGGGACGGGGGCGCGGGACTGGCGCGGGGGCCCGGGTCATTGTTCTCCAACTTTCCGCGTGGACCGGGCGGCGACGTGGAGGGGCCGCGCGCGCACCCCCTCCCCGCCCGGGCACTTCGGGAAACTTTGCGGCGCCCGGGGCGGGGGCTCCGTGAGCGGCCGCCCGCCTGGGGCGCGGGGGCCCCCAGCCTGGACTCGGGGGGCCTCGGGCGCCCCCTGCCCCGGGAGGGGCCGGAGCTGGGGGGGGGCGTCCTTTTGTCTGTGGGGAGGGTGTGCGGCGCGGGCCGCGGGCTCGGGCCGGGGGCCGGGGTCCCGGGCGCGGGGCTGGAGGGGGCCGGGGTCCCGGGCCCGGGCGGGAACATCTGCTGTGCGTTATTGCGCGCTGGCGGCTTCAAAGCGCCCCGGGCCGCGCCGCCTGCACCGGCTGGGGGGGGGAGGTGCTCGGGGTCCCCCCCCCGCCCGGCGGCGCCCGGCCCCTCCGAGGCCCGCGTGGAGGCCCCCCGGAGGCTGCCCCCAGCCCCCTCCCCCGGCCCGGGCGCCCCCACCCCCCCCCCAGCCTCCTCTCCGGGCTGTTTGAAAGTCGGTTTCAGCTGCCCCACAAAAGAGTGCGGTTTCGTACAACTCCGAAAAAGTCGGTTTCGCACGCCCTCCCCGAGCCGAGCACCCTGGCGGGGGAGGGGGCGCCCGTTGCACACCCCGGCCCCAGCTGGCGAACAAAGAGGGGGCTCCTCCGCCCCTGGCCCTCCAGTCCCGCTGCGCGCCCCGGCCGCGCGCCCCGCCTGCGGCAGGTGGATCCCCGGCCCCGCCAGGCCGAGCCCCCGGGCCGGTGCGGGGAATCCCTGGCCGCGGGACCCCGGGTGGGGGCCGAGGGCTGTTTCCAAAGTTGCTTCGAGATCCCTCCGGATACTTTGTGGCGGTAGAGCAACTTGGCCTGGCCTTTTTTTTTTTTTTTTTTTTCCTGCTCAAATTCAGTTGGCTTTTGGGAGGGGGTGAAGGCGGGGCCCTCGCAGCGTGGCCACCCCCCCCCCGCCGTGAAGCTGGGAGGGGGCTCCCCCTCTGACTCCTGGATCCCTTCGCGCTGGGTTTCGGGGTGAACAGGCCCTCAGTGGACTTTGACAGCTGCTCCCAGCGCCGGGGGGGGGGGGTCCCCACCAAGTTTCCCAGGGGCGGGGCCTGGGCTGCCCCACCCCCTCCCCAGGCGGGCAGGTGGGGCGAGGAGGGGGTGACTGGCCCCACGTCCTGGGATTTGGTTCCCCCCGGGGTGGTGGTGGGCGCGTGGACAGAATTTTTATCACAGCCCCCATGGGCTCTGGGGAGGGGTCCCAATGGGAGACCCCCACCCTGCTGCGCACCGGGGTTTGGTGCCAGGCTTTCTCAGGCCCCGCCTGCCCGCTGGGCGGTGGTCTCTGACCTCTCCGCTTCCTGTCCCCCCCACCGTGTGGCCCCCCAGGCCTAAGGAGCCTGCCCTGGCCCTGCGCTGGCCGCAGCCCCCGGAGGATGAACCAGCCGCCGAGGATGGCGCCCGTGGGCTCGGACAAGGAGCTCAGTGACCTCCTGGACTTCAGCGTGGTGAGCCCTGGGCGCCCCTGGCGGGGCTGGGGGGGGGCTTGGGCAGCGGACGCCCCACCTGTCCTGCTGGTTTTTTTTTTTTTTTTTTTTTTTTTTTGGTCAGGCAGAGTTAGACAGTGAGAGAGAGACAGAGAGAAAGGTCTTCCTTCCGTTGGTTCACCCCCCAAATGGCCGCCGTGGCCGCACTGCGCCGATCTGAAGCCAGGAGCCAGGTGCTTCCTCCCGGTCTCCCATGGGGTGCAGGGCCCAAGGACTTGGGCCATCCTCCACTGCCCTCCCGGGCCACAGCAGAGCTGGCCTGGAAGAGGGGCAACCGGGACTAGAACTGGCGCCCCAAGTGGGACTAGAACCTGGTGTGCCGGTGCCGCGGGCGGAGGATTAGCCTAGTGAGCTGCGGCGCCGGCCTTGTTTTTTTCTTTTTGTAAAGACCTATTTGTCTTTAAGGCAAATCTAGGCAGAGTTAGGAGGAAGGCGAGGGGGAGAGCGAGCAGACCCCTGTGGTCGGTTCACGCCGAGCGGCCGCAGGCCAGGGCTCCGTCGGTCTCCTGCGGGGTGCAGGGGACAATCCCTTGGGCCGTCACTGCCGCCCCCCAGGCTGTAGCGGGAGCTGGAAGGGAAGTGGAGCCGCCGGAGCCGCCGGGCCGGACCCTGTGCACCGACCCGGGATGCCGGCCCCAGCGCTGCTCAGGCGGGGAACAGGGCCCGAGTGGGGCCTCCAGCCCCCCCCCACTGGTGGGCTGCACCGCACGGGCTCTGCCCTGGGTCAGCCAGTGCCACCCACGACCTCTGATCTGTGAAGTGGGCGCACTCAGGGTGCTTGGCCCCGTGCGAACGCAGAAAACAGTGCCCAGTGCTGAGCTGGCCCGGAGGAGGGGCGGGCACTTCCTGGCCTGGCCAGGGCTCCCCACTTGGTCGTCCTTGGAGGCCCGTGAAGGGAAGGGGAGCCCCAGGGGCTCGGGGCAGCCGCAGGCTCCGGGAGCGGCCTGGGCCCAGCGCAGAGCGGAGCCCGGTGCCGGGAGCTGGGGTGGCGTCAGTTCGCGTCTCTGGGCCGGGGTTCGGCTGTGTGTGTGTGTGTGTGTGTGTGTGTGGCTGGCGGGGTGGGGGGGCTCCTCACGGCTGCCCCGGCCCCAGGGAGGGCCGCTCTTTCGGTCTGATGGCGACCTCCCCCGGGCACGGCCGAGCTCTGTGGAAAACAAGAGTCGCGGAGCGGAACGGCGCGGCGGCCGCGGGGCGCGGGTATTTTGGGCCCCGTCTTATTTTTGCGTCTCCGGCTGAGTAAGCAGAGGTGCGCTCCGGCGGTTCTTGTTCAACTGCCGGTCACGGGCGGCTGGGCCGAGCGCTCGGCCTGGGGTCTGCCGTGCCCCTGCCTGGGGTCCCACGTGGGCCCCAGGCCGAGCGCTGGTGGCGGTGGCTCCTGCAGGTCTGCGCCCCTCCTGCCGCCGGGCCGGGCTGCCCGGGCTCCTCCCTGGCGTGCGGATCAGGCCTGGGGGGGGCCGGGTCCCACCCCGACCTGGAGAGCCCAGCCTCGGGCCCTTGCGCCGGCCTCTGGGCCTGGGTGGGGGCCGGGCACCGGTGGCATGGCGGGCACGGGGCCGGACTCCCACGTGCCGGGGCCGGGCGTGCATCTCGGAGAAGAGGAAGCAGGCATCTGGCCGATCACGAGGCCCGGCGCCCGCAGGACACGGCCCGGTGCCCCCCGGGGCAGGAGCCACGTCAGCTCGGCCCACTTCGTCCAGGGCCGGCCCCTCCCCCCAAGCAGGCCTCGGCGTCCCCAAAGGGACGGGGGTGGGGTGGGGGAGACCCTTCTTGGGCAGCAGGGCCTGTTCCCATTGACACCTGCCGAGGAGGCGGGGCCCCAGGAGATCCCGCCCCTGCCTGGCCACGCCTTCCCTCTGAGAACAGGGCCAGGTCCCCCGCTGTGGGTGGGGGTGGAGTCAGGGCCTCCTGGGTTCCCTGTTGCTGGCTGGGGGGCCAGGGGTCTGGGGGCTCCGCACCCTGGGAGCGATGACCCCGCCCGCGGGGCCAGCCTCGCTCTTGCTGTGGCAAAGGGGGGCCGTTGCGTCTCGGGGACACTTGCTGCTGCCCCCGCGCCCGGGCGCCCCTCGGTTCAGGCCGGCCATGCGGGGCAGCCTGGGCTGTCCCCCTCTCGGTCCCCCTCTGCCCTGTCACGCGGGCCTGACTACGTGGAGACACGGAGAGGCTGTGTGTCGGCCCCACACCCCCCCCATCCCAGATCTCGTGTGGGGCATGTCCCGTGGGGGCCGTGTTATGTGTCCTGTGGGGGGCGCGTGGTGGGGCTGGGGCCGCGCACCCTGGGTGGAGCGTCCCTGAGCTCTGGCCGAGCCGGGTCCCGCGCGGCCCCTGCCCATCGCCCCTCCCCCTCTGCCCGCAGATGTTCCCGCTGCCCGTGGCCGCCGGGAAGGGCCGGCCCGCCTCCCTGGCCAGCGCACAGTTCGGAGGAGCAGGTAGGACATGGCGAGGAGCAGGTGTGGTGGGTGCATCGCGGCTTGGGCGTGGGAGGTGGGGGTGGCGTGGGGGCAGCCAGCCTGAGGCGTCCCGTCCCCCTGGACTCGGCTGCCTGCTGGCCAGAGCGTCCCCTCCTCCCGGCCTGGGTGTGGGGGAGGCGGTGAGTGTGAGGGGCCGCGTCCGCCTGCAGGGGCGCCGCAAAGGCCTTAGGCAGGACTGGGTGCGGGGGCCGGGGATCTGGGTGGGGAGGCTGGGTGCTGGGGGCTGGGGATCTGGGTGCAGAGGCCGGGGGCTGGGGGCCGGGTGCTGGGTGCCGGGGATCTGGGTGTGTGTGGGGGGCCGGGGATCTGGGTGCAGAGGCCGGGTGCTGGGCACTGAGGGGCTGGGTGCAGAGGCTGGGGGCTGGGTGCTGGGGGCCGAGGGGCTAGGCGTGGGGGCTGGGGATCTGGGTGCGGGGGCTGGTGCTAGGGGTCAGGTGCTGGGGGCTGGGGATCTGGGTGCAGAGGCCGGGGGCTGGGGGCCGGGTGCTGGGGGCCGGGGATCTGGGTGTGTGGGGGGGCCGGGGATCTGGGTGCAGAGGCCGGGTGCTGGGCACCGAGGGGCTGGGTGCGGAGGCTGGGGGCTGGGTGCTGGGGGCCGAGGGGCTAGGCGTGGGGGCTGGGGATCTGGGTGGGGAGGCTGGATGCCGGGGGCCGAGGAACTGGGTGTGGGGGGGGCCGGGGATCTGGGTGCAGGGGCCGGGTGCTGGGCACCGAGGGGCTGGGTGCGGAGGCTGGGGGCTGGGTGCTGGGGGCCGAGGGGCTAGGCGTGGGGGCTGGGGATCTGGGTGGGGAGGCTGGATGCTGGGGGCCGAGGAACTGGGTGTGGGGGGGGCTGGGGATCTGGGCGCGGGGGCCGGGTACTGGGAGCCAAGGGGTTGGGCGTGGGGCCGGGCGCTGGGGGCCGGGGATCTGGGTGCAGGGGCCGGGTGCTGGGGGCTGGGTGCTGGGGGCCGAGGGGCTAGGCGTGGGGGCTGGGGATCCGGGCGCGGGGGACGGGGATCTGGGTGGGGAGGCTGGGTGCTGGGGGCCGGGGATCTGGGTGCGGGGGCTGGTGCTGGGGGCCGGGTGCTAGGGGCTGGGGATGTGGGTGCAGAGGCCGGGGGCTGGGCGCCGAGGGGCTGGGTGCGGGGGCCAGGGATCTGGGCGTGGGGCCGGGCGCTGGGGCCGAGGGAGCTGTGAGCAGGTCCAGTGCCTCCTCGGGGCTTCGGGGGGGCTGTGTCTGGGTCCCGTGGGACCTGGGAGCGCCAGGGTGGGTGAGGGTGGCGCGGACGCTGCGCCCCCACCCCCAGAGAGAGACGAAGCTGTCACGTGGCCGCCCTGCTGCTCCGCGCTGGCCTTCCCCTGCGCCTGGGGAAGTGGCCGCAGGGCTGACTGGGCCGCTCCTAAGGGTGGAAATCCCCACGGCCCCCGGGAACCGGAGGTGCTGTCTTCCTGGGGGCTTCCTGGAGGAGGTGGCACCGACACCCCTCCCTGGACCTGAGGTTGCACCAGGGTCCTGCAGGGCGGAGGGGAGGGAGGCGTTGTCTGCCTGCCCGCCCCTGGCCCCCAGCAGCGCTGCGTGGCCGGCCCCGCGCATGGCCTCCTGGGGGCGGTGGGACCGGGAGCCCCCAGCCCTGAGCTCAGGGCACCGGCTGAGGTCCCTGTGTGTGTGTAACCTACTTCGCGGGCCGGCAGCTCCCACGTGCTGGGTCTCATCTCCTGCCGCAGATCCTGGGCCGGGCACATGCCGGGAGCGCGCACTCGGGCCCCCACGTCGGGGGAGGGACGCCGGCGCTGGGCCCTGGCTGGCTGGAGGCTCCCGGGGGGGGGGGGGGGCTTCGGCGGGCAGTGACTCCGCGGACTCCTCACCCTGCCACCTGCTGAGGGGCCTGCAGTGGCTGGGCCGGCCCGCCGCCGTCTCGCCCTGTGCGCGCGTGTCCCGGTGGCCCTGCCCGCCGCGTCGCCCCTTGGCGATGACCGGGATGGGAAGTCCCAAAGCAGGTCAAAGAGACGCGGAGTGGACAGCCCTGCGGGCCTGGCCCAGGCCGTCGAGTGGGCGGGGGGACCGGTCAGCTGCCCGCAGCCGCAGGGTCCAGGCCACGACAGGGCCGTGAGGTGCCCGCGCCGGCCTCCGCCTGCTTCCCGCACGGCTTGTGGCTGCGGGATGTGGGGGCGGGGAGCCGGGTGGGCAGCCAGTGCGCATGCGGGCGGAGGGTTTGCGGCCCGGTCGCTGCGCGCAGACCAGGTCCGGGTTGAAGCCGACGCTGGTTCGTGCAGTCCCCTGCGCGGACCGGAGAGCCGCGCCCTGGCCGCTGGCCCGCAGTCCTGCTGGGGTCTTCCCGGTCTAACGCCGTGTCTTAGGCTCCCTCAGTGTAGAGACCTCCGTCTCCGGCCCACGGGGTCCCCACGTGGGTGCAGGCGCGGGGAGCAGCCGGGGCTGGAGCCGGGCGGTGTCGGCCACCGTGGGGCCGCCTCCTGGGCGGGGGCGCCTGCTCGGCCTGGCTCGCTGTTTCTTTGTCCTTGGCCGGCTCCCGCTTCGTCTGATTGATCGATTTTCCTTCCGAGGAGCCTGCTTCATCGGGAATCAATATTGCTGCCCCTTTAGTTCCTCGGCTCCTCCCCGGTTCCCGCACGCCGCCGGCAGGGCCCGGTGCCCGGCGCGGAGCTGAGCCGCCCGCCCCGGTGCGGCTGGGAGCCGGGGCACTGCGGGCTCCCTCTGGCCCTGGGACTCCGAGGCCGGCGTGGGTGCTGTTGCCGGCCCGCGTCCACCTGCAGCCCTGGCCTGTGTGTGCATTGACGGCCGGCGTGCGGGGCCCTGGGGCTTCCCCGTCCCCCTCGCTGGGCCCCGGCCCGCCTGCTGCAGGGCGTCCAGGGCGCGTTCCTCCCGCTCAGCAGGGTGGGTTCGTCCCCTCTCTCGGCGGCGGCGGGGCCCTGGCAGCTGCCCGCCCTCCGCCCTCCGCCCTCCGCCCTCCCCTCTCCCCTCTGAAGTCCCTGGCCGCTCCCCGGCTCCGGTGTTTCCGCAGGGCTGTTGTCTGGCACCAGCAGGCGTGCGTCGGTCCCCCTCGGCCCTGCTGCTTCCCGGTCCACGTTCAGCCCCGATTTCACGCGATTGTTTATTCCAGAGAAACGAGACAGAGGCCGACAGAAAGGTCTTTTTCTTAAAAATCAATTTGTTTGAAAGGCAGAGTTACAGAGAGGCAGAGAGAGAGGGAGGTCTTCCATCCGCTGGCCCACGCCCCAGATGGCCGCCATGGGCGGAGCCGGGCTGACCAGGAGCCAGGAGCTCCATCCGGGTCTCCCACGCGGGTGCGGGTGCCCAGGGACTTGGGCCATCGTCCACTGCTCTCCCAGGCCACAGCAGGAGCTGGCTGGGAAGTGGAGCAGCCGGGACTTGAACCGGTGTCCATGTGGGATGCCGGCTCTGCGGGCCGGGGTTTACCCGCTGCGCCACAGCGCCGGCCCCAGAGGGTCTTTGAACCACCGGTTCCTGTGCAAATGCCCAGAACTGGGCCAGGAGCTCCCGCCGGGTCTCCTCGGTGGGTGCACGTCCTGGGAGGGATGGGGTGGCGAGGCTGACCCGGGACGGAGCTGGCCCTGAGAGGGGGCATCGGGGCCGGCACGGGCTGCGTCTTGCGTGTTGTGGGCAGAGGTCGTGTCTGTGTGTGGTGAGGGCCGTGGGGAGCTCTGGGAGGGGCTGCAGGGAGGTCCGGGCCCTGGCTGCGGGGCGTGGCTGCCCCCTCCCCGTGCAGAGGGGCCGCGGGGCGTGGCTGCCCCCTCCCCATGCAGGGGGGCCGCGGGGCGTGGCTGCCCCCTCCCCGTGCAGAGCGGCCCTGGCCGCGGGGGCACAGCCGCCTGCGGGCACAGCTGCAGCGCGCACAGGCAGTGGCCGCCGTGGAGTGTGGCCGCGGGCCGCCGTGGTCGGTACCACACGGGCCAGCGGGGGCCGCGCCTCCTCCTGCTGCACAGCTGCCCGCAGGCGGACCGGGTCGGCGAGGCTGGAGACGTGCGCCGCCCTCAGCCCCGTCCACTCTGGCCGCGTCCCCGGGCCGCGTGGCCGTGTGGCGCCCCTCCCGCAGCCCCCAGCGTTCTGGAGAGCAGCGGCCACGGCTCCCTCTCCCGCCCTCCTCATCAGAGCGGGGAGGCGCGCGCGGCTGCGCAATTAACCGGGAGTCTTAACTGTATCAGCGGGTGGGGGAGGGGCGGCCCTGGCCGTGATCTGGGGGGCTCCCCGTTGCCTTTCGGGGTCTCCCAGGCAGGCGTGGACACGGAGGCCCCGGAGGTGCTGTGCCCTGTCCCCAGGGTCCAGGATCTCGGGGTACGGACGCCCCCCGCCCAGTGATGGTGCTGCCAGGAGCCTCTGCCCAGCCCCCAGCCCCCGCCGTAGTCACAGTGGAAGCTTTGGGTTCAAAAAGAAAAAAACGAGTTCACAAATATTCATTAGGCTGTGAGATTAATATGCATAATTATGCAAATCAGGCAGCAATTAAACAGCAGTTCCTGGGGGGCATGATTAACACAAAGCAGGGACGGGAGGGCGCAGGCTGGCGGCTTCCGGCCATGGGGGGGGGGCCTCCTGGACCTGAGCCCCCAGGCCCGCGGCCCAGCTCTGGGGGGTGGGCGTTGCTGCCTTGGGCTGCGGCAGGGTCCTCCTGGGACCCCACTCACCAGGGGGAAACTCTCTCTGGCCAGGCCTAGCCGGACCTGGGTGGGGAGGGGGACCAGGACCGGGAGGGGGAGGGGGGACCAGGACGGGGAGGGGGGGACCCGGAGGGGGAGGGGAGGACTGAGACGGGGAGGGGGGGCTGGGACAGGGAGGGGAGGACCAGGGCGGGGAGGGGGAGAGGGGACCAGGACGGGGAGGGGGGACTGAGACGGGGAGGAGGGAACCAGGGCAGGGAGGGGGGACCAGGACACAGGGGAGAGTGTTCCAGGAGATAAGGCCCCGCCCTGCCTCCACCCTACCCAGTCCTGCCCGCCTCATTAACCCCCACCATGCCGCAGGCCTGGGCCCGCCTGTGGGGTTCTCTTCTGGCTTCTGATGGACAGGACCCCGGCACCTGCTCAGGCTGGTGGCTGTGGGGGTCCTGTCATGCACAACCTGTGCCCTGAGGCCCTTGCGCTTGGTCTGAGAGGGACCTGGAGCTGGGGGCAGGCTCAGCGAGGCGGGCACGGAGCCCGGGGCTCTGATGGACGGGTAGGAGTCCACCAGCGGCCGGCTGCCCGACTGCTCACCAGGGGCTCCCAGCCCTCCCCGGGCCTGGGCGTGGCTGAGGGTGACCCTGGCCCCGCCTTCCTGCGCTGCAGGTCTGGAGGACCGGCCCGGCTCGGGCTCCTGGGGTGCTGGCGACCAGAACACCTCCTCCTTCGACCCCGGCCGGGTGAGTGCCCCCTCCCCCGTCGTCTCCCTTCCCTGGACTGGGGGCTCTGAGGACAGCAGGGCGGGGCGGGGCGGGCCGACGCCAGCCCCTCACCCCTGCCCGTCTCCCCTAGACCTACAGCGAAGGCGCCCACTTCAGCGAGTCCCACGGCAGCCTCTCTTCGTCCACATTCCTGGGGCCTGGGCTCACAGGTGGGTGTGCAGGCGGCACCGGGAGGCTCAGTTTCCCTACCTGCAGGGCAGAGATTATTCCGGAACCTTCCCGCCAGGCCCTGCTGGCCACGCCCCCCGCACCAGGCTCTCGCCCACTGAGGCTTGGCAGGAAGTGGCCTGTGCGGGCTCTGGGGCTGGTCGGGGGCGGCCGGGACTGTGCCATTCCGCCGCCTGGCCGGAGGCCCTGTTCTATGGCAGGGTCAGGGGTCGGGCGCCCGGGGCCTCGGGGGCTCCAGTGACCCGCGGAGGGGCCGGGTGACCGGGGCGGGGCTGTTTTGCGGAGGTCGCGGCACCTGCCCCGGGGAAGAGGACGTAGGTGTGTTGTGGTCAGCACCCTGGGTCCCGGTGGTGGTGCCAGTGGGAGACCCTGGACCTGCGCTGGGCCTGGCACCGCCCCACGAGTCCGCTGGCCGTGCCCCTGCAGGACGCGGGTCCCCTCCGGCCGCTCCTTCCTCCCCGCCTCCGCCTGGCGCTTCCTGCCGGCCCGGGGTAGCAGGCCGGGCTCGGGGTGGTCACCGTGGGGGGGGCTCAGGGACCGGCGCGTGTGCTCCCCTGGCCTGGGGAGATTGTTCTGGTGGAGGTGGGGGGTCCTCTCTGAGCCCTGGGACAGCTCGGGTCAGCCCCGGGGCATCCTGGCTCCTCCCTCACGCACGGAGGCGGAGCCAGGAGGGGACCAGTGGCCCAGGGGCGGAGTCCATGGCGGGGGTGGGCTCAGGCCGGCCCTGCCCCCTGCCTCACCCGGGACGAGAGGGGCTGTCAGCTTCCGCAGGGCGGCGCTCCGTGGGCTGGGGCTGTGTGGTCACCCCCGGAGCCCCGGGCTGTCCCGGGCACAGACAGCTGCCAGCCCAGTGCCGCGGGGAGGCGCGATGACCCCAAGCCCCGACGCGCTCAGCGGGCGCCTGCTGTGTGCGGCCGGTGACCTCTTCGTCCCGCAGGCAAGGGCGGCGAGCGGGGCGGGTTCGCGGCTTTCGGGAGAGACGCGGCTGTCGGCGGCCTGGCTCAGGTGAGGGCGGGGGGAGCGTGCCCTGGGTCTCCCGTGTGCGCATGCGCGAGTGCGGGGGGCGGGGCCGAGGCTGGGATGGGGCAGGGGCCAGCAGGCCCAGGGAGACAGTGGGGTCCGTTTCCTCCGGGCCGGGCCTGGGTGCGAGGGCTCCCCGGGGACTCCCGCCCTCAGGGCCCTGCCTGTCACTCGGGGTCTGCTCCAGCCCCCGCATCCCGGCCGCGAGGGTGGGGTGGGGTGGGGGTCGGCCCCTTCCCCCGGGTGCGGGGCGGTCCCTGGTCTTCGCCCCATCTCCTCTCTGCGGGCGGGGGTGCAGGTGCGGAGAGCGGGCAGGAGGGGCCCCGCCCCCACCCCGAGGTCTCCTGGCCGTCCCTCCCGCAGGCTGGCTTCCTGTCCGGCGAGCTGGGCCTCGGCAGCCCCGGGCCGCTGTCGCCCTCGGACGTGAAGGGCAGCACCCCCTACTACGCCTCCTACCCCAGCAACCCCCGGCGCAGAGCCGCAGACGGCGGCCTGGGTGAGTGGGCCGGGCGGGCCGGGCGGGCCGGGCGGGCTCAGTGTGGGGGCTGTCGCCGTCCGCAGAGTGAGAGGGGGCCCCCCCCGCAAGCCGGGAGCCGGGAGCTCCATCCGGGCCTCCCTGTGGGCGGCGGGGACCCAAGTGCGCCGTCCCCGCTGCCCCCCAGGGCACACGTCAGGCCCGGTGCCACGCGGAGTGCCTGGGACGCACCCACGAGGGCAGGACGCTGGCCGCTGCCCCCGCGCTGCCCCCGGGCCAGCTGGTCTGAGAGGCGGACCAGGGGTTCCGCGGCGTCCGGGTCTCCCACGCAGGAGGCGGGGGCCCAGGCGCTGGGGCTGCCCCGGCCCCCTGGGGGCGGTCCTGGTGGGAGCTGCTGGCCCACAGCACACGAGCAAACACATGGCCCAGCACGGCGCAGTGCGCACGCTTGTCCGTGGTGTGCGTGGGTCCAGGAGGCCGTGCGGGCTCGGGCTGGGTCAGTCCCAGAGCTGGCTCCTGGGTGGGGGGGTGCTGAGGCCAGGTGCCCCCAGAGCTGGCTCCCAGACGGGGGTGGGGGTGCCGCGCCTCATTTCCCATACTGCTCCGCCGCCCTCCACTCCTGGCCTTTGTCCTGTCTGAGCCCAGCGGGTGGTCCCGTGGCCCCTCTTCCTCCCTGTTCTGAGATGGGTAATTGATTTGAAAGGCAGAGAGAGGGGAAGAGAACTGTCCTGTCCCTGGCTCAGTCCCCGAAGGACTGCAGACGGCCGGAGCTGGGCGGGTCGGCAGCCGGGCGCTCCCTCTGGGTCCCCCACGCGGGTGCAGGGCCCGAGCCCTTGGGCCGGCCTCTGCTGCTCCCCCAGGCCACAGCAGGGAGCCGGGTCGGAAGTGGAGCCGCCGGGACCGGAACCTGCGCCCGCGGCGGGTGGGGGGTGCTGGTGCACTGTGACGGGGCCGCCCATCTCCACGTCCTTCCCAGGCCGTGAGCGGGGAGCGGGGTGCCCCGTGCTGGGGCCGCCCTGTGGTTCCCAGCGAGGCCCCGGGGCGGCCTCTCGGGGGCCAGCAAGGGGGTGGGCGCCAGGGTGAGGGGTGGCGGGCGGACAGGCAGCGCTCACCTCTGGCTCCTGACAGACCCACAGCCGAAGAAGGTCCGGAAGATTCCTCCTGGTCTCCCTTCCTCGGTGAGTGGTGGCACGGATGGGGCCCCCGCGGCTGGCCCGGCCCCCTCCGTGACCGCCCCCTCGGGGCCAGGCCTGCCCGGAGGACGTGGCTCAGGAAGCCCCGGCCCTGGGCTCCATGGCCTCACCCCAGGCCCAGCGGGTGGGCTGACCCCTCAGGACCCCCGCCCCTGCCCCCGGTCCCTGTCAGTCAGAGCTGGAGGCGGGGTCGGGGCGCAGCCTGGGCCAGAGTAGCCGTGTTGATGGGAGCCCGTGGGCTGGGGGGGACCTGGGCCCCCACCCTCATACCCAGCGCTGGGCTGCAGCCCCGGTCCCTGCTGGACGCTGCGTGGCCGCTGGGTCCCCCCCCCCCCGCCACCGAGGGTCTCACGTGGTCAGGAGGGCGGGGTCAGCAGGGGTCTGGTGGGAGGAGGGACACGGGGGGGGGCAGTGACCCCCGAAGGCCTCGAGGGCAGGGGCGCTGGCGGGAACGGGAGCCCCAGGGAGCGGAGGCCGGGCCAGGGCTGCCGTGTGTCCAGAGCGAGGGGTGGTCTTCCGCGGGAGGGGCCTGCCTCACCTGACCACGCCTCCCACCCGCAGGTGTACCCCGCCAGCTCAGGTGATGACTACGGCAGGGACGCCTCCGCCTACCCCGCCCCCTTCTACGTGGCAGGTGCCTGGGCTGGGGCTGGGCCGGGCGGGGCTGGGCGGCCCCCACGGCCTCCGCCTCACCGCGCCCCTCTCCGCAGACGGCAGCCTGCACCCCTCCTCGGAGCTCTGGAGCCCCTCGGCTCAGGCCGGCTTTGGGCCCATGCTGGGCGGGGGCTCGTCCCCCCTGCCCCTCCCGGCGGGCAGTGGTGGCTCCGTGGGCGGCGGCAGCGCCTTCGGTGGCCTGCACCAGCAGGAGCGCATGGTAGGCTGGGCCTGGGCGGGTGGGCGGCTGCGGGCCTGGTGGCTGGCGCCTGTCTGAGCCCCGTCCCCCGCCCGTCCCTCCAGGGCTACCAGCTGCACGGAGCCGAGGTCAACGGTGGGCTCCCGGCCGTGCCCACCTTCTCGGCGGCCCCCGCGGCCGCGTACGGCAGCGTCTCCAGCCACACGCCGCCCGTCAGCGGGGCCGACGGCCTCCTGGGTATGGCCTCCCCGCCAGGGGCCCCCTGGGCGGGGTTTGCTGGGCTCCAGGTGGCGCCCCCCATCCCGGGCCGCCGGCCAGACCGAGGCCCCGAGACGGGACGTGGTTTTGCCCCGGGCGTCAGGGCTGCCCTCCGTGGTGCCGGCGGCCCGAGCCGGGCGCTGTCCAGGCTGCCGCCCAAGGTTGGCCTCTGCCTCTACACCCACAGGCTCCCGAGGGACCACGGCCAGCAGCTCCGGGGACGCCCTTGGGAAGGCACTGGCCTCGGTGAGGCGGGGGGCGCGGCGCTGCCGGGCTGGGCTGGGCCCCGGGAGGCCGGCCGCTGACCTCCCGGCCCTTCCCCGTCCTGTCCACAGATCTACTCCCCAGACCACGGAAGCAGTAACTTCTCCAGCCCCTCCACGCCCGTGGGCTCCCCGCAGGGCCTGGCAGGTCTGTGGGGGGCGGGGGGGGCGGGACCCGAGTCCTGAGCTATCCAGGAGGGCTCCCTGGTAGAGGCGGCTCCCAGGCTGGGTCCTGTGGAACCAAAGGCTGGGAGGCCCCTGGGGGCCTGCCTCGTCCCCTGCGGGCCCCCTGGCTGGCCCTGCCCCGGGGGGCTGCTCCTGCTCCCCCAGCCCGTCCTGGCGCGGCGTCCTGGGGTTGGGTGGCCAGCTCGGCCGTGCCCGCCTCCCCAGGGCCTCGCTGCCTCTGGTGCCCACTCAGGCCCTCCCCCCCCCCGCAGGGACGTCGCAGTGGCCCCGAGCGGGAGCCCCCGATGCCTTATCGCCCAGCTACGACGGGGGCCTGCACGGCCTGGTGAGCGCCCGGCCGCCTGTCCCCGCCCCGCCCCAGGGCAGCCCGGGTGCCGTGGGCCGACGCCCGGCGCTCACCGCCCCCTCCCACAGCAGAGCAAGATGGAAGACCACCTGGACGAGGCCATCCACGTGCTGCGCAGCCACGCGGTGGGCACGGCCGGCGACGCGCACGGGCTGCTGCCCGGCCCCGGGGCGCTGGCCTCCGGCTTCCCGGGCCCCGTGCCGCTGGGCGGGCGCCACGCAGGCCTGGTGAGCGCCGGGCGGGGGCGGGGCGGGCGGGGCGGGGGAGGGCGCCGGGCGGGGGCGGGGCCGGGCTGGGCCCTGCCCGTGCTCACGTGGCCCCCTCCCCACCGTCCGCAGGTCGGAGGCGGCCACTCCGAGGACAGCCTCGTGCACAACCACGCGGCCCTGCCCAGCCAGCCCGGCACCCTCCCCGACGCCTACAGCGGTGAGTCTGGCCGCTCCCAGCCGTGCTTGGCCCCATACCGGCCACGTGGCCACCCCCAGTCCATCGGCCTCGCCGGGGGACGCCTGGAGACGTGGGGCTCCGTCAGCGCCCCCGAGGGCGGGCAGGGCAGCGAGGGCCAGCGTCGGCCTGAGCGCTGCTGGCGGCCCTGTGTGTGCGTCCACGGGCACCTATGTGGTCCCGGATGTGTGTGTCCACGGGGACGGATGTGGCCCCGGCTGTGTGCGTCCACGGGCACCTATGTGGCCCCGGAGGTGTGTGTTCACAGGGATGGATGTGGCCCCGGCTGTGTGTGTCCATGGGGACGGATGTGGCCCCGGCTGTGTGCATCCCCGGGATACGGGACGTGGCCCCAGCTGTGTGCATCCCCCGGGATACGGGACATGGCCCCTGGCTATGTGCGTCCACGGGCACCTATGTGGCCTCGGCTGTGTGTGTCCCAGGGGTACGGGACGTGGCCCCAGCTGTGTGTGTCCACGGGCACCTATGTGGCCCCGGCTGTGTGCATCCCCGGGATACGGGACATGGCCCCAGCTGTGTGCATCCCCTGGGATACGGGACATGGCCCCTGGCTATGTGCGTCCACGGGCACCTATGTGGCCCCGGCTGTGTGCGTCCACGGGGTATGGGTGTGGCCCTGGCTGTGTATATCCCAGGGGTATGGGTGTGGCCCCTGCTGTGTGCGTCCCCGGGATACGGGACGTGGCCCCTGCTGTGTGCATCCCCCGGGATACGGGACATGGCCCCTGCTGTGTGCGTCCCAGGGGTACGGGACATGGCCCCGGCTGTGTGCCGGCATTGTAGGCGCCGGGGAGTGGAACGGGAAGCCCCTCCCTCGAGTGACTGACAGCAGGACAGCTGTGGTGGTGGCAGAAGGGGTTTGTGGAGCAGACGGTGGGGAAGGGCGGCACCCCCAGGGCTGCTGTGTGGCCGTGTGGCCGCGGGGCCCTGGGCCGAGATTCCACATCCACCGGCGCCCTCTGGTGGCTGCAGGCGGCACTGCGCGGTGGCTGGGCCCCTCTGCTCCCGGCTTGGCGTGGGCGGTGGCCAGGACGGCCGAGTGTCCGCCGTGCCTGCGGAAGAGCCCAGTCTCTTACAGAACACTTATGCATTTGAAAGTTCCTCAGAGAGGGAGAGAGGTCGTCCATCCCCTGGGTCCCTCCCCGCACGGCCGCGACGGCTGGGGCTGGGCCAGTCCAGAGCCCGGAGCCCGGAGCCAGGAGCTCCACCCGGGTCTCCCACGCGGGTGCGGGGCCCCAGCACTTGGCCGTCCTCCACTGCTCTCCCAGGCCACAGCCGGGAGCTGGCTCGGAAGTGGAGCAGCCGGGACTCGAACCGGCGCCCGCATGGGTGCCGCAGGGCCGGCCCCTCCCCTGCTGACCCTGGGCAGGCTGCCCAGTGCTCTGCCGCCCGTGGTCCCCGCGCCGTGGGTTTCGCTTCTGCCTCCCGGGCCCTGAGATTTCTGCGCCCCGGTCTGCGGGTCTGCGCGCCCGGCCGCCGGCTTCCAGTGCGCGCACCGGAGCTCCGCGCGGCCCACTCGCCTTTGTGTCGCCGTGACGCGTTCCCTGTCCCCTTGGTCCCCGGCCGCGGCTGCCGTGGGGGTCTGTGGCTGTCCTCAGCCGCGTGGCGCTGGCTGGGCCCGGCAGGGGACGGGACGGTCGGGGACAGCCTGTGCCGCTAACGTGACCTCCATGGTCCCCCCCACCGCCAAGGGCAGCAGTGGGCGCCTGCCCGGGACCGGAGGCGGGACCCCTCGGGGGCTCGGGTTCGGCCTTGCACCTGCAGACGCGGGCACCCCAGGGCAGCCGCAGGGCGCGGGGCCGGCCCCTGACCCTGACCCCGACCCCGGCCGCCCCGCGTTGCAGGACTCGGGCGCGTGGGCGCGGCGGGCGCCGGCGAGATCAAGCGGGAGGAGAAGGAGGATGAGGAGAACGCGGCCGCGGCCGGCGACCCCGAGGACGACCGCAAGGACAAGGCCCCGCGGCCCCGCCCCAGGTGCCCGCCCGCCCCGCGCCCCGCCCCCCCCGGGCCGCGCACGCGCCCTCACGCTCTGCCTCCGGCCCCCGGCCCCTCCCCGTAGCCCAGACGAGGACGAGGACGACCTCCTCCCCCCAGAGCAGAAGGCCGAGCGGGAGCGGGAGCGCCGCGTGGCCAATAACGCGCGGGAGCGCCTGCGCGTGCGCGACATCAATGAGGCCTTTAAGGAGCTGGGGCGCATGTGCCAGCTGCACCTGAGCAGCGAGAAGCCCCAGACCAAACTGCTGATCCTGCACCAGGCCGTGGCGGTCATCCTGAACCTGGAGCAGCAGGTGCGAGGTCAGTGGGGCGCCGGCCCGGCTCCGCTCGCTCGCCCGCCCCGCCCCGCCCCGCCCCGCTCGCCGCCCCGTGCCCCTGGAGTGGGCGGTCTGGGCTGGGGGAGGGGTGCCGGCGAAGACCCCCACCCCAGAGGGCACTGCGCTGGCTTCCTTAACTCCCTGCTGTCCTGCGTGGCCGCGCTAACCCTTTCTCTCCTGCAGCTCTGTTGCTTGGACGGGAGCCAGCACCCCCACCCCGCCCCGCCCCGCCCCTGCTGCCCCCTCGGCTCCGCGGCCCTCTCGGCGGGGGAGGGGGGCTGTGTGTCCTGCCGCCTCCGCGCTCTGCTTCCACGCCCCCTGCCCCCGCCTGTCCGTCTGCTCCCCACCGGCGGCCCCGCCCCACCTCGCACTTGCTGCCCAAGCACCAGGAATGGCCAGGCCGGGGCTGCGGCCTCAGGGCCTGACCTCCCGCCGCGCCCCGTCCCTGTCTGGGGGACCCGAGGGCCAGTTTGGTCTGCGCGCTTGTCCTGGGCTCAGGCCCCGAGGGCAGGGTGGGCAGGCAGTGGGTGAGGAGTAGCGCAGGGAAGGCAGGCAGGCCTCTGAGGGTCCCTGGGCGCTGGCGACACGGTGCCAGGCGGCCCGCCGGGCGCCCGCCGGGCCCAGCGCCCCCGGGCAGCACCGTTCGCGGCCTCCCCACGAGGGAGGGGGCTGGGCGGCGCCTTGTGGGGCCCGACCCCGGGACCCGACCCGCTCGGCCAGGCCTAGGGC
The DNA here is from genome assembly GCF_964237555.1 of Oryctolagus cuniculus. NCBI lineage: Eukaryota > Metazoa > Chordata > Mammalia > Lagomorpha > Leporidae > Oryctolagus > Oryctolagus cuniculus. The sequence goes on along the minus strand of NC_091447.1, from coordinate 58,863,018 downwards.
TCTGCTGCTCTGACCCCGAGGTCGTCCTCGGGGGTGGGGGCGGGACAGTGAGGTGGGGGCCCCAGGCCGGGGAGGACCCTCCCCTGGCCCCGCCTCCGTCCGGGGACAGTCAGGGACGGGGCCGGGCGCGCACCCTCCCCGCTGCGGTGCGGCCGGGTCCCGCGCCCGGCGCGGCTGGCCGGCCCTGGCTGACGGGGGCGCGGTGCTGTGACCAGCAGTGCGGAGGAGGTGCTGTCCCTGGAGGAGAAGGACCTGAGGGACCGGGAGAGGCGCATGGCCAATAACGCGCGGGAGCGGGTGCGCGTGCGGGATATTAACGAGGCCTTCCGGGAGCTGGGCCGCATGTGCCAGCTGCACCTCAAGTCGGACAAAGCGCAGACCAAACTGCTGATCCTGCAGCAGGCCGTGCAGGTCATCCTGGGCCTGGAGCAGCAGGTGCGAGGTAGGCTCCGCCCCGCGCCCGCCCGCCCTGCGCCTGCGCGGCGGCGGCGGCTCCGCCCGGCCCGGACCCGGCCCACAGCGCTCTCCCCCCCCCGCCCCGCAGAGCGGAACCTGAACCCCAAAGCGGCCTGCCTGAAGCGGCGCGAGGAGGAGAAGGTGTCGGGCGTGGTCGGGGACCCCCAGATGGTGCATCCGGGCGCCCACGCGGGCCTGAGCGAGGCCCACAACCCGGCCGGGCACCTGTGAGGGCCGCCCGCGCAGCAGGGACCGGCGCAGCCCGGGGCGCTGGGGTGCGGCGGCCGGGCCCGGGCCGCGCGCGCAGCTGCCCCAGAAGACGATGCCTTACCCGAGCGGAGCGCGCGGCCGCGCCCGCGGGAGCCCAGCACCTCGTGCCTACGCATAGTATTTTTTTTAAGGAAAATAAAAGGAATGTTAGTTACGAGATTTTTTTTTTTTTAACGTAGAAGAAATTAGCAAGGACGACGCCTTTGGTCTCTTTTTTTATTTCGCTTTTCTGGCCTATGTTTTGTAAGCAACAAATGGTTTTGTATAAAAGTCTCATGTCTCTTGCTGTTCCCAGCTCCGGCCTCGCGCTCCCTCACCCACCAGACGATTAAAAGTTGTGCAAACGGACCCGCGTGGAGCGCGCGCCTGGGGGTCTCCGCAGGGTCCCGGGCGCACTGCCTTCCGCCCCGCCCACCAGCCCACTGCCCTCGATTGGATTTTGCCTGGACCAAGGGTCCCCGGGCCCCCTCCCCCCAGGGGAGCGCCCCCACCCCCGCGCCCAGCACTGACAGCCCTGGCCTGCACGGCCCCCCCACCCCAGGGCCCTAGGACTCGGAGGGTCCCTGCTGTGGACCCGGGCAACCCTGGATCTGAACCTCAGACCCCCGGGCCCGCCCCCAGCCCGGCTGTCGGTCCCGACCCCCGGGAATGCCCTGTGGCCGCAGGAGCTGGCCCTGGCCTGCACGGCCCCCCCACCCCAGGGCCCCAGACTCGGAGGGTCCCTGCTCTGGACCCGGGCACAGCACAGGCCCAGGACAACCCTGGATCTGAACCTCAGACCCCCGGGCCTGCCCCCAGCCCGGCTGTCCACCCCGACCCCCGGGAATGCCCTGTGGCCGCAGGAGCTGGCCCTGGCCGTGCAGGGCTGGGGACCGGCCGTTAACCTGGGACTTGCGCACGGGTCTGCCTGGGAGCTTCTGTCTAGAGCCCCAGAACCCACCCCAGTCCTTGGGCCGGGAGGCGGGGGTGGGGAGCAGGACCCCCCCCCATCCTGGGAGCTGCCCCCAGGGCCGGGGGCGGGAGTGGGGAAGCAGGACCCCCCCATTCTGGGAGCTGCCGCCGGGGGCGGGGGTGGGGAGGAGTCCCCCCATCCTGGGAGCTGTCCCCCCCCGCGTCCCGGGGTCCCTGCTTGCGGCGGCTTCTCCGGGACCCCCGCCTCCAGCCCCGGCCCACCCTGCCGCCCAAGTCCACCAGAGTCGGGCTGCCCGCCGCCCGCGGCATCGTCTCGCTCCATTGCGGGCCCTTGGGGCCGCCTCCACACGCAGACCCGCGAAAGCCACGTGCACGGCCCCCAGGGACACGGGGTGGGCGAGGGGCTGCCGCTGGCTCGCTCCTCCGCCCTCGGGTGGGCAGAGCTGTCCGGGGCGCCCGCGCTGCCCCAGCAGCCGCCTGAGGGGCCGGCGGACCGGCCTGTCCGCCCCAGCACACGGCCGGAGCCTCCCTGGCCTCCACGTAGCCACGCCCGACGCCCGCACGGCGCGGTCACGTGACGCTCGCCGCGCCCGTTACTCTCCGTGCCCTCCCCGGAAGTGACGGCAAGCGTTTCCGGGGCTGCGCGCGCACACCTGCGACGGCGGGGCCTGCGCGCTGCGCGTGCGCAGTGCGGCCGAGCCGGCCAGACGGGGTGACCCTGAGGGTGCGGAGCGAGCCGTGATGCTGACCAGGTTCCTGGGTCCGCGCTACCGGGAGCTGGTCAAGAACTGGTGAGGACCGCCCCGGCGACACGAGCGGACGTGGGCTCCGCGGGGCGCGGGGGTCTGAGGCCACCTCCGGCCCCCTGGCTCCGAGCAGGCTGGGACCTCGCCGGGGCCGAGGGCGGCCGCGTGCAGTGTAGACCAGCTGGGGGGGGGGCCCGGCGCTCGCGTGCTCTGTGCCGCCGGGCGGTGACCGCTGCATCCGCGGGATGCCCGCGGGAGCTGGGCTCGCGGCTGCCCGGGGCGCTTCCGGCTGGACCCCGCCCGCTCGCCGGCGCTCCCCGCGGGGCCCGAGCGGCGTGACGGTGTCCACCAAGACCGGGCTCCTCTGGCCGTCTCTGGGCCCAGCCCCGGCGCCGGGTTCCCGAGGCGCTGGCCAGTGCCCGCTTGAGCGGCGGATCCACCCGCGGGTGGAGCGGAGCCCGGCGCCCCGCGTCACCCCGACAGGGAGGCACCTGCGGCCCCCCGCCCCGCCGCAGTGCCTCCTGCACGTCCCAGCGTGGGCCGGTGTGCTGGGACTCGGGTGCGAATTCCAGCCTCCGTGGGAAAAGGGACGGTGGGAGGCCAGGGACCCCGTGGGCGGCAGTCTCGGGGCCCGTGGGAGCCGGGGAGACGGCCCTCGCCCCGCCTCGGGCCATCTCCACACTGGCCCAGGGGTCCCCCCGCAGGGCTCCCCCGTTGGAAGCGGGACCTCGGTCGTCCCCGCTGTGCACAGTCCCCCCCCCAGGGAAGCCGGGAGTCCAGCCGCCGTCTGGGGGGCCCCGGAGGCCTCTGGGAGCCGGGCCTGACCGCGCTGTCCTCGCAGGGTCCCCACGGCCAGCAGGTGGGGCGCCGTGGGCGCCGTGGGGCTGGTCTGGGCCACTGACTGGCGGCTGATTCTGGACTGGGTGCCCTACATCAACGGCAAGTTCAAAGACAATGAATGAAGCCCGCCCTCCACAGACCCCCAGCGGTAAGTCCTGGCGCTGGGCCCAGTGGCCGTGGCTGGCTCACGTGAGTGCCCGCTGACGGGGGAGCTCCCCGGGCCTCCACCCGGTCGCGTCCGGCTCCACCGAGGGGCTGCCAGGCGCCTGCGGCGTGGGCCCCACAGTGTCCATGCGCAGGGTGCGGGTCCGTCCCTGGTGCTCTCCAGCGTGGTGGGGGCGTGGTACAGCCATGGGCTCCGCCCACCCCTGGTGTTCTCCTGCGTGGTGGGGGCGTGGCACAGACACGGGCTCCTCCCACCCCTGGTGCGCCCCTGCGCGGTGGGGGCGTGGCACAGACACGGGCTCCTCCCATCCCTGGTGCTCTCCTGCGTGGTGGGGGCGTGGCACAGCCACGGGCTCCTCCCACCCCTGGTGCGCCCCTGCGTGGTGGGGGCGTGGTACAGCCATGGGCTCCTCCCACCCCTGGTGCGCCCCTGCGTGGTGGGGGCGTGGTACAGCCATGGGCTCCTCCCACCCCTGGTGCTCTCCTGCGTGGTGGGGGCGTGGCACAGACACGGGCTCCTCCCACCCCTGGTGCGCCCCTGCGCGGTGGGGGCGTGGCACAGCCACGGGCTCCTCCCACCCCTGGTGTGCCCCTGCGTGGTGGGGGCGTGGCACAGCCACGGGCTCCTCCCACCCCTGATGCGCCCCTAAATGGTGGGTGCGTGGCACAGAGACTGGCCACCCGCTGATTCCCTCCCACAGTCCTGCTAACCGCCGGGGCTGGGCCAGGCCAAAGCCAGGAGCCTGGAACGCCACGCTGCTCTCCAACGCGGGCGCAGGGGCTGGATGGGAAGTGGAGCAGCCGGGACTCGAACCGGCGCCCGTGTGGGATGCCGGCCTCACCAAGGCAGCCTCCCCCCAGCTCACGCTGGCACCGCACGGGCAGCTCCGTGGCCGGGGCCTTCAGCTCAGCCCGCTTCCTCTGTCTCTCTAGGTGTGTGCCGGCGCCCGCCGTGTCCAGGAAGACCCTCGGCCCCGGGGACGCTGCAGGAAGACGCGGGGGAGACGCGGGGTGCGCGGGGGTCCTTGAGGTTGTGACGCGGCCAGCATTAAACTCCCTGAGCCTGCCGCCCGCGTCCTTCGTGCTGGCTCCCGGCCGCCTCGGCAGCCCAGGGTCCTGTCGGTGCCGGCCCAGGGTCCTGTCGGTGCCGGCGATTTGTGGCAGTGGGCAGTGGCGGTCCGCGGGCACCGAGGGAGTCGGCTCCCCACGACTCAGGTGGACGTCGGTGTGCAGCCCCTCCTCCAGGGGGCAGCATCTGGGACCCCTCGCGCCTGCAGCTCCCGAGGAACCCAGTGGGCCCCCAAGCCCCCCAGAATCCCGGTGGGGGGTGGCAGTCCAGGTCCTGCCCCAGAGCCCCCCTACAGGAGTCCGGCTGTCCCTGGAGTTCCCCTGACGGTGGACTGGCCCCCCGCCCGTTTGTCCCTCCTGCCACGTCTGGGGGCGCTGTGGTTGTCCCTGGCAGGGAGCTGCTCCACACCCCAGGGACCACCCGACCTCTCAGAGCCCAGGGGGAGCGGCGCCGCAGGCCCTGGCCCTCACGTCTCTGAGCAGTGGCCAGGGGGAGAGGCCGTGGGCAGTGTCAGATTCCCGAGGGGCCCCGGGGCCCAGGCCCGCAGGTCCGAGCAGTGTCGGGGGCTGGGAGAGCGGCTGGCCACCGTTCTGCAGGACAGAGCCCTCAGACTGGCAGGCGTGGGCTGGGGGCGGCCGGATCCCAGCCCCGCGACCAGCGCCGTGGGAAGCCGTGTGGGTGTTCCTGCCGCTGGCTCGGCCCCAGGTGGCCACAGGGGCCAGGCCCCCCACCCCATCCCCAGGGGTGGCCCAGGCGCAGGAGCAGGGGGCGGGGTTGGAAGAGGAACAGGCAGGTGGCAGGTGTTGGCTTAACCCGCTGCGCCACCACACCAGCCGTGTCTCTGGGTATGCACCCAGAATCCACAGCTGCCACGAGGCCAAGGCCTCCCAGGCGTCCACGGGCAGCGGCTGGACACGCAGTGTGGTCCAGGCGGCAGCTCCCGCCAGCCCCCTCAGTCACGGGTCACCTGCCAGCAGGCACGCGGGGCCACAGACCTGAGCGGCCCCGGCCCCCGGTGGCCACCGCCTCCCAGGGGGCCTCTGGGTCAAGAAGCTTCTGGGCTGGCTCTACGGACGGACAGGGGTCCCCTGCGTCACCACGGTGGGGGGCATCGGTGCCTGGGCGCGGCCTGCCCGGCACCCACCCCCCGTCCAGCTGCGATGGCCCTCAGAGGTGTCCAGGCTCCGCGCCTGGCCGGGCGAGGCAGGCTTTTGGGTGGGCGCTTTCCCGGATTAAGATCTGCAAGCGGCCGTGGGATTGGACTGAGCTCCTGCAAAACTCAGTCCGAAGGGACGAAAGTCCGACGCCGCGCAGCCGACACCAAGACGCGCCGCCCCCGCGACCCCACAGCCGGCTACGAGCCCCCTGGGCCGGCGCTGCCTCTGCGGTCCGCGCGGAGCCCCTCTGCTCTCGCCGACCCCACAGGCGCTGAAACGGAACTGGGGCCGGGGCGGCCCAGCCAAGGGTCTTCCCGGGAGCTGCGGACACCGGGAGAGGGGACCAGTCCCGGGGATGGACGCCTGCGAGGAGCCTGGAGGCTGGGGGCAGCGGCGGGGGTGGGGGGTCCTCGTGCCCGGCGGGACCCCCGAGACGGGCTGTAGCGGCGGCGCGGACCCGCTGTCGGCCCCGCTGCATGCACACCCCGGCGAGGCACGGGGCGCCCAGGGATCCCTCGGCCGGCAGGAGGCGGACCCGGGCAGACGCGCGAACCCCCTCCGTGCCCGCCGCTTCCAGGACGCGCTGACCCCGTGGGCCGGCCGAGAGCGCAGGCGCGCCCGCCCCGCGGCCGGAGACCCCGCCCCCTGGCCGCGAGCCGATTGGTGCGGCTGCCGTGGGGCGGGGTGGGGCGGGGCCGGCGCTCGGCGGCGCAGCACTGGGCCCCGCGGCGGGAGCCCCACCCCCCTGCCGCGAGCCGATTGGTGCGGCTGGCGTGGGGCGGGGCCTGCGGGGTGGGGCGGGGACGGCGCAGCACTGGGCCCCGCGGCGGGAGCCCCACCCCCTGGCCGCGAGCCGATTGGCGCGGCCGGCGCGGGGCGGGGCCGGCGGGGCGGGGCGGGGCCCGGCGCCGCGGCTGCGCAGCACGGGGCCCCGCGCGGGCGGGTGGGCGGAGCGGGCCCCCCGAGCGGGGGCTGGCGAGCGCGGGGAGGGGGCCGGCAGGGCGGCAGAGCCGGCGCGCGCCCGGCTGGGGGCGGAGGGCGGGCGCCCGCGGGCCGGAACAGCGGCGGCGAGCGGCGGCGGCGGAGGCAGCGGCGGCGGCGAGCGGGGGTCCGCGCGGCGGCGGCGGCGGCGGGCCCGGAGGCGCGCCGAGGAGCCGGGCGCGATGGAGCGGAAGAGGTGGGAGTGCCCGGCGCTCCCGCAGGGCTGGGAGAGGGAAGAAGTGCCCAGAAGGTCGGGGCTGTCCGCCGGCCACAGGGATGTCTTTTACTATAGGTGAATGAGCGCGCCGGCCGCGCAGGGCCCCAACGGGCGCCTCCCGGCGGCCTCCGCGCGGCCTGGGCGCCCCCCGCCCCGGGCCGCGGCCTGGGCCCCGCGCGTGCGCCGTGCGTCGTGCGTGCGTCGTGCGTGCCCGGCGCGGCGGCGGCGGCGGCGGCTCCGCCGGCTCCGCGTGGTGCGGGGCCGTCTCCCGCGGCCTTTGTTCGCGCGGGCCCGGGGGACGCACGCGCGGGGCGAGGGGCGCCGGGCGGCGGCCGGACGCCGCCCGGGGGGCTGGGCGCGTGGGCGGGGGGCTGCGGTCCGCGCGGGGTGCAGGGGGAATTCCGCGGGGGGCGCTTCCGCAGCCGCGCCGGGTCCCGGGCGGGCAGGCGTGCATGGAGATGCCGCTTCCTGGGCGCGCGCTCGCGGGGTGGCCGGGTCCCCCCCGGGGCAGGGACCCCGGGGCACGCGCTCACAGGGTGGCTGGGTGCACCTCTGGGTAGGAATCTCTGGGCGCGCGGTCACGGGGTGGCCGGCTTTCCCCCGGGGCAGGGACCCTTGGGCGCGCGCTCACAGGGTGGCCAGGTCCCCCGCGCGGCTTGGACCCTTGGGCGTGCGCTCACGGGATGGCCGGGTTCCCCCCGGAGCAGGGACCCTTGGGCGCGCGCTCACAGGGTGTCCGGGTCCCCCCCGCATCTTGGACCCTTGGGCGCGCGCTCACAGGGTGTCCGGTTCCCCCCGCGGCTTGGACCCTTGGGCGCGCGCTCACGGGATGGCCCGTTCCCCCCGCGGCAGGGACCCGAGTCGGGCAGACGCGCTGGCTGTTGCGGGGAGGGTAGCCCTCGCGGGCCAGGCGCCCCCGCTCCCCCGCTGCTGCCCCTCTGCCAGGCGCGCTCGGCTGGCCGTGCTGGGTCCCCTACCGCTGAGGCGGGGGGGCAGCAGCCGGCGGGGGCGGCGAGGCCCTGGGGCTCCAGCCAGGCCGTCACTGCGGGAGCCCCGGCGCCCCGGGTGCTGAGGTGGAGCCGTGTCTGGGGACCCTGCCCTTCGCGCCTGAAACCTTGGGTCCAGCCCTCCCCGGTGAGGTCGGGGGCCCGTCCCGCCGGCCGAGTGACCGGTGTCGGTCCGTAAGCCCCCGGCTGCGGTGGCTTGAAGCAGAGCAGCCCCCAGGCACGGGGCGGCCCGCAGAGGGACAGGCGCCCAGCAGGCGGCTGGCCACGGTGTCCCGAGGCCGGACTCCCCGGAGCGGGTCGGCGTCTACCCGCGGGGCGAGCGCTGCTGGCCTGGGAGGTGCCGGCGGCCTCACGAAGTGTCCTTTTTCTCATTCAATAAAACACCAGGGCCGTGTTTCTGTGTCGGTGAGATCCGCGTAACCCGTTCCCTAACAGTCGCCGTTCCCACGCGCCCCTGCCGCTGGTGCAGCTGCCACCCCTGATTCCAGCACGTTCTCCGTGCCCCGCGCAGAAGGCCGGCGCGCGCCAGCCGTGCCCCCCTCCCCAGTAGCCAGGAAGCCGCGTGCGTCCGTGCACTTTGCTCTTAGCGGTCCCAGCCGCTCGGGGCGCCCCGTGCAGAGGCCGCCCGGCGGAGCTGTGCAGGTTTCCGTATCCAAGGAGCGCGGGCCCTGGCGGCTGACCCCCGGCTGCCAGCCCCCCGCCCGCCTTCCCCTTCCAAGGCAGGGCCCGGGCCCGGGGCAGGGTGACGGCAGGGCCGGGCCGGGCTGAAGCTAGGGTGTCCACTGCGCCTGTCCCACGCGTGTGCAGGGGCCATCGCGGCTGCCTCCCGGGCGCAGGCGCGGGGAGCGGGTTTGGAAGCAGACGCGGGGTGTGGGTGCCCGAGCAGCGGCTCCGTTTTATTTTGGTGGCTTGCGCAGCCCTGCTCCGAATCGCCCCCAGCGCCCCCGGTGGTACCTGGGTCTGCGGAGCCCCTGGGCGCGCAGCGAGGGTCGGACCTCGGCCGGTTTCCTGGCCGCGCGGAGTTGAGCGGCCGCAAGCCTGCGCGCGCGCGCGCGCGCTCGTGGGCAGACCCGGGTGTGGAGTCGCCCGCGTAAGACTGCGTGGTGGTGGCGGTGGGGGGCGTCAGGCGCCCCCCGCCCGGCCTCGCGGCTGCCCCTTCTGCTTCCGGAGTGTGCGGGGCGCGCGGGCTGGGGCGGGCGCGCGGCCGCTGGGGCGCACGCCGACCGCGCCTGTGCCCGCAGCCCGAGCGGCAAGAAGTTCCGCAGCAAGCCGCAGCTGGCGCGCTACCTGGGCGGCTCCATGGACCTGAGCACCTTCGACTTCCGCACGGGCAAGATGCTGCTGGGCAAGATGGCCAAGAGCCGGCAGCGCGTGCGCTACGACTCGTCCAACCAGGTCAAGGTGAGCGCGCGTGACGTCAGCGTGACGCCGGGCGGGGCCGCGATCCGTCGCTCCCTGCTGCTCCCCGCATGGCGCGGACGTGGCCGGGGCTGTGCGCGCGGGAGCACCCGCCGCCCACCGCCCTGGCGGCCCCCGCGCCGCGGCCGCGCTGCAGCGCCCGCTCTCCGCAGGGCAAGCCCGACCTGAACACGGCGCTCCCCGTGCGGCAGACGGCTTCCATCTTCAAGCAGCCGGTGACCAAGATCACCAACCACCCGAGCAACAAGGTGAAGAGCGACCCGCAGAAGGCGGTGGAGCAGCCGCGCCAGGTGAGCCCCCCGCCCCGCCCCCGCCGCGGTGCGCGCTCGCCCGTGCCGTGCCTGTGCCCGTGCCGCGGGGCGCGCGCCGCCCTCACCCGGCCTCGCCCCGCAGCTCTTCTGGGAGAAGAAGCTGAGCGGCCTGAACGCGTTCGACATCGCCGAGGAGCTGGTCAAGACCATGGACCTGCCCAAAGGCCTGCAGGGTAAGCGCGCTGACCTTGGGGAGGAGGCGGGGGGTGCGGGCGGAAGTCCGGGCCGCCGCGCCACCTGCCCGTGCCGCCTAGGGGTGGGGCCCGGCTGCACGGACGAGACTCTGCTGTCAGCCATCGCCAGCGCCCTGCACACCAGCACCATGCCCATCACCGGGCAGCTCTCGGCGGCCGTGGAGAAGAACCCCGGCGTGTGGCTGAACACCACGCAGCCCCTGTGCAAGGCCTTCATGGTGACCGACGAGGACATCAGGTAGCCACGCCTCCCCGTGGGAGGGGCCGCAGGGAGGAGCCGTGCCGGCCCCGCCCTGGGGGCCCTTGGGCGCTCCGGGCCCAGCCCCAGTCTGGATCGGCAGGAACGCGCCACCCTGGCAGGGTGCGGGGCCGGGAAGAGGTGGTCGGCGGCCGCCGCGGGCTGGAGGGGCGGAGAGGCAGAGGGCGCAGCCGACCGCGGTGGTCTGTCAGCAGGGAGCTGGGGCCGGAGTGGCAGCCCTCCCGAGCGTGGCGCAGGCGTGCTGACCCCCCGCTGCCTGCCGCCCCCTGCAAAGTGCCCGGAGCCAGGCCGGGCAGGGAGGGGCTCGGCCCTGGAGTTTCTCATCTCCCTGAGCCTCCGCCCCGACCCTGCGACCACGACCGCGACCGCGACTGCGCGCAGGAGCCTGCGGGCGCTGCGTCTGCGGGTCAGGCCGCTGCAGGCTCTCACCGCGGCCCGGGGACTGCAAGGCAGGACGGAGGCTTCCGAGCCACGGGCGTGGCGGGGGCCGGGCCGGGCGCTGCCGCACAGCGGGAGACACGCGGGGGGGGGGGGCCGCGGGGCCGGCCTGCGGCGGGCCAGCTGCCCGGCGCCCCGGTGAGGGCCCTGTGCGTCCCCAGGAAGCAGGAGGAGCTGGTGCAGCAGGTGCGGAAGCGGCTGGAGGAGGCGCTGATGGCCGACATGCTGGCCCACGTGGAGGAGCTGGCCCGCGACGGCGAGGCCCCGCTGGACAAGGCCTGCGCCGACGAGGACGACGACGACGACGAGGACGACGACGAGGCTGAGCAGGACCGGGAGCTGGAGCAGGCGTAGGGCAGGTGCAGCTCAGCGCCGGCCAGCCGGGGTGGGCGTGGCGTGGGCGGGGCCAGCCCGCGCGCTCACAGCACCCCTGCCTGCTCTTCCAGACGCCCGCCCAGGAGCCCCTGCTGCAGGGCCCCAGCTCGCCTCGGAGCGGCCGCGCGGGACCAGGCTGCCCGGCCCGAGGCAGGGCCCCCGGCTCCGCTCGGAGCGGCCGTCGTCCTCCCGTGGCCCTCGGGGGCGCGGCTCCGTGAAGACCCGGGTTCTGGAGGTGCCGCCGGCTCCTGGGCCCTGCCCGGCCACGAGGACTCGCGCGAGGGCGCCGCCGCCGTCGCGTTGGTGAGGCCCAGGGGCCCCCGGCCCCAGCGGGCGTGGAGCTGCCCGGGCCAGCCCCTGGGCGGTGCTCTCCGGCTGGGCTGGGCCTGAGCCCCGAGCGAGTGTGCACCCCACCAGCCGCTTCCCTCAATAAACGGGTGACGCGGACGGGCTGGACAGCGCGTGACTGAGCGTGGGCACACTGAGGAGGGGTGGGGAGCCCCGCCGTGGAGGGGTGGCCCGAGGAGCCACAGGGCAGAGTGCCGTCAGCCCCCCAGAGGGCCACCTGTGGTCCAGCCAGGACCCCTTGGCGCCCGCGGGGTGGGCGGGCCGAGCCCTGGCCCATGGCAGCTGTGGGTGAACGTGAGGGCCGAGCCCCGGACACGGGAGGTGACCAGGGCTCTGCTGCGCTCGCCCGTGGTCCCAGCGTCTTCCCTGCCCCAGGTCAGGTCCAGGCACAGGTCCTGGCTGGCTCGGACCCTGGCCCCGCGGGGCCGGCGCTGTGTGGGCAGGAGGGCCAGGCGGCCAGCCTCTGGCTCCGGAGGTGGCAGCCTGGGGTCTCTGTCCTGGAGGTTGGAAGGGTGCGAGGCCTTTGTGGGTGGGGCCAGGGCTGCTCCTGCAGGGGCGGGGCCTGGGTGTCTGGAGGCTGGGTGGGCAGTGATGGGGGACAGCCCCCCACTGTTCTTGCGTGGTGAGGAGGGGGCCATGCTGGCCACAGCCCAGGGTACCAGGGTTCAGGTCCGAGCCCCAGCTGCCCGGGGTGGGGGGCGGAGCCACCCACATCACCCTGGGAGGGGAGGAACCCCCCTCTGCTTCACCCACCCTGACCTCACCCTGGGGGCGTGGCCTGTGGAAGCCGCCCCGCCTCCTGTCCTGACCCCTTGGCCTTGGCGGGGACTTGGCCTGGACGCCCCCTCTCACGTGGGGGTCTGGGCCTGGTGAGAGGCCCTCAAGAAGTGTTAGTGGCCACGGGCCGGGGGCCCACACCTGCCTGTCCTCCGTGGATCCTGGGCACCTCGGCCGGACTGCCTGGTCGCCCGCAGCGCCCACGCCTCCACCCCCATCCCCCTGCGCCTTTGCCCGCTCCTTCCAGGACTCTGGGCGGGGCTCCCCGGGCTGTGCCGCCAGCCGTGAGCGCCTCTGGCCTGGAGACACCCAGGGCTCCTCCATCGCCACCCCCAGTGTGCCAGCCCTGGGGGGTGTGGAGGGCAGGGCCCCTCCCACTGAACAGGAGCGGGGTCCGGCTGGCCGCGAGCACACAAGGCCGCCCGCGTGGCCAGGGTGGTCGGGTCCCCCGCTGCCAGGGGCTTCCAGCACGGGCCGGTGCTGCCTGTGAGTTCATTTGAAAAGCGGGGTACGGAGCTCCGCCAGCTCGCCCCTCACATGGGCGTCGGCCAGGACTCAGCACAGCTCTCCCACGGGGGTGCAGGGGCCCCAGGGTGTGCGGCCGCCCGGGCTGCGATGGACCCAGGCTCTCCCGTGAGCACCTGCCCTCAGGGGATGGGTGGGCCGTGTTCCCGGGGGGAGCCAGCCGCCCTACACTGGCTGCCGAGTGGGAGGTGCCCGACCCCTGATGCTGTCCCCTGATGCTGTCCCCGGCACCCCTGTGTCCCACCCAGGACAGGGTGGGAGATGCCACGAGCTTGCTGGGGCGGGGCAGGTCCTGGTCCCGTGGGCTGAGGGCCGGATCAGGCCTGGGGTTCAGGAAAGGCGGTTAGGGGTGTGGCGGGGACCAGGCTGAGCGCCCCATAAGCGGGGCCACAAGGGCTTCCTGGAGACACAGAGGGTCGCAGAGAGGGAATGGCCCAGCGGGGTGGGGGGGACAGCTGCGACAGGGACGGGGCGCAGGGAGGGAGTGAGAAGGGTCAGGCCGCCCCGCCCAGAGCCTTCGCGCTGGGCCTGAGGGTGGCGCACAGCGGGTCGCCTGGAGGGCTCCGGCCAGCACTGCCCCTGCTCCCACCGGGGCCAGGTGCACACGCCTGGCCGCTCCCGGAGCCCGCGGGCCGGTCCCCCTAAGCGGCTGGGTTTCCACGTGGTCCTTGATGACGTCGCGGGGGCACCGCCCACACCTGATGGGCTGGGAGTGGGGGGGTCGGCAGGGGCCGGAGGGTGCAGCCCAGCGCCCAGCGGGCTCCGGCCCGGGAGGGCGGTGTGCGGGAGCGGGGACTGCGGGCTCCGCCCCGCGCACGGCGCGCGGCGCCCACCTGCGGCCGCTCCCGCACGTGCGGGCGCGCCGGGTCCCCGCCCGAGCGCCACGTGACCGCGGCCCCGCCCCCGGCCCCCGCCCCGCGCGCCTGCGCCCTGGCGCCCGCCCATTGTTGGCCGCGGCGTGACGTCCCGGGGCGGGGCGGGCCGGGCCGGCGGGGGCGGCGGGCGGGAGCCGAGGAGCGTCCGCGCCGCCGCCGCCTCGGCCGCCAGGAGCCGCCGCAGCCGCGCGAGCAGCAGCCAGAGTCGCCGCCGCCGCCCGGCCCGGCCCGGCCCGGCCCCGAGCAGCCCCGCGCCGCCGCCGCCGCCCGCGCCCGCCCGCTCCGCCGCTGGATGCCGGCGGCCGGCGGCCGAGCTCGCACAGGCGGAGGGCGGCGCGGGCGGCGGCGGCGGCGGCGCGGGCGGCCGGCGGCCGAGCGGCGGGAGCGCGGGCCCGAGCGCTAGCGCCGGCCATGCCCGGCCCCGGCGGCCTCCCCGACGGCGGCGGCGGCGCGGGCGGGCCGGGGGCGGCGGCCGGCGGGGACCCCAGCCCGGGCCCCGCGCCCGCGCCCGAGCCCGACGACGCGGCCGCCGCGCTGCGCCTGGCGCTGGACCAGCTGTCGGCGCTGGGGCTGGGGGCCGCGGGCAGCGCAGACGAGGAGGGCACGGCGGGCGGCGGGGACGGCGCGGCGGCGGCGGGGCCCGCGTCCCCCGACGGGCCCGAGGCGGGCGTCCCCCCGGCCCCCGCCGCGCCGCCTCCGGAGCCCGACGTGAGCCCCCCGCCGGCGCCCCGGCCGTCGCCGCCCGACGTGTTCGCCGGCTTCGCGCCCCACCCCGCGGCGCTGGGCCCGCAGACGCTGCTGGCGGAGCAGATGTGCGTGATCGGCGGCCGCAAGAAGAGCGTGAACATGACCGAGTGCGTGCCGGTGCCCAGCTCCGAGCACGTCGCGGAGATCGTGGGGCGCCAGGGTGAGTGGCCGCCGTCGGGGGCCCGGGCCGGGGCCGCCGCTGCGCCTTTGTCCTGCCGCGGGCCGCGGGAGAAAGTTGGGCGCAGCCCGCGCTCCGCCCCCCGCGCGCCGGGCCGCCTCCAGCCGCGAACGGCCCCGGTGCGCGCCGGCGAGAGGGGCGCGCAGAGCCGGGGGCGCCGCGGCGGGGCGGGCTCGGGTGTGCGGGTGGCTCCGGGCGTGCGCCCGCGGGGTCGGAGCAGCTCGGGGGCGCCGCGGACTGGCCGGGATGGGGGGCGGGTCGGGGCGAGATAGGGTCCCCGCCCCCATCGTTGTCGGGTCCCGCTGCCAGCCGCGCGTCGGGGGCCTGGGGGCGTGCGCGAGGGCCGGCTGTGGACGTCGCCTCCGGGACGACCCCCTGCAGCCCCGCCAGTGGGGCCGGGGCGCCGCAGACCCCGGGGTGCGGGGTCCCTGTGGCTGCCCATTGTTCTCTTTGTTCGAGAGCCAAGCCGAGACTGGCAGGGTGACATCAGGCCGGCCAATGCTCATTGGCCGCTAGCTGCGGGGCGGCGGCGGGCCCAGCACACTCCCACCGCCCTGCCAGCTGCCCACCCCCCACCGCAACTTTCTCCTGCCTCGGCTCCGGCCCCCAGTGCCCAGGTGCCGGCCGGATTCTAGAACTTGGGGTGCGGCCTGGGCCGCCATCCGCCCGTGGGGTGGGGGATGCCGTCCCTGGCCCCTGGGTCCTCAGAGGCAGGAGGCAGAGGCGTGGGCGGCCGGAGCGGCCGGGTCACACCTGTCGCTGTCCTGCAGGCCACCAGGGGAGGCCCCAGGGATGCTCTGGTGGGAGGGGCAGCGGCCGCCAGCGTGTGTCCCCGGCCTGGTCGCAGGGTGGGGCGGGCGTGGTGCGGCTGGGGGCCCTGTCTTCTCCAGTGGGAGTGGCAGGCCTGGATTGTGGTGCGACCCCGCCCCTGTGCCCAACAGGGACAGCAGAGGGCCACCCAGGCCTGTGGGAGGGCAGCGGTCCCGGCACCGCCTGGTGGGGGGGCTGGCAGCGCGTGGCTGGACCGGTGGGCTCCGTCTCAGGTGGCCGGGTCGCGGCTCACCGTTGGCCCTCTCGGCTGTGGGACGGGCAGGCAGCTTCCGTGTGCCACAGCCCGGCCTGCTGCCCTCCTGGGGGCGTGCGCCCCGCGCCCCGCCCTGGGGTCTCCCTGAGCTTCCCCCGTGTGTGCAGGGAGGGTGGGAGAGAGACCCCGGCCTGGGCCCTGCACCTCCGTCTTGCAGCCCCGGAGTGGTTCTGGGTGCGGGGGCGTGGCTGGCAGTTCACCAGCCCCCTGCCTTCTCCTGCAGCCCGGAGGTGTCCTGGGGGGCAGGCGCCCCCTCCTGAGTGCAGCCCTACTGTGTGCTGGGCCTCGGGCTCCCGGGTCCTGGTGTTGGAGGAGGAGCCTAGGGTGTGATGGGCGGGGCCTGGGTAGGGGCAGGGCTGAGGTCTGAACCCTGAAAGTCTGTGGAGGGGGGAGTCCCCCAGCTGGACCTCGAGGCTCCCGTGCTGTGGGTGTGACCGCACGGCCACTCCCTCCCCACACCCTGCAGGCCCCCCGGGGACGGGGGGGGGCTGCAGCGCCCCCCAGGGGCTGTCCCCCAGCTGGTCGAGGCAGGCAGGGGGAAGAGAGCTGGACAGGTGGAGGAGATGAGAGTGATGGAGTGGATGGGGGTGACAGTGCTGCTGTCGGGGGCGGGGGACCCCAGTCTGGCGCGCCTCCCCTCCGTGGGTCCCTGTGGGGACGGTGCCGTGGGCCGCCCAGCTGCTCCTGGGCCTCTGCCCCCCGCTGCCCTCCCCCACTCCGTGGCGGCCTTGGGGTTTTGCCGTCTGTGGCTCCCCAGGTCAGGCAGGGGCAGAGACGGGGCGTCCAGCCAAGGGCCCCCTCTCTCCTGAGGACCCTCCGCCACTCTGGGGAGGGGGCGCCCCCGCCCTGACACTGTGACCTGGGGGCCCACGGGAGCCAGGGCCCAGTGCCACCTCCCGCGCAGGGTCTGGGCGGCAGCGGGGTGAGTGGCCCTCGCCCAGCCTGTGGGGCCGGTCCAGGGACTCCCAGAGCCCAGAGGAGGAGAAGTGTGGACCAGCTGCAGTCACGATGGGCTTCCTGTGGGAGGCAGCACAGCACGGGAGTGGGGGGGGTCTGAGGGGGGGGCGGGGAGAGCGCGCACATGGCAGGGACGTGGTAGATGAGGACCCCCACCGCGACCCTCCAGGCTGGCTCCAGGCAGCCCCAGGCTGGGAGGACAGGTGGCTGCCGGGTGCACCCTCGCTGCCCCCAGGAGAGCCACAGGCCCTGTGCAGAGCCCAGGCTGGGGGCCATTGCCCCCCAGGGCCCTGGCTGCCACACCCCAGCCTCCTGCCGGTCCCAGTCCCTGGACTGGCTGTCAGAAGTGCGGAGGCAGCTGGTTTGGTTCCCCCCACCAGGTTAGCAACAGTGTTACCCTCCCCAGGGGGCTCTGTACACCCAGTCCCAGCTCAGTCGGCCTCCCCCAGCGGCAGGGGGTGGGGAGGGGCGGGGCATCCTGATCCAGCGCAGGGCGGGGGGTGCAAATCTGGGCCTGGGGCCGCCCCAGCTGAGCAACTTGGGGGTCTGCACCACGAGGGTCTGGGGGGTGCTGGCAGGGCGGTGCTCCCGCGCCCGGCTGCGGGGGAGGGTCCTGGGCACCCCAGGGGGCCCTGGCCCCTGCTTCTGCACGCATCAGCGGGAAGCTGCCGGCCTGGAACCCGGGAAGGGGTGCAGGTGGCAGGGGAGGGGGGCTCTCAGCCGGGCCCCAGGCCTGGCCATGGCGCCTCGCCCCTCTCCCTCCCTGGGCGCAGGACCCCGCATGTGGAGGGGGCGGGTGGGGACAGCAGAGGCCTCGCTTGGCGGGGTGACCACAGCTCCGCGCTCCGCGCACAGGGGAAAGTGGGGCCCGGGCGGTGGCCGGCGCCCCTGCGACCCCCCGCGTCTCCCCTCGCCCCGCAGGGTGCAAGATCAAGGCCCTGCGCGCCAAGACCAACACGTACATCAAGACGCCGGTGCGCGGCGAGGAGCCCGTGTTCATCGTGACCGGCCGCAAGGAGGACGTGGACATGGCCAAGCGCGAGATCCTGTCGGCCGCCGAGCACTTCTCGCTCATCCGCGCCACGCGCAGCAAGGCGGGCGGGCTGCCCGGCGCCGCCCCCGGCCCGCCCAACCTGCCGGGACAGACCACCATCCAAGTGCGCGTGCCCTACCGCGTGGTGGGGCTGGTGGTGGGGCCCAAGGGCGCCACCATCAAGCGCATCCAGCAGAGGACGCACACGTACATCGTGACGCCGGGCCGCGACAAGGAGCCCGTGTTCGCCGTCACGGGCATGCCCGAGAACGTGGACCGCGCGCGCGAGGAGATTGAGGCGCACATCACGCTGCGCACGCGCGCGCTCCCGGACGCGGGCGCCGACAGCGACTTCCACGCCAACGGCACGGACGTGTGCCTGGACCTGCTGGGGGCGGCGGCCAGCCTCTGGGCCAAGGCGCCCCCCGGGGGCCGGCGGCCACCCGCCGCCCCCGCCGGCCTGCGCGGGGACGGCGCCCCTGAGCCCTTCTACGCCAGCAGCCGCGGGGGCGCGCCCGGGCCGGACCCGGGCCCCGCCAGCCCCTACGGCGGCTCGGGCAACGGGGGCTTCACGTTCGGCGGCGATGGCCCCGGGGCCCCCGCGGGGACGGACGACGCCGACTTCGGCTTCGACTTCTTGGCGCTGGACCTGACCGTGCCCGCCGCGGCCACCATCTGGGCACCATTCGAGCGCGCCGCGCCCCTGCCCGCCTTCGGCAGCTGCTCGGCGGTCAACGGCGCGCCCGCTCCGCCGCCGGCCGGGGGCGCGCGCCGCAGCAGCGGCCCGGGCAGCCCGCGCCACTCGCCCACGCTGCCCGAGCCCGGCCTGGGCCTGGAGCTGCCGCTGGCGCGGCGCCCCGCACCCGACCCCGTGGGCGCCCTGCCCTGGCGGGCCCCGCACAACCCGCTGGCCTTCTCGGGCGGCGCCGGCTTCGCCGCGGCCACCGCCACGCTGGACTCCGGCGCCTGCGAGGGCAGCCGCAAGCCTGCCGCGCCGGCCCCGGCTGCGCCCACGCCCGCGCCCGCACCGGCACCCGCGTCCTCGGGCGCCGCAGCTCCCGCCGCCCCGGCGCGCGAGTGCGTGGTGTGCGCCGAGGGCGAGGCCATGGCGGCGCTGGTGCCCTGCGGCCACAACCTCTTCTGCATGGACTGCGCCGTGCGCATCTGCGGCACCAGCGCGCCCGAGTGCCCCGCGTGCCGCACGCCGGCCACCCAGGCCATCCATATCTTTTCCTAGCGCGGGCCGGGGGCTGGGGCGGCGGGGCCGGGCCGGGGCGGGCCGGGGGCTGGGGCTGGGTCTGCGGGGGCCGGGCCGGGCCGGGCACCATGGTGGAGCTTTAACTCGGACCCAGGCGTGGACGCGGCGCGGAGGCCCGGCGGGAGCTCGGAGCAGCAGAGCTGAGAGCCGTGACAATAAACCGCACGAATCGCCCCGCGTGCACTTTTTATTCCGCCCCCCCCGGGGGGGGCCGCGGGGCGCGCAAGGGGGGGGGCAAGGGTGCCCCACCCACCCGGGGTTTCTGACTTTTTTTTTTAAATTAACCCTCCCATTCCCGCTGTGGTTTCTGTTGTCATTTTTTAAAAATTTTTTAAATGTTTTTGTTTTTTTACTTTTTACCTCTTGTGTATATGTAGGAAATTTATAGGGGAATATGTACTTTATGGAGTAAATTTTAAGAACTAAAATATATTTTATTTTAAATAAACAATGGACGTTTAATCTTACACAGCTAAATTACTGATTATATATTTGCTGAGCGGATTTAAGGGTTAAAAATTGTATTCAGAGTTTTATTTTTTGACTTCAAAGCCTTCTTAATAAAGTCTTTGTATCCAGTGAGCGCTCGGCTTCCGCGTGCTGTGGGAGGGGCTGGGGTCCAGGCCCCGCCCCCTCGTGCCTCTGGGGGGGTGGAGCAGGCTGTCCCCTGGGGGACTCCCGCCCGGCCCTGAGCTGAGTGGCGTCCACTCTGGCAGCTGGGGACACGCCCCTCCCCAGGCCCCCTCCCTCCGAGGGCTGAGCTGGGGGCCGGCAGGTGCAGCCCTCAGGGCTGGAGTGGGGGGGCCGAGCCTGCTGGGAGCAGCTCTACGCTGACCGCTGACCGCTGACCCTGACCCTGACTCTAAGTAGGGAAACGGAGTAGGGAGGAACCCTGACCCTGACCCTGCAGCCCGGAGGAAGACGGGGGGAGTAAGAAGCCAGGTGAGGGGCCAAGGGTGCGTAGGCATGCGGGGGGCGCTTCGGGTCTCCCCGTTCCCGGGGTGGGTTTGCTCCCTGCCCGGCCTGGGCCAGGCCTGGACCCCTCGCGGCCCCTGGCACCAGAGGGACGCGTCCTCTGTCGCCACCGTGCGGCCGGCGCTGCGCATGACACCCGCCTCCTGCGGCCGGCGAGGTTGGCCCGGCCGGGCCCTGCCCCTGCCCTGCCCTGGCCCGGCCCTGCCCCTGGCCCGGCCCTGTCCCTGCCCTGCCCCTGCCCTGGCCCGGCCCTGCCCCTGGCCCGGCCCTGCCCCTGCCCCTGCCCTGCCCTGCCCTGGCCTGGCCCTGCCCCCGCCCCTGGCCCGGCCCTGCCCCTGCCCCTGCCCCTGCCCCGGCCTGCCCCCTGCCCCCGCCCGCGGACCGCTCCGTGGACGCTGATTGGAGGAAGGGCGGGCAGCCCGGCGTCGGGGTGGAGAGCACCCCGCCCTGCACCTGCGGTTCCCAGGGCTCTGGGGTCTTCACAGCTGTGGCCTGCGGGGCGCCTGGTCAGTGTCTGGGGACCTGCACTGAGGGGGTGGGGCCCCAGGACACGGGACGGGGAACTGGGGCGAGGGCCCAGCCTGGGAGGGGCGGGGACG
This sequence comes from Oryctolagus cuniculus, assembly GCF_964237555.1. NCBI lineage: Eukaryota > Metazoa > Chordata > Mammalia > Lagomorpha > Leporidae > Oryctolagus > Oryctolagus cuniculus. Next base: position 58,842,846 of record NC_091447.1, on the reverse strand, counting down.
CAGCCCTGTGGGGCACAACCTGGGTCCCGGGTCCGCCACGTGGGGCAGGATCCAGCCCCTGGCTGCTGGGCCTGACGGTGTTTGGGGGCGATTATTCATTACGGTATTTTTAAAGATTTATTTGTTTATTTGAAAGTCAGAGAGAGAGAGAGAGAGCGGTCTTGCATCCGCTGGGTCACTGTCCAGTTGGCCGCAGTGGCCAGAGCTGTGTTCACCTGAAGCCAGGAGCCGGGAGCTCCGGGTCTCGCACGGGGGTGCAGGGGCCCAGCACTGGGCCATCACCGCCTGGACCGGAACCAGGGCTCAGGCTGAGCCTCGGCGCTGGCCTGTGGCCACACAGGTCCGCTACCCGGTCGTCCGTGTGTCCACACCATCGCCGCCCACACTGCGGTGACCGCTGACCGCCCTGCATGTCTACAACGGCGCTGTTTCTAAATATCACACGCTGCACGCGTCTCCGAGTCTGTCTTGGTGTTAACCCCAGACTCTGTGGTGTTGTAAAAGCTCCCTGGAGGGGCCGGCGCTGTCCACCATCCCATGTGGGCGCTGGTTCGAGTCCCGGCTGCTCCACTTCCGCTCAGCCCTGACCCTGGGAAGCTCAGCGGGCCGCCCCTGGGTTGCCATGACAGCAGCCAATCACAGCCGCCGGGGGGTGGTGCTGCCGCCCCGGCCCCGCCTTGCTCGCTTGTGGTTGGAGGAGGCACGTGTCACATGGTCCTCACGGACCAATGAGCGCGGCTGTTGCTGCAGGGCGGGGGGGGGGGGTTCCCCTGGGTTCCGAGCTGACTGCTGTCTCCGCGGTTTCTTTCACCGGTCGGCACCCCCCTCCCCAAAAACCTGAGGCTGCCAGGCTTACGTCGAGGTACACCACGAAGACCCTGCGGAAGATTCCGGAAGCTCTCGGCGTGCGGGAGGGAGGCGGTCAGGCAGTCAACGCCCCCTCGGGGGCGGGGCCGCGGCTGCTGGGACCACGCGCGGGGGGCGTCGCCTGCGCCCCGCCACGGCCACGAACGCCCCTCCACGTGGCCCAGGCCCCGCCTCCTGACCCAGGCCCCGCCTCCTGACCCAGGCCCCGCCATGGCCACGAACGCCCCTCCACGCGGTCCAGGCCCCGCCTCCTGACCCAGGCTCGGACGCCTGTGTGCCCCTGTGGACACGCCCACGTCTGCCTGTGTGCCCTGTAGACACGCCCACGTCTGCCTGTGTGTGCCCCCTGTGTGCCCTGTGGACACGCCCACGTCTGCCTGTGTGTGCCCCCTGTGTGCCCTGTGGACACGCCCACGTCTGCCTGCGTGCCCTGTGGACCCCACAATCCACTGTGTGCACCTGTATACACCTCGCGTGTGCCCGTGCGCGCGCCCCTGTGCGCCCCATATACACTGAGCAGGGGAAGGGGGGCCTCTCCCTGGAGCTGCAGACGCGGGGCTGTGTGGGGGAGGGAGCCGCGGGAGACAGACCTGCAGCGGATCTGAGCAGTGGCTGGGCGGCCATGCCCGGGGGCTGTGGTCAGTCCTGTCCTGGGGGGAGACAGTGCTGGACACCTGAGGGCCCACGGGGGTCAGGGCCCGCGAGAGACGACTGCTGAGCTGTTGGGACCCCGAGAGGCCTCGGTGGTGCGCGTGGGTGATGGTGAGGCTGGGTCAGGCATGGGGGGTGCGAGGGAGGCCTGGGGAGGGGCGGGGCCAGCAGGTGCAGCGGGGGTCTGTGCTGGGTGAACGGAGGGAGAGGCGAGGGACGGCGGGCAGAGGCCCCGACGGTGACGCAGGAGGGGACGAGTGAGTGCCCTAAGCCAACTGCAAATGGGCGGGGGTCATCCAGGAACGCTGTGAGGGCCCAGGGGGACGGGTGTCAGCCACGAGGCTGTGGGGGTCCCTGGCTGTGGGCGTCCCTGGCTGTGGGCGTCCCTGGCTGTGGTGGTCCCTGGCTGTGGTGGTCCCTGGCTGTGGGCGTCCCTGGCTGTGGGGGTCCCTGGCTGTGGGGGGTCCCTGGCTGTGGGGGTCCGTGGCTGTGGGCGTCCCTGGCTGTGGGGGCCCCTGGCTGTGGGGGGTCCCTGGCTGTGGGCGTCCCTGGCTGTGGGCGTCGCGTCCCTGGCTGTGGGCATCCCTGGCTGTGGGGGTCCCTGACTGTGGGCGTCCCTGGCTGTGGGGGTCCATGGCTGTGGGGGTCCCTGGCTGTGGGCGTCCCTGGCTGTGGGGGTCCCTGGCTGTGGGGGTCCCTGGCTGTGGGCGTCCCTGGCTGTGGGGGTCCCTGGCTGTGGCAGGTCCCTGGCTGTGGGCGTCCCTGGCTGTGGGGGTGGCTGTGGGGGCCCCTGGCTGTGGGCGTCCCTGGCTGTGGGGGCCCCTGGCTGTGGGCGTCCCTGGCTGTGGGGGTCCCTGACTGTGGGCGTCCCTGGCTGTGGGGGTGGCTGTGGGGGCCCCTGGCTGTGGGCGTCCCTGGCTGTGGGCGTCGCCAAGGGGCTCTGGGGCTGGGCCGGGCACGTCACCCCCACCACACTCTGCCGTGGGGGGGCACCGGTGCTGAGGACGACGAATGGGGGGGCGTCGGCGGCTGGGAGGGGCTGATCAGGAAACCTGGGGGCAGAGACCCCGCCTCCCAGCCGTGGGGGGTTCACAGGGCAGGTGGGCGGCACCTCCAGCGCTGCCGGGTCTCAGCGGCGGAGTGGGGGGGCCTGACGCTGCCCGCCCCGGGGCCAGCGCCGTCTGTCTGTGCTGTCGCTGTTCCCGTGGGTGCCACGTGGGGGCGACAGCCTCAGCCGCAGGAGGGGCTTGGCGGGCTCCTGCCCCCGCGCACGCGCACGCGCACGCACGCACAGAGGCACCCAGCAGGCCACGGGCTCGGACCAGCCCCTCTTTAATGAAAGCGGAGCGGAGTCCCGGCTGGGCCGGCCCGGTGCGGGGCAGCCCCCGCCCGCCGCGTGCCGCGCCCCCCGACGTCTCCCTCGGGGCGCGCGCTCCGCAGCAAGCGCAGCGCGAGGCCCAGCAGCTGGCGGGCGGCCGGGGGGCAGCCGTGGCGCGGGCCGTCCAGCGAGGCCGAGGCGCCGGCTCGGGTCAGCAGCAGCCCCTCGCCCTGGCCGCTCAGCACCACCTGGGTGTGGGCCGCGCTGCCGCTGACCTGCGGGGGAGCCGAGGTCAGGGGGACAGGCGACCCTGGGCCTGGGAGGACGCGCCGGCAGGGACCCAGAGCCCAGGGGGGATTCCTGCCGCCCCGCCCCGTGCGGTGACCCCGGGGTGCGGTGACCCCGGGGTGCGGTGACCCCGAGGTGCTGTGACCCCGGGGTGCTGTGACCCCGGAGTGCTGTGACCCCCGGGTGCTGTGACCCCGGTGCGGCCCAGCCCTGGAGCCCCCGCCCGCCCGCCCCCCGCGGGGCTCACCTGCCGCCCCGCCCCATCCTGTGACCCCGGGGTGCGGTGACCCCGGGGTGCTGTGACCCCGGGTGCGGCCCAGCCCTGGAGCCGCCACCCCGCCCACCGCGGGGCTCACCTGCCGCCCCGCCCCGCGCTGTGACCCCGGGGTGCTGTGACCCCGGTGCGGCCCAGCCCTGGAGCCCCCGCCCGCCGCGGGCTCACCTGCCTCCCCGCCCCGTGCTGTGACCCCGGGGTGCTGTGACCCCGGTGCGGCCCAGCCCTGGAGCCCCCGCCCGCCGCGGGCTCACCTGCCTCCCCGCCCCGTGCTGTGACCCCGGGGTGCTGTGACCCCGGTGCGGCCCAGCCCTGGAGCCCCCGCCCGCCGCGGGGCTCACCTGCCGCCCCGCCCCGTGCTGTGACCCCGGGGTGCTGTGACCCCGGTGCGGCCCAGCCCTGGAGCCCCCGCCCGCCCCCCGCGGGGCTCACCTGCCGGCCCGCCCCGTGCTGTGACCCCGGGGTGCTGTGACCCCGGGGTGCTGTGACCCCGGTGCGGCCCAGCCCTGGAGCCCCCCCGCCCGCCGCGGGGCTCACCTGCACGGTGCCGTCGCTGAACAGCAGGAGCAGGGCCCGCTGGGACGAGAGGAAGCGCAGCAGGCAGAGGCCGGGCCCCGCGGGCGGCACCGGTGCGGGCAGGGCGCCCCCCTGTGGACACACTCAGCCAGGCGGCTGGCCAGGGCCAGGGCCGGCCCCCCCCACACCTCCCCCTCCCCCTCTCACCTCCCGCCGCCGCCGCCGCCGCAGGTAGTGGGTGAGGAGCCGCAGCACGGCCAGCTTGGCGCCCAGCGGGCTCGGCACGTCCCTCAGGGTGAAGGTCTCCAGCCGCCCGCGGCTCGGCAGGTAGCAGACCTGGCTGGAGGGGGCGTGGGCGGGGGCGCCCGCGGTCAGGGCCCCCGTCCCGGCCGGCTCTACGCTGACCGCCGCCAGCGCCACTGCCGCTGCCCCCAGAGGCCCCCCCCCCAGCTTCCTGCCTCGCGGCCAAGTCCAATCCCAGGCCACGGCACTGCGGGAAACCTGACACGGGTGGGAGCCCGGCCGAGCCCCAGGAGGCCCTGTGCCCTCCCCCAACCCCCCGGGGGCTGCAGGTGCGCGCCCGGTGTCACGATGCCGGTCCCTGTGGGTTCCCTCCTGACGGCCCCTCCCCCCCCATTCCCTGCCACCTCAGCTGTCTCTCTTCAGACAGGAAGACACGCACACGTGCACACACATGCACACGCTCACTCAGCCGTGCACACACACGCACATGCATGTACACACTCATGGACGCCCTGTGCAGGCTGCAGCTCACCCTGCAGGGGGCCGCAGGGCCATGTGGGTGCCGTCCCGGAACAGGACGGCACTGCCCCCGTCCGACAGCTGGTAGCCGAAGCCGTACTTGCTGGAATAATCCACCCACTGGGTGGCCCGGAGGGTGGGCCGCGGCACTCCGGGGGGCTCCTGTGCGGCTGGACGGGCGCGAGGGGCCTGAGCAGGGTGGGGCGGGGCCCTGGCCCTCTGCCTGTTTTTGTTAACTTCCACTTATTTCCACCGCATTTCAAAGGCAGAGAAACAGAGAGCCCCCATGTGCTGGTCCCCCCACCCCCCGTGCCGGCAACAGCCCGGGCTATGCCAGGCCAAACCAGGGGCTCTAACCGGGTCTCCCACATGGGCCTGGACCCAAGCCCTGGAGACACTACTGCTGGGCTCTGGCCTGGGCACCTGGGTGTGCTGCACAACCAAGCCAGAGGGGCGGAGCTCAGGGAGGACCAACGCCAGAACACCCAGCCTTCAATGCTGCTGGAACCCTTGACCTTCACACCCTAACTCTGACCCGGACATGACCCTGACCCCAACACCTAACCCTAAACCAACCCTAACCCTAACCTTAACCCAACCCTGACCCTAACCCTGACCCTGACCCTAACCCAACCCTGACCCTAACCCTAACCCTAACCCTAACCTTAACCCTAAACCAACCGTAACCGTAACCGTAACCGTAACCGTAACCGTAACCCTAACCCTAACCCTAACCCTAACCCAACCCTAACCCTAACCCAACCCTGACCCTGACCCTGACCCTAACCCAACCCTGACCCTGACCCTAACCCTAACCCTAACCCAACCCTAACCCTAACCCTAACCTAACCCTAACCCTAACCCTAACCCTAACCCTAACCCTAACCCTTCCACAGCCACGGTGCACAGTGCCGCTGGAACCCCCGGCCTTGACACTCCCGCCACGGCCATGGCTCCAGAGGCCTTGCTTGGTGGTATATCAGAGTGTGTGTCACAAAATAAAAGCCCTCGGTGCCACGGAGTCCCGGGTAAGAAAAAAGGGGGAGGCGGCAGGGGGAAACTGACCAAAGCCACAGGCCACGTGGACATGGACGTGACCCCCACAGGCCACGTGGACATGGATGTGGCACCCACAGCCCGTGTGGACATGGACGTGACCCCCACAGGCCACATGGACATGGACGTGACCCCCACAGGCCACGTGGACATGGATGTGGCACCCACAGGCTGCGTGGACATGGACGTGACACCCACAGGCCACGTGGACATGGATGTGACACCCACAGGCCGTGTGGACATGGACGTGACACCCACAGGCTGCGTGGACATGGGCGTGGCACCCACAGGCCACGTGGACATGGACGTGACCCCCACAGGCCACATGGACATGGACGTGACACCCACAGGCCGCGTGGCCGTGGGACAGCCGAGCCAGACTCTGAGAGGTGACGGGTGCACCCTGGTTGGGGGGTGGGGACGTGGTACCCAGGGCGGGGAGGCCCAGGGTGGCCATCTGCAGCGGGGGGAGCAGGGGACATGGACGTGGCACCCAGGGCAGGGAGGCCCAGGTGGCCGTCTGCAGCGGGGGGGGGAGTGGGGACATGGACATGGCACCCAGGGCAGGTGCTGTCTGCAGCGGGGGGGAGGGGAGCGTGGACATGGACGTGGCGCCCAGGGCGGGGAGGCCCAGGTGGCCGTCTGCACCCTCCTGACTAATTCTCAGGCGACTCTGTCGGCTCCTTGGGATTCTCTGAGACAAATGGCCGCGGCTCAGGGGGCTCTGGAGCTCGGGGCCCCTCGGGGGTGGGGGTTGCCAGGGGCTCCCTGGCCCTGGGCTCCGAGGCTGCGTGGGGCCCCGTCACAGCTGTGGCCCACCACCCCCGGCTCGGTCGCGGCCAGGCCCCCTGGGGCACGCGGAGGGCAGCCCTGAGGCTCCCCTTGCCACCCGGGGTGGGGGTCACAGCTGCCCGGGAACGAAGGGCGGGGGAGGCGGGCTCCTACCCCGAGGGCCGGCGTCCAGGCAGAGCCGCAGCATCCAGATGGCCGCGTCCACCTCGGCCCACGGGCTCCCTGCAGGCCCTGGGGAGACAGATGGGGTGGGGCACCGGGCCTGCACTCCTGCACCCAGGAAGTGGTGTTAACCCCCACGTCCCCACTGTCCAGGATCGCCCCAACTCCTCGATCCCCTCCCCCAGTCCCTGCCGGGGCCGCTCACCTGCTGGGTCAGCGCTGAGGGTCCCTTGGGAGAGCAGGCGGATGGGGGTCTCGGGGTCGGGAGCCCCTCTCTCAGACGGGGAGGCCTGAGGAGGGAGGGAGAGGCCAGCCGGAGGTGGGCGAGGGGCTCCTGCCCCCTGGAGGAACGGGTCTCCCCTGGGGGGGCGTCCCACAGGCACTGGACAAATGTAGGGTGACCCAGTGCCTGGGGCCTGGGCCTTGGGGAGACACACTGGTCACAGGAGGGAGGGGTCCAGGCCCCAGACCCCAGAGGGGGCGGAGGCTTCTGTTGGTGAAGTCAGGGAAGCCTGCTTGGAGGAGGGGGCTCGGGAGGGGGCAGGGCCAGCCTCGAGGTGCCCCCCTGCACCCCCACACCCTGCGTCCTTACCTCACCGCCCCGCTCCGTGGAGTCAGGGTCCGACCCGTCTGCGGAGGTGCGGGGGCCTGAGGGAGGCACAGGATTTGGGGGGCGCGGCGGGGGGTGGGGGCAGCTGCCCCACAGCGCCCTGCTGCAGAGCCCTGGAGAGGCGCTGGGGGCGGGACACTCACAGGGGGGTCCGCACGGGGGCAGCAGCAGCTGGACTTTCCGGAGAAGCCCGCCCAGGCCCAGGGGACGGGCGAAGACGGGCGGGTGGTGGCAGCAGTAGGGCGGCAGCCTGTCCGGACTGAAGCCCTGCGGGAGGGGGCGGGGCTGTGGCTGGGGGAGGGGCCGGGGCGGGGCTGTGGCTGGGCTGGGGGCGGTGCTGGGGCTGAGCGGTGGGGCTGGGAGGCGGGGCTGGGGCTGGGGGGCGGGGCTGGGGCTGGGGGGCGAGGCTGGGGCTGGGGCTGAGGTGGGGCTGGGGGCGGGGCTGCGGGCGGGACGGGGGCTGCGGGCGGGGCTGAGGCTGGGGCTGAGGCGGGGCTGGGGCTGGGGGCGGGGCTGGGGCTGGGGCTGAGGCGGGGCTGGAGCTGGGGGCTGCGGGGCGGGGCTGGGGGGGCGAGGCTGACGCTGGGGGGCGAGGCTGGGGCTGGGGGCGGGGCCGGGGGCTGGGGCGGAGCTGAGCGGCGGGGCTGGGGGCGTGGCCGGGGCCGAGGGCGGGGCTGGGGCCGGCTCCGCCTCCGGCGCCCACCTGGGTGAAGAAGACGTCTTGCAGCAGGAGGTCCAGGCTCGGCCGCTCGGCGGGGTCAGGCGCCAGGAGGCGGGCGATGAGGCGGCGGGCGGCAGGCGACAGGTGGGCGGGCTCTGGGTAGCGGCCGGCGCGGATGCTCCGGTAGGTCTCCGACAGGGGTGCCGCGGGGAAGGGTGGGGCGCCGGTGAGCACGGTGTACCTGGGCCAGGAGGGGAGGGAGCCCGGCGCCTGCCCCCCAGGTTCTCACGCTCACCTGGCGCGCCGGCCAGAGCTGCCCAGGTCCTTCCTCTGTCCGCGCGTCACATCCCGTGCCCCACGCCTGCCCGGCCCTGGGCGCCCCGCTCGGTCTTCCCTGCCCCCCCGCCCCGCCCCCGCTCAGTCTTCCCTGCCCCCCCCGCCGCTCCGCCCCCGCTCGGTCTTCCCTGCCCCCCCGCCACCCCGCCCCCGCTCAGTCTTCCCTGCCCCCCCGCCACCCCGCCCCCGCTCAGTCTTCTTTGCCCCCCCGCCGCCCCGCCCCCACTCACAGGCTGCAGCCCAGAGCCCAGATGTCCGACTGGCAGGAGTGCCCATTTCTGGAGATGACCTCGGGGGCCAGAAAGTTCGGGGTCCCGCAGAGCACTCTGGGAGGGAAATAGCGGGGGGGGGGGCTCGGCGCCCACGCCAGGCTCGGGGTCACCCGTGCGCTCCCAGGGGGACCCCCAGGGCTCCCGCACGCACCTGTGGCAGCGGCCCCCCGGCCCCACCTTGGCGGCCAGCCCCAGGTCCCCAATCTTCACCTCCATGTTCTTGTTCAGGAAGAAGTTACCTGGGGGTGGGGGTGGGGGTGGGGGGCACCGTGGGTGGGGGCAGGCCCTCCCGCGCCCCGGGGCGAGCCCGGCACTCACTCGGCTTCAGGTCACGATGCACGATGCGGCGCTGGTGCAGGTACTGCAGGCCGCTGACCAGGCCCCTCAGGTAGTAGCGCACCTCGGGCTCCGTCAGCGTCTGCCGCGCCCGCAGCACGTGGGCCAGGGACTGCGGGGGACGTGGGTTAGCGCGGCCAAGGGCAGAGCCCGGCCTGGCCTGGGTTGTGGGGTGGGGGTGAGGGCTCTGGGGCGTGGGCGTGGCATGGGTGAGTCCCGGGGGGGGGGGGCGGATGGAAGCCAGCATGTCCCAGGGCGCACGGGTGGCCACGGGAGAGTAGGAGCTGGACCCGATGACCACACAACTAGCTGGGCACAGACACAGGGGGGCACAGGCGGGCCGTGAGCGAGGAGGGACACTAGCGGGAGACACCAGCGGCCCCCGCCGCCCCCCCCCAGGCCACCTGGCGGCTGCAGTACTCCAGCACCAGGTACACGTGGTCGCGGTCGGCGAAGTGCCCGTGGAGGGCCACGATGTTGCGGTGCCGCAGGCGGCTGTGCAGGGCGATCTCCCGCTCCACCTGCAGACACACCCCGCACGGTCCACCCGGCGCCCGCGGCTGGCAGGGAAACCCTCCCCGGGGAGCCCGGGGACACGCTGCACGCCTACCTTGCCGCGCGTGCGCAGCCGCCCGGCCCCGCTCCCGCCGCGGGGCACCACCTTGAGGGCGAACACGACGCTGGTGGACAAGTCCGTGAGCTTGTAGCAGCGGCTGAAGGCGCCCTGCGGGGCCCGGGGCGGGCCGCTCAGCGGCCAGGTGCGGCCAGGTGCGCCCGCAGCGCAGCGCGACCCGGGACCCTCTCGTGGCCAGGCCGCCTCACACGCCCACGCCCGGAGAAAGCTCCAAGGCCCCCGGACGCGCGGCCGCACGCTGTGCCCACGCAGAGCCCCCGACGGGTCGGGTCCACCGCGCCCTGCACATGCCGGGGCCCACCGCGCGCTCCCTGCTCGGCCGCCCCACCTTGCCAATGAGCTTCCCGCGCCTGTAGACGCGCCCTGAGCCCGGGTCGCGCAGGAAGGTGGCCACCAGCTGGTGGCTCCCGCGTCGCCGCCGCCGCCGCGGCCCGGGCTCCATCCTGGCGGGGTACCGGCGGGGCGCAGCCTCCCGCCCGGACCACCGCGCAGCGCCGCCGCTCTGGGGCCCGCGCACCGCCGGGGCGCTTCTTATTGGCTGAGGGGGGAGGGGAAGGCGGAGCCAGACACGCGGGGCTGGCCAGCCCGAGGGAGGGGGCAGGTGCGTGGGGGCCGCGTGGGCGTGCGGGACCGCTGCGCTGGAGAAGTTCCAGGCGGCGCAGGGCCCTGCGCTCAGCGGTTTGCTCGCCAGCGCTGCACCTGCGGCCAATATGGGGGCTGTTAATGCGCCTGAATCGCTGTGCGGGAAAAGCGAGGTGCCCTGGGGCTCTCCCCCGGGGGCTGGAGGTGTGCGTCTCGTGGGTCCCCGGGTGTCCAGCTGTGGGTCCTGTTTGCGCGTGGGTACCCGCGGGGAGGCACACTAAGATTCAGAGTGGAAGGGAAACTCAGGCGGGGGCTGGCCGGGAGGAGCGTGGGACCCGGGGCAGGGCCCGAGGAGGCAGGACTGGGGGCGCCCCGGCGGCCCTGGGGGTTCCTTGTGGAGGGCGGGTCCCGTGAGGGACAGGGCGTGAGCCGGGGGCGTGACCTGACCTGGCTTCAGGCCTTGTCCATTTCACAGGTGAGCGCAGGTCCCAGGGACGGTCCGCGGGGCTGCCCAGGGCAGGCCAGGGCGCCCGGTACTAATCCCCAAATGTTACATAAGGCAGGGGTGGGGAGGGGCTAGCAGGGCTCCCCGTGGCCAGAATCAGGCCTTGGAATTTTCCGGAGCCCGCGTTTCCAGCGGGGCCGGGAAGCACCCTGTGGGCTGCCTTGTGTGCACTGTGCATCACGCGGGGCCACCTTGGTGGGAGTCGGGTCCTGGCGACTGGGCTGGGATTCCAGGCCCGGCAGCTGGCCCCGGGCAGCAGGTGCCGTGAGCCGACGTGGCCCGCACCTTCCTTCCGTCTGTGGCCCCTGGGAAGCAGTAGCCGTTTACGGCACCGCGAGGGGGTCCCAGCCTCCCCGGGAAAGTGAGCAGCCCCCGCAAGTGCGCTGAAGTGACAGCTGGGTAAACTGAGGCACGGGAAGGCTTGTGCAAGTGGCCGAGCCCAGCGTGAGTCTCCGTGAGCCGGATGCAGCCCCCCAGCCCCTGCCACAGACACACGGTGGCGTCCCCCAGCCCTGGGAGCAGCGCCAGGCATGGCGGACGGCCGAGCGGCTTCCTGGGGGAGGGAGCTGTCCGCTGCTGGCCGAGAGCCGCCCCGTGTGCCTGTCAGCTGATGCCGACTCCCCCCACCTGCCCGGGCGCCCGCCTCTCCTGGCCCAGCCTCGTCTCAGAGCCGGGGAGGGGGGCTCCCCTCAGGCCAGCTGCCCTCTGTCCCAGGCCCCTGTCCTAACCAGCCAGGCCTGGGGACCGGCCCTCCGGGGGCACTGGGGGTGAGCGCCCCTTCGCGGCCCAGGGCTGTGGCCAGGTTTGTGGGGGCAGCTTGAGGTGCGGCCGCAGGCGGCTGTTCCCTTTGAGGGGACAGGAAATTCACGAGCAGTTGGGGTTCCACGGCCAGGAGGGCGCCCCCGGGGGTGACCCCCGGTGGGCACTGATGTCCCGCTCACGGTACGAGGAGAGCAGAGGGGGTCCCGGGCGCGGGAGGCAGGGCAGCAGGCCATGGCTGCATACGAGCAGAGGGCTCTGAACCCTGGAGGGGAATCGCGCACCTGCTGGGCGTGCAGGGGCCCCGGGGGCGGACAGAGCCGGCCGGGGCCCTCCCAGGAGCCCCCAGGTCCCCAGCCACAGGAGGCAGTGGGAGGTGGGCAGTGGTCAGGGCCACAGGCCGCTGAGTGTGCACTCAGAAATGCCTGGGCACGTCCTCACGTTGCCTGCGCCCGCACAGGGGCCGGGGGTCCCCGTCTGACCCCGCGCTCCAGGGCACAGCCTGCGTCCCCGCCGCTGCCCGCTCTGTCCCTGCCCGAGAGCAGGACCCCAAGTCAGCAGATTTCGCAGAAGCGCGGGGAAGGAAAGCCAGTGGCGGCTGCTGAGACAGCGCTGGGCCGTGTCCCCGGGGACAGGGCCAGCTCCAGTCCCTGGGGCCCGGGCCTGCCTGCCCCCTCCTCCCGGGAGGTGCCGGGGCGGCGTGACTCGGCCCAGCTCCTGGGCCCCTCTCTGCTCTCCTGGCCTGGAGAACAAGCGCCCGTGGGGGCCCACGTGCCTGCACCATGAGCCCTCAGCCCAGCCGCCCTGAGCAGGGTGCCGGGGCTGGGCCCTCAGCTTCCCCCCCGCCCGGCCGCCTCTGCTTGGCTCCCTGGGTCTTCGCTGTGCCGGCGCCTCGTGGGCGCTGGGGGCCCCTAGACCCTCGTGCTCCCTCCACCCTGCTGGCAGAATCTTCCAGTCCCCTCGTCCCGTCTCCTCTGGTCTGTCCTCCCGCAGACGGCGGCCGCGCGGTGCCCCCTCCGTCCCCAAGGCACTCCGCCGCCTACCTCCCCCACCGCAGTGGGGACAGGAGCTGGCCACCCACACGGGGGCAGAACGTTCCGCAGATGGACCCCCCAGGGAGGACGCGGCAGCGCCTGCTGGACACCTGGCCCTGGGAGCCAGGGCCTGGCTGCCCGGGGTCCCGAGGGATAGGTGCCAGGAGCGAGGACAGGGTCCACTGAGATGGTTGGGGGTGGCGAGGACGAGACAGGTCCCTGGGGCCCCCAGCCCGGCGAGCCAGGCAGATCTCGGTACAAAGTGGCCAGCCCCAGGCACGCAGTCATGGCGAACAAAGCCGGGTCAGCAGCCACTGCCGCTCTCTGACCCTGACCGTGAGCGCGTCCTGCCCCAGGCCCTTTGCACCTGCTGGCCCCGCTGCCCAGCGCCCCCTGCAACCTCAGGAGGCCACCCCCACCCCAACCCTAGCCCCGACCCCCGCCTGCTGACGTCTGGTTCCGGCACCACTGAAATTACTGATCTTTTGGCCAGCTGGCTTTCTGTCCCACAGATGGACAGCCGCACCAGGGCTGCCCTGGCCCCGGGGGGGTGTGGCCTAGCTCAGATGCCCCCCAGCTGGTGCTTGTCCTGAGCTGCCCCGCCCCCGCTCCATGCCCCCCCCCCGAGGTGTTGATCCCCCCCGGCTGCACCCGGGGTGCCCTGGGGGCTCAGAGCCAGCCAGATGCCTGCGGGAACGGTCTGCGTCCACCCGCGCGGCTCTTCCTGCTGCGGACCAGGGAGAGGCTGGGAACAGGAGGGACGCTGGTGGGTGGGGAAAGCGGCCTGGGGAGTCCTAGTGATCCCCGCCGGGCCGGCCACGCCACGGGGATGGCCCTCACCCGGGCTAACGAGACGGCCACCCCCGCCCCCACCGGGGCCCAGAGCCCTCCCCGCCCCCGCCAGGGCCCAGAGCTATCACTGCCCCCGCCGGGGCCCAGAGCCCTTCCCACCCCACCCCCGGGGGGGCCCAGAGCCCTCCCCGCCCCCGCCGGGGCCCAGAGCCCTCCCCGCCCCCGCCGGGGCCCAGAGCCCTCCCCGCCCCCGCCGGGGCCCAGAGCTGTCCCCGCCCCCACCGGGGCCCAGAGCCCTCCCCGCCCCCGCCAGGGCCCAGAGCTGTCACCGCCCCCACCGGGGCCCAGAGCCGTCTGCGGCTGCTCTGGACAAATTCCCACCCGCTCGGAGTCTGCACACACGTTGCTCCTGGAGTCCACAGGTCAGAGGTCAAAAGTCCAGATGCGGTCGGGGCTGGGCCTTCCAGAGCCTGGGAGGGACCCGGGCCACACCCTGCCGGCTGCTGGAGGCGCCGCACCCAGGGCTTCCATCCCGAGGCCAACCTGACGGCACCTGCGTCCACACCCACTCCTGACCTCTTGTGTCCACACCCACTCCTGACCCCCTGTGTCCCCACTCCTGCCCCCCTGTGTCCACACCCACTCCTGACCCCCCTTTGTCCCCACTCCTGACCCCCCTGTGTCCCCACTCCTGACCTCCCTGTGTCCACACCCACTCCTGCCCCCCTGTGTCCACACCCACTCCTGACCCCCCTGTGTCCCCACTCCTGACCCCCTGTGTCCACACCCACTCCTGACCTCCCTGTGTCCACACCCACTCCTGACCTCCCTGTGACCCACTCCTGACCCCCTGTGTCCACACCCACTCCTGACCTCCCTGTGTCCACACCCACTCGTGACCTCCCTGTGTCCCCACTCCTGACCCCCCTGTGTCCACACCCACTCCTGATCCCCTGTGTCCACACCCACTCCTGACCCCCTGTGTCCACACCCACTCGTGACCTCCCTGTGTGTATCCCATGTCCACGCGTGTGGCCTCTGTTCTGGTTCCTCCTGGGTGTGACGTCCGCAGGGTCCCTCCAGGCCTTGGCCATGCCGGGGCGCGGCGTCCTGGCCGCGTGGTGTCCCCGTGTGTGTGGACCCCGCTGTGTCCTGGCTGCAGGGGCTCCCACACCTCTGCGTGGCCCCGCCGAGTGCTCTCACGGGTGACGTCCCCCCTCCAGGGCCTCAGGGCCCAGCTGTGAGGAGTCTGCCCGGGGACGGGGACGGGGGACGTGGCCTCCCCTCCATTGGGATGGGGGTCGTGGCCTCCCCTCCGTGGGGACGGGGGACGTGGCCTCCCCTCCGCGGGGACAGGACAGGGGAAGGGAGGGGCGGACGGGCTGGGCCCTGCACCACGCGGAGGCCTGGCCGGGCTCGCGGCTCCTGGCTGCCGTCTGCCGGGCCTGGCCGCGGTGGCCGCGCAGGGAGTGAGCAGCAGACGGAGACGGCTCTGTTGTGCTTTCAAGTAAAGCTAATGTTTAAAGGGACCTCCTTCCTAAATACATGCATTTATTTATTTGAAAGGTTTAGTTACAGAGAGAGAGAGAGAGAGAGAGAGAGAGCGCTTCCACCCGCTGGGTCCCTCCCCAGATGGCCACAATGGCCGGAGCTGGGCCGATCCGAAGCCAGGAGCCAGGAGCTCCATCCGGGTCTCCCACGCAGGTGCAGGGCCCAGGACTGGGGCCATCGTCCACTGCTCTCCCAGGCCACAGCAGGGAGCTGGCTGGGACGTGGAGCAGCCGGGACACAGACCAGTGCCCACAGGGGATGCGGGCACTGCAGGCGGCGGCTGTACCGCTGTGGTCCCCCCATCACAGCGGGCTTGGTGACGTCACGGCCGCGCAGGGCGTCCGGGCCTCTCGGAGCTCTGAGCGTGGGCTACACCGCTGCTGAATTCTGCAGTGCTCAGCACTGTTAACCGTGGCCTGCGGGCAGTTCTGAGCCCCGAGCCCACAGCAGGCAGGGGCCGGGCTGCCCACCCGCCAGGGCTCCCCTGGGACCTGGTCCTGGCGTCCCCTCGGGGAGAGGGTCCTGGCCGGAGCTCGGAGAGCGGCGCCAGGCTGAAGTTGGCCCCTGCCTGGCCCACTGTGCGGGGGGCTGGGCTCTGAGCTCCAGGCCTCCACCTGGGGGGTCTGCTGGGCCAGGTGAGCCAGGTGATCGAGAAGCCACACCCACCCACACGTCACAGCCCTGCAGAGTGGCCCTGAGCCTCATCTTCTTCCAATGCCCCTGGCCCCAGGCGCTCAGTGCAGGGTTCTGGACACCCCAGCCCCAACTCCCTTCCCTCCCCCCCGCTCCCCTCCAGTCGGGCTTTCTTCCCCGTCCCCACCCACCGGTCAAGGCCAGTCAGGACCAGTGACTGAGCCCATCGCTGGCCCCGTGTCCCCTCTGCCCACGCCGCCCCTCCCTCCCAGCCCCGCAGCTCTGGGCCCACCATGCCGACAGCACCCATGGACTCGTCCACAGGCAGACCTGGCCCCAGCCCCACCCAGTGCCCGCTCGGAGTCCGGGGCACCTCCTCCGGCCAGCCCAGCCCCTGCCTCCCCCTGCCAGGTGGCTGTTCCAGCAGCAGGGCCAACCCCTCTCCCCGGGGTCTGGGGGGCTTGGGGACAGCAGGCTGGACAGCAGGCTGGGGCTTCCTGGAGGAGGGGGCTCTGGAGCCCGGTCTGAGCCCAGCTCAGGGCAGCAAGGTGGGTCCACCGCCCGCTCAGGACCCCCACCCCCGCCAGGGGGCGCCAGCCAGGAGCTGGAGGGGCCGGCAGCCCAGGGAGCCTGCTGTGTCCTGCGTGGGCGCCGGCCAGGAAGGGTGGGCTGAGGGCCGACTGGAAGGCTCGCCATGGCGACCCCCGCTGGGCCCGTTTCCTGGTGGGGAAACTGAGGTGGGAGGGAGTGAGGCCGGCCGCGGCGGGGAGGGGCCTGCTGGTGGACCCAGGGCTGGCCCAGAAGCCACCACCCGGCCGGGGCCAGGCGGGCAGGAGGCGGGACCGGGCGCGCCCTGGTGACAGCAACGCCCGGGAATGCGCCGGCTGGGGTCTCCGCCCCCAGCCCGGCCCCCGGCCCGAGTGACTCCCTGGGCGCTGGGGCCCTGCGTTGGGGGGCGGCCGGGGAATCCCGGGATCGGATTCCAGACACGTGGGTGTCTTCGCCCCTGAGTGGGGCAGCCCCGAAGGAGGGCGACGGCGAGGAGGGCGCAGGGACCACCGCAGGGGCGGCGTCGGCGGAGAGGGGGAGGCGCCCGGACTCCCGGGGCCAGGGCCGGGCTCCCTGGGGGCGCACATTCCCGGGCCCTGAGCGCGGCGCCCGGAATAGCAGCTCCGGCTGGAGGGTGGGGGCGGTCAGTCCCAAGGTCGCCGCGGCCCCGACACCCGGAACCAGGCCGCGGCTCGAGAGGCCCGGAGCGTGCGTGGGGCAGCCCCCTGCCGCAGATCCGCACCGGCCGCGCGGGGGCGCCGCCCCGCCTTGCCCAGGCGCGGCCCTGGGCAGCTCGCGTGGGAGGGGCCGTCCCGCTCCCGCCCCGCACCTCGGGCCCCGCCGCTTCCGCTCTGCCCGGGCGGCCTGGACGCGCAGCCCCGCTCCCCCGCAGCCGGTAAGTCCCTCAGCCTGACCGCGCACTCCCCCGGGACCGCACCGGTGTGTGGACCGAGGGCTGGGGGCAGCCACCCGCAACGGGTGAGCGCTCCCGCTCCCAGCGGGGAAACCGAGGCCCGGAGGCGTGGCCTGTCCTGGGCCAACTTCACCCGCTGCAGGAGAGGGGAGGGTGGGCTTCCCACCGCGATCGCCGCCCAAGCCCCCTGCCCTGCCCCAGCTCCCCGCGTCCGGCCCGCAGCTGTGGGCAGAGAGGGAGGGCTCCTGGGCAGAGTCCGGGGTCAGAGGTGGAAGGTGGAGCCGGGACTCCATGGACCCGGGTCCGGCAGCGTCTGGGGGCTGGGGTGGCCGGGACACGCGAGGTGGCCAGGCTCCCTCCCCTCTCCCCTGCCAGGCCCTGGTCCTTCCTCCGCCCCTGACAGCGGGCACCCCGAGGCGGGGAGGGGGGGCTGGGGGGTCCGAGTTCCCACCCAGCTCCCTCCCTGTCCCTTGCTCCCCAGGAGGCCCCGCGCTGCGGCCCACACCCTGGACAGATGAGGCCATGACGCCACACCTGGACCTGGGCCAGGTCGCCCCTCCCTGCCCCGCCCACCCCGGGGTCGCCCGGCTGCCTGGGTCTGGGGGCCCTGGGAGGCCGGGTCCTGCTCCTGACGCAGCCCCCGGGGCCCACGTCTCCTGCAGGGTCTCAGAGAAGCATGGACTGAGTCCAGCCGGCCCAGGCTGTGCAGATGGGGACACTTGGGCCCGGGGAAGCGGAGTGGCCCAGCTGTGGCCGCCCCGGCAGGTAGAAGCAGCAATGGGCCCTGGAGCTGCCGGTCACCACGCACTGCTTGAGCGCCTGTTGTATGCGTTCTGGGGCAGTACGCAGTGGACACTGGTGCCGCGACAGCGTTTCCAGCCCCTCCTTTCTGTACCCGTGGGGACCCCACAGCCCCGCCCTCTCCTGCAGGGAGTCCGGTTACTGTCCAGGGGCGGGGCAGGGCTGGGGCTCGGACCCCGGCCTGCTGGCTGCTGCACTGGTCCCCTCTCTCCCCCAGACCCATCCAGAACCTTCTGCTCCTGCTGGGGGCCCTCCTGAGCTGCGACTTGGGGGGCGGAGCTCAGGTAAGGGGGGGGCGTGAGACCAGCGGGCCGGCGAGGACCCGACGCCCCCTGCAGGCTGATGGTGCCCTCCTGTCCCCAAGTAGGGTCCGGGGGAGTGGACCTTGTGGGGGTCCTGGAGCCGCTGTTCCAGCTCCTGCGGGCGGGGCGTCTCGGTGCGCAGCCGCCGCTGCATCCGGTGAGCCGACAGCGGCGCGCAGGGGTCCCGGCCCCGCCCCCCGCCGCCCCACACGCGCCCTGCCCTTTATTCCCGCCGGAATGCGGGTGGGGTTGGCGTGGGAGGAGGGTGGACAGGCCAGTGCTGGGAGGGGCGTCCCTGGGGGTCTCGACCACACGTGCGCTGCCCCGCCCCCTGCAGGCTTCCCGGGGAGGACCCGTGCTGGGGGGACACCCACGGATACCGCCTCTGCCAGCTTCCCGTAAGCCCCGCCCACCTCCCCGGTCCTCCCCGAACCCCTCCCCCGGTCACACCGCCTGGGGCTCCCCAGCCTCCGACCCCGACCCCCGTCTGCCCCCAGGACTGCCCGCCGGGCGCCGTGCCTTTCCGAGACCTGCAGTGTGCGCTCTACAATGGCCGCCCTGTGCTGGGCGCCCCCCAGACGTACCAGTGGGTGCCCTTCCTCGGGGGTGAGTGGCCAGGGCGGGCCAGCACGAAGTAGGGCGCCGGGAGCTGCAGGGGCGCTGGGGCGGGAGAGCCTGCCGGCCAGCGGCGAGGGCTCGCGGCCCCGGGAGCGCCCGGGCGAAGCTGTCCACGGGGCGGCGGTGGCCGGGGCCTGGGACTCCGTCAGGGAGGTCCCCAGCCCACCGACTCCCCCTGTCCCCAGCGCCCAACCAGTGCGACCTCAACTGCCTGGCGGAAGGGCACGGCTTCTACCGCAGCTTCGGCCGCGTCCTGGACGGCACCCCCTGCGGCCCGGCCGCCCAGGACCTCTGCGTGGCCGGCCGCTGCCTCGTAAGAACCCTTACCCGCCCCGCCCCTTGGTGTCGGGGCCCGCCCCTCCCACGCCCCGCCCCCAGCCCAGTCATGTCGGGTTCCGCCCCCGCCCTGGGCCCCACCCCTCATCCCCACGCCCCGCCCCGCCCTGGCCCGGGCCGGTCTCGCCGCGTGACGCCCCGCGTGTCCCCTGCAGAGCGCCGGCTGTGACGCCCCGCCCCCGCCTGGGCCCCGCCCCCCCACGCCCCGTCCCGGTCCCGCCCCTGACGCCCCGCGTGTCCCCTGCAGAGCGCCGGCTGTGACGGGCTGCTGGGCTCGGGCGCCCTAGAGGACCGCTGCGGCCGCTGCGGGGGCGCCGACGACTCGTGCCTGTGGGTGCAGCGCGTGTTCCGCGACGCCGGTGACCGCCCCGCCCCGCGCGCGCGTGGGTAGCGGCCCGGAGGCCACAACGGAGCCGATTGGGCAGCCGCGGCGCGGGCCCCCGCCTCCTCGCGCCGATTGGTCGCCCGCAGATTGCCCCGCCCCACCCCGCGGCGCGGCGGGCGGTTAACCCCTTCTGCGCTGCACCGAGCGACAGCCGCGCCTCCGCGGGGCCGGGACCCCGGCCCGCGGCCGCCAACGCCGCCTCCCTCCCGCGCAGGTGCCTTCGCCGGGTACTGGAACGTGACCCTGATCCCTGCGGGCGCAAGACACGTCCGCGTGGCGCACCGCAGCCGCAACCGCCTGGGTACGCGGGGCGCGGGGGGCGGGCGGGCGGCGCGGGGGCTCGGCTGACCCCTGCCTTGCAGCGCTCGTGGGCGCCGACGGGCGCTACGTGCTCAACGGGGACCGCGCCGACGCGCCCGGGACCTACGAGGCGGCCGGCACCCGCGTGGTCTACACTCGCGCCGCGGGGCCCGAGGAGACGCTGCGCGCCGTCGGGCCCACGACGCAGGACCTGCTCCTGCAGGTGCGGCGGGGGCGGGGTCAGCCGGGAGAGGAGGCAAGGGTCAGCCAGAGGGGGACGGGGTAAGCCGGAGGGGGGAGGAGTCAGCCGGGAGAGGAGGCGGGGTCAGCCGGGGAGGCGGGGTCAGCCGGAGGGGGGAGGCGGGGTCAGCCAGAGCGAGGAGGCGGGCTCAGCCGGGGGAGGCGAGGTCAGCCAGAGGGGCGGGGTCAGCCAGAGGGGGACGGGGTCAGCCGGAGGGGGGAGGTGGGGTCAGCCAGAGCGAGGAGGCGGGCTCAGCTGAGGGAGGCGGGGTCAGCCAGAGCGGGGAGGAGTCAGCCGGGAGAGGAGGCAGGGGTCAGCCAGAGGGGGCGGGGTCAGCCAGAGGGGGACGGGCTCAGCCGGAGGGGGGAGGCGGGGTCAGCCAGAGCGAGGAGGCGGGCTCAGCCGGGGAGGCGGGGTCAGCCAGAGCGGGGAGGAGTCAGCTGGGAGAGGAGGCGGGGTCAGCCAGAGTGAGGAGGCGGGCTCAGCCGGAGGGGGAGGCGGGGTCAGCCAGAGCGGGGAGGAGTCAGCCGGGAGAGGAGGCGGGCTCAGCCGGGGGAGGCGGGCTCAGCCGGAGGGGGCGGGCCCTCAGCTGCCCTGGTGTGCGCCCCCACCCAGGTCCTCCTGCGGGAGCCCAACCCGGGCATCGAGTTGGAGTTTTGGCTCCCCCAGGAGCGCTACGGCCCCTTCCAGGCGCGGGCGCAGGCGCTGGGCTGGTCCCTGCGGCAGCCACAGCCGCGGGAGGTGGAGCCTCCGCCCCGCGAGCCCCCCGGCCCCGCGTGGACCCCGGCCCCCGCCCCAGGTGAGGTGGGGGCGGCCAGGATGGGGCAGGCGGGGCGGGGGCGTGAGGCCCGGACCCCTCACAGCCCCGCCCTCCGCAGAGCCCTGCCCGCCCTGCCCGGACACCCGTGGGCGCGCCCACCGGCTGCTCCACTACTGCGGCAGCGACTTTGGTGAGCCCCCGGGCCGCGCCCCCGCCCCTGGCCGCCACCCCTGAGCCCCCTCTCACCCCGCCCCGGGCCCCCCCCCCGCCTCAGTGTTCCAGGCCCGCGTGCTGGGCCGCCGGCGCCACGCCCAGGAGACGCGCTACGAGGTGCGGGTCCAGTTGGTCTACAAGAGCCGCGGGCCGCTGCGGGGCCGCGAGTACGTGTGGGCGCCGGGCCGCTGCCCCTGCCCGCCGCTGGCCGCCCGCCGGGAGTACCTGCTGGCCGTGCGGCGCCTCGTCAGCCCCGACGGCGCCCAGGACCGGCTGCTGCTGCCGCGGGCCGGCTACGCGCGGCCCTGGAGCCCCGCGGAGGACAGCCGAGCGCGCCTGGCCGCACGCCACTGCCCGGCCTGACGCGCGGGGTGGGCCCGCGCCGCTGCCCGCGCCGCCCCCGCGTCTTCGCGCTTGGAAGTCGGCCTCACTCCCCCCCAAAGACGAACTCGCACCGTGGCTGTGGGTCTTCTTCCTGCGCAGCCCCTGCCGCTGACACGCACACGCGTGGGCGGGACCGTGACACACACGCGTGTGCGGGGACTCCATCACACGTGCACACACGTGTGCACATGCATGCAGGAACACCACACACATGCACACACGTGTGCAGGGACGCTGTCACTGCCACTCCTCCCACACGCGCCGCCCCCGGAAGCCCCCCTGGAGCGCTGGGCCTGGTGTCCCCGCCGTCAGCCCCTCCGCTCGCTCGCCCTTCCGGCCCGGTTCGTTTTCACCACCGCGTTCCTTAAAAGAACCAGGGCACCCGGCCACGTGTCCTCAGCTGTGTTGACTCGGGGAGTGCTGGTGGGATCGCGCCGCGGCCACGCGTGTGGATACGTGCTCGCCCCGCCCCCACGCCCTCCTCCTCCGGGCGGGGTTGGGGGCGGGCAGGGCCCCGGAGCCCCTCCCAGGGCTGAGCCACGCCCCCGTCCTGGCTGCCCCAGCTGGCCGCTGCCCAGGCCGTGGGCGCCCTGACCTCCCACGTGACCGCTGGCAGCGCCCTGCCCCCTCCTGGGCCTCAGCGTCCCTGCCAAGGCTCAGACCTGGGGGCTGTGCTGTCCTGGAGCCATTCCCGGCCTCGCCTTCACCCCTGGAGTGCGCATTGAGCACCTGCTGTATGCTGGGCACGTGGCCAGGCCCTGGGGAACCTGTGTCCCAGACCATGAAGCCCAGGAGGCACGGCAGGGGCTGGGAAAGGGGGCGTCCACGCGGGGGGCCCCAGGCCTGTCTTCCTCCACCTGTGGGCCCTGCAGCCCGTGCGTCCTGGGGCTTGGGGACACACGGCCTTCGGGGATGTGGGCGGAACCCCGCCAGGGCTGGTGGTGTTCATAGCTTGGGGTAAGGATGGGGGGAGGGGCCGCCGGCCTCCCCGGGGGCAGGCCACCATGTCCACAGCAGGTGCCCACCCGGCCTGGTCCCTCAGCCTTGAAGCCAGCAGGGGGCGCTGGGAGCAGCCGTCCACTCTGCGGGTGGCAAGGTTGAGGCCACGGACAATGGGGACCAAGTGGCGCCAGTGCCCACTCTTGCTGCCCCCAGCCCTTGTTGACCAAACACAGTAAAGAGGCAGAGAAAGAGGGGACGGAGGCCTCCGTCTGCTGGGCGACTGCCCCAGTGCCCATGGCGGCCAGGGCCGGGCCAGGCAAGGCCGGCGTCCGGGAGCTCCACCCTGGGCTCCCACGTGGGTGGCAGGGCCCGTCCTCCCCCGGCACCCGAGCCGTCCTCACGGCCTCCCAGGCGTGGGTCAGCAGGGGGCAGGCATCTGAGCGGAGATGGGACTCGAACCCGGCTCCACCGACACGCCCAGCTCTGGTCTTGCCGACCCTGAGCTGTGTGCGGGAAGGCCCAGGCACTGCCTGCACCGAGTGCCCCGTCCGGAGCCGGAACCGGTTCCGCGGGAGGCGGAGCGCCTTGCTGGTGGCGGCAAAGCCAAAGCCGAGGCGGCTGCTTCGGAAACCGGCCGGGGGCGGGGCTTTTCCCAGGGGCTCTGCAGGGTTCTGCGGATGCTGACGGGGAAGGGGTGCACAGGGTGTCCACGGGGGTTTTAAATTGCAGTGGAGTCCGAGACGCCCGCAGTCGAGAGACAGAGACAGCTGGCTCCCTCCCCGTGCCCACGACGGTCAGAGATGGTCAGAGCTGGAAGCAGGAAAGTCCCCCTGGGCCCCCCACTGGCCTCCGTGGCCCAGGCGTTAGCAGGGAGCTGGGGGCGGGAACCAGAGCTGGCAGTGGAGCCCAGGCGCTCCCAGGTGGGTCGCGGGGTCACCTGCTGGCCCAACACCTGCCCCTCCTGGTAATCT
The DNA here is from genome assembly GCF_964237555.1 of Oryctolagus cuniculus. NCBI lineage: Eukaryota > Metazoa > Chordata > Mammalia > Lagomorpha > Leporidae > Oryctolagus > Oryctolagus cuniculus. Next base: position 58,819,740 of record NC_091447.1, on the reverse strand, counting down.
TCAAGGTGGTGGACAGGCAGCACCTGGGGCCGACCGTGCCCTGCACCGCGCTTGTCCCAGCCCGGGCGGGAGGCCGTGGCCGCCACTGCTGGCTGCTGGGGGTCCAGCCCCAGGCCCGAGCCTGCGGACAGGATGTTGAGGTGAGGGTCGGAGGTCGTGTCGGGTTCGGAGTGGACCCCGGCGACAGACGCGTCCTTACCAGAGACACTGGGGCCGCTGCGCCCCGGGCGGGAGCCCCCGGGAGTGGGTCCCTGCCGGCGCGCCCTGGGAGGCAGCCGTGCTGGCTCAATGCTTGGGCCCCTGCCGCCCCGGGGGGGCCCCGGGGGGAATTCTGGGGTCCTGACCCTGATGGCCCAGCCCTGGCCGTTGTGAGCATTCGAGGGATGAATCCGCCGAGGGGAGATCGATGGTTCCCTGCCTCTCACGTAAATGTCTTTCATCAAAGGTCAAATTAGTGTTGAAAGGTCACTGGGCCTGGCGAGCCAGGTGCGCCCCCCACCCCGTGCTCCCAGGTGTGCTAACCTGGGCGGGGCACAGCTGAGCCCACTTCACGGTGGAGGGGGGGCGAGGGCGAGGGGCTGTGTCCCCAGCACCCCTGGGGCTGTGGCCAAGCCGACGGGCCCCAGGTGGGGCATCAGTGGTCACTCTTGCTGCCGGCTAAGCCACACCTGTGCGGTGAAGGCCACGGTCCTCCCACGCCCTGAGACCCCGGGGAGCCGGGCCCTGGCCACTCCGCTCACACGCGGCCTCCGTTCTGCCTCAGGGCCTCGTCCACGGCGTCTGGACCCCCTCTGCTGCGCGTCTGCTCGCTCGTCGTCCGCGCCGGGCCCTGCCCGGCAATCCCCGACCCCCCGCCCCGCCGGCAGCCTTGGGGTTCCTGCTGTACCGCCGGCTCCTGGACGCGGTGCACGGAGGCAGGGAGCCGGTGAACGGGACTGGCTCCCCCACCCGTGCCTCCTCCCGCTCAGAGCGCCCGGCTTCGGTGTCCCAGGCTCGGCGGCCGGACCGTGCAGACGTGCCCGCACACCTAGGGCACGGACCCCGTCCACCCGGCCCCAGCCCTTGGGTGCAGGGACCTGTGGGCGGCCGGCGCACGAGGGCGGTGAGGGTGAGGGCCGGGCCGCACCGGGAGCCTCCCTCGATGGTGCCCTGCAGGGCGCCAGCCCTCCCCGGACAGGTGTGCCGGAGAGAGCCCAGCACCGTCACCAGGGTCCGCACCCCCCCAGGGGGTTCCTTCCCAAATGAAGGCCGTTCTCAACTTCCTGCCTGCTGGGGGGCTGGGTGAGGCGGGGGGGCGCTGAGTGAGGCGGGGGGGCTGAGTGAGGCGGGGGGGGCTGAGTGAGGTGGGGGGCTGAGTGAGGTGGGGGGGCTGAGTGAGGTGGGGGGCTGAGGTGGGGGTGCTGAGTGAGGTGGGGGGCTGAGTGAGGTGGGGGGGCTGAGTGAGGTGGGGGGCTGAGGTGGGGGTGCTGAGTGAGGTGGGGGGCTGAGGCGGGGGTGCTGAGTGAGGTGGGGGGCTGAGTGAGGTGGGGGGCTGAGTGAGGCGGGGGGCTGAGGTGGGGGTGCTGAGTGAGGCGGGGGGCTGAGGTGGGGGTGCTGAGTGAGGTGGGGGGCTGAGGCGGGGGTGCTGAGTGAGGTGGGGGGCTGAGTGAGGTGGGGGGCTGAGTGAGGCGGGGGGCTGAGGTGGGGGTGCTGAGTGAGGCGGGGGGCTGAGGTGGGGGGGCTGAGTGAGGTGGGGGGCTGAGGCGGGGGTGCTGAGTGAGGTGGGGGGCTGAGTGAGGTGGGGGGCTGAGTGAGGCGGGGGGCTGAGACAGGGGGTGCTGAGTGAGGCGGGGGGCTGAGGTGGGGGTGCTGAGTGAGGTGGGGGACTGAGTGAGGTGGGGGTGCTGAGTGAGGTGGGGGGCTGAGTGAGGTGGGGGGGCTGAGTGAGGTGGGGGGCTGAGGTGGGGGTGCTGAGTGAGGTGGGGGGCTGAGGTGGGGGTGCTGAGTGAGGTGGGGGGCTGAGTGAGGTGGGGGGCTGAGACGGGGGGAGCTGAGTGAGGTGGGGGGCTGAGTGGGGGGGGCTGAGGTGGGGGGCGCTGAGTGAGGCAGGGGGGCTGAGTGAGGTGGGGGAGCTGAGTGAGGCCAGGGGGGCCTGAGGCCGGGGGGGGGGGCTGAGTGAGGCGGGGGGTAGCTGAGTGAGGTGGGGGGGCTAAGTGAGGTGAGGGGGCTGAGGCGGGGGGCTGAGTGAGGTGGGGGGGCTGAGGCGGGGGGCTGAGTGAGGTGGGGGGGCTGAGTGAGGCCAGGGGGGCCTGAGGTGGGGGGGCTGAGGCGGGGGGGCTGAGTGAGATGGGGGGCCTGAGGCCGGGGCGGGGCTGAGGCTGGGGGGGCCTGGGGGGGGCCTGAGGCCGGCGGGGCTGAGTGAGGTGGGGGGCATTTCCTGTTTGTGCCCTCTGGGCGATTTTTACTGTGGTTTCTGGAAGACTGACTTATTTGTGGGCCGGTTCACGGACGCAGGGGCTCAGAACGCCACCCGGGGCTCCCACGTGGGTGGCGGGGACCCGGGTGCTGGGGCTGCCACCTGCCGCCTCCCGGTGGGTGAGCAGGGAGCTGGCCTGGCCGGGTGGGGCAGCTGGGACTGGGCCGGGCGCCCACACGGGGGTTGAAGTCTTGCAGCACAGCGCACGCCCGCTCCGGGAGTCCTTGTGATGGGGTGGGGTGGGTACGGCGGGAGGAAGCCTGACCCAGACCCTGCTAATGACCCCGGGCGGCGGCTGTAACTAATGCCCAGGCCCCGCCCCCACGCGGGAGGCCCGGATGGAGCTGCTGTCCGCGGGTCCTGACTCTGCCCAGCCCTCGCGGCTCCGGAGTGGACGGGCGCGTGGCCAGCGGAAGGGCAGGGGGGAAAGGAGGGAGCCGTGGGGACGCTCAGGGCAGCCGTGGCTTTATTGCGCCCGCCTAGCAGGCCGGGCAGCCCAGGGGCCAGCAGTGCCGCAGGCAGCAGAGCCCGTGGCCGTGGCGGGGCCAGGTGCAGCTGATCTGCGTGGCCGACTCGGAGCTGACGTCCAGGGACGAGCCGGAGCAGCAGGGCGCGCTCAGCTCGGGCACGGACGTGCTGCTCCACTTCCGGCTCCGCCGGCCGCCGCTGCGGGGCGCCGGGGCCCCCGGCTTGCTGGCGGCTTGGCTGGGGGCTTGGCTGGGGGGCTGTGCCGGGATGCTGGTGCCACTGGGAGACTGGACGAGGGGCGGGGCCTGGCCGGAGGGGGCGCTGGGACCCTGGTGGGGACGTGGCTGGCGGAGCGGCTGGGGACCCTGCTGGGTCGGCCTCTGGGGTCTCGGCGGGGGTCGCGGCTGGGGTCTCGGCGGGGGACGCGGCTGGGGACCCTGCTGGGCCCCAGGGGGCCTGGTGGACACGATGGAGCGGGGCTTGCGCAGCTGGCGCTGGCTGGAGGAGCTGCCTCGGCTCCGAGCCTGGCCCCGCGGCTGTCCCCGTGGCTGTGCCCGCGGCTGCCCCTGGGCCTTGTGGGGCAGCTGGGAACCACTGGCAGAGCCGGAGGCCACGTAGCCCCGGGACCCGGAGCTGCGGGTGTCGGGGGAGCGGGGCTGGGAGTTGCCGGAGCTGGGAGGGCGGGCGGGCTCGGGGGCCTTGTCCTGGCTGGACTCCGTGGAGTCCGTGGACAGCTCGGGGTCCGACGAGCTGCCCTGCTGGCCGGCCTCCGAGTCCAGCTGGGGCCCCGAGGCGCTGCCCGTGTGGCTGGCCTCGCTGGACAGCGGGGCGCCCGACGAGCTGCTCTGTTTGTTGGCCCCGGTGGACAGCCGGGACCCCGAGGCGCTGCCCTGGCGGCTGGCCGGGGGGTCCGCGCGGGCGCTGGCCTGCTTCTTCACTTGTCCTGGTGCTGCGGGCTCAGGCCTGGCTGGGCTGCAGAGAGAGGGACGGGCCGGCTCAGGGGCCAGGCGGCCTCTGTGGCCAAGACGGCCAGGCACACGCGCGCCAGCACGCACGCGCGCAGACCTGTCCGCGGGCTACCTACGCTCGGCTTCCAGGGCGGCAGGGGGTCCGGCCCCCGCAGCGGTGACGCGAGCCCGGCCCCGAGCCAGGGCCTGCAGAACTGCTCCCCGACAGCGTGGGAAAGAGAGGCGGACAGTGAGAGGGGGCAGGCGGCGGCCGGAGGCGCGCGGCGGGAGGCGGGAGGCGGGAGGCGGGGGCGCCCCAGGCACGCACCGTCCCGGGCCAGGCCGGCCGCGGCGTCCAGGGCTCTTCCGCTGAGGCTGCTCACGGCGCTGTCCAGGGCCGCGTGGTGCTTCAGGAAGAGCGGGCGCACGAGCCGGTGGTAGAGCAGCAGGGCGCCGTTCCAGGGCCCCGGGCTCATGCAGAACAACAGGAAGCCGCACTGCGCGAGGGGCGGCCGTCACGCTCCGGTCCCCCGGCCCCAGCCACGCCCCGCCCGGCCCCGCCCCGGACCAGCCCCGCCCTGGCCCCGCCCCACCCCGGACCCAGCCACGCCCCGGACCCAGCCACGCCCCAGACCCCGCCCCGCCCCCGGACCCAGCCACGCCCCGGCCCAGCCACACCCCGGCCCCCGCCTGCCCTGGACCCCAGCCACGCCCCGGACCCCGCCCCGCCCCCGGACCCAGCCACGCCCCGGCCCCCTCCCCGCCCTGGACCCCAGCAACACCCCGGACCCCGCCCGCCCCTGGGCCCCGCCCCGGCCCCCACACCCCCCTCCCCAGCCCCGGCCACGCCCCGGTCCCCCGGCCCGGCCCCGCCCCGCCCCCGGCCCCAGCCCCGCCCCGCCCCCCGGCCCCGCCCCCGGATCCAGCCCCGCCCCGCCCCCCGGCCCCAGCCCCCAGCCCCGGCCCGGCCCCCACAGCCCCCTCCCCGGCCCGCCACGGTCCCCCAGCCCGGCCCGGCCCCCAGACCCCGCCCCGCCTCAGCCCCGCCCCGCGCCCCGCCCCCGGCCCCAGCCACGCCCCGCCCTGGCCCCCCCGCCTCAGCCCCAGCCCCCAGTCTCCAGCCCCGCCCCAGTCCCCAGCCCCGCCCGGCCCCCACACCCCCCTCCCCAGCCCCAGCCCCCAGTCCCCAGCCCCACCCCCAGCCCAGCCCCGCCCCCCAGCCCCCGCCCCCGCCCCGCCCTGCCCCCCTCCCCGGCCCCGCCCCTGCCCCGCCCCGGCCCCGCCCACCTTGCCCACGTAGTAGAAAGGGAACCAGGACAGGAGTAGATCGCTGAAGAACTCGAGCAGACCGAACAGGGCGTACACCACCCAGTAGGTGAGCCACGCAGTGTCGTCGTCTTTGCTGGGGCTTTCGATGGCCTTGATCCTGCGGGAGGACGGCGGGGTCAGCGCGGCCCGCGAGCCCCGCCCGCCCCGCCCCGCCCCGCCGCACTCACGAAGCATATGCGGGGTACACAAATCCGATAAGGTTGCACAGCAGAGACGCCCCGTAGCCGAACAGAAGATACAGGCTTAGCAGAGTGACAGCTCCTGGGGGCGAGGGGGGAGCGGAGGTCACACCCCCACGGCCCCGCCCCCCCGCTGCGTCTGCACCTGGAGGCTGTGTGCGCGTGCGCCCCCTGGAGGAATACGCCATTACTGCAGCCAGGGGCTCCCAGAGGGGCGGGGGCGGAGACGCGGGAGCCAGGGGGCGGTGGTCTCGAGGTGGCCCGGGGTCCTGGGTGCGAGAGGCCGCCCATGGTGTCCCCGGGACCCTGGGAGCGAGAGGCCACCGCATAGTGTCCCCCGGGGCCCTGGGAGCGAGAGGCCGCCAGAGGCCGCCCATGGTGTCCCCGGGGCCCTGGGTGCGAGAGCCCGCCCATGGTGTCCCCCGGGGCCCTGGGAGCAAGAGGCCTCCAGAGGTGTCCCCGGGGTCCTGGGTGCGAGAGCCTGCCCATGGTGTCCCCAGGGCCCTGGGAGCGAGAGGCCGCCCATGGTGTCCCCAGGGCCCTGGGAGCGAGAGGCCGCCAGAGGCCGCCCATGGTGTCCCCTGGGCCCTGGGTGCGAGAGCCCGCCCGTGGTGTCCCCTGGGCCCTGGGTGCGAGAGGCCGCCCATGGTGTCCCCGGGGCCCTGGGTGCGAGAGGCCACCGCATGGTGTCCCCAGGGCCCTGGGAGTGAGAGGCCGCCAGAGGCCGCCCATGGTGTCCCCGGGGCCCTGGGTGCGAGAGCCCGCCCATGGTGTCCCCCGGGGCCCTGGGAGCAAGAGGCCTCCAGAGGTGTCCCCGGGGTCCTGGGTGCGAGAGCCCGCCCATGGTGTCCCCGGGGCCCTGGGAGCGAGAGGCCACCCATGGTGTCCCCGGGGCCCTGGGAGCGAGAGGCCGCCAGAGGCCGCCCATGGTGTCCCCGGGGCCCTGGGTGCGAGAGCCCGCCCGTGGTGTCCCCGGGGCCCTGGGAGCGAGAGGCCGCCAGAGGCCGCCCATGGTGTCCCCGGGGCCCTGGGAGCGAGAGGCCGCCAGAGGCCGCCCATGGTGTCCCCGGGGCCCTGGGTGCGAGAGGCCGCCAGAGGCCGCCCATGGTGTCCCCTGGGCCCTGGGTGCAAGAGCCCGCCCGTGGTGTCCCCCGGGCCCTGGGTGCGAGAGGCCACCGCATGGTGTCCCCGGGGCCCTGGGAGCGAGAGGCCGCCAGAGGCCGCCCATGGTGTCCCCGGGGCCCTGGGTGCGAGAGGCCGCCAGAGGCCGCCCATGGTGTCCCCTGGGCCCTGGGTGCGAGAGGCCGCCAGAGGCCGCCCATGGTGTCCCCTGGGCCCTGGGAGCGAGAGCCCGCCGCGAGCCCTGCAGGCACGGAGTAGGCGTGCCTGTCCCCATGCCAGGGCACCCCGCCTCCGCGACGTCGAGTCTCCCTTCAACTCTGCTCCCTGACACGCATGGGGCGGGCATGCGGAGCCGCGGTCCCCCCTCGGCACGTGGGGTGGTGCCGGCCCCGCCGTATTAGCCACGGGGGCCACACAGGAACCTCCCCTCCCGTCGGCAGGTGCACCCGGCGCCTCTGGCTACAGCCGCGAGGGGGAGGGGCGGCCTGGCTCTGAGCCCGGCCCAGAGGGGAGGAGGGGACAGCTGGTTCCCGGGCTGCGTTATCTCAACAGCCAGGAGCGGTGGGGGCTGGGGGCCCCCTCCCCGCCCAGGCTACTATCGCCGAGGGGCCAGCGCTGGACCAAAGTGCAGAGGGAGGTCACCCCACCCTGCCTCCACCTGCGCCTTTGACCGCGGGCGAGGTCGGATCTGGGGATTTGGGCTTCTCTCCGCGGGGGCGGGGGGCGCTGGGGAGCGTCCCCCCTCCCCAGGGCCGTCTCCCGGGGCCGCCCTCCCCAAATCCACTTTCCTGCAGGCTCAGCAGCGGGGGGGGGGGTGACCCTGGATGTCAGGGCGGGGCGGGGGGGGCTAAGCCCCAGGCGCCAGCAGCAGATGGGAGGGTGCCTGTGTGTGCGCATGCGTGTCCACGCGTGTTGTGTGGCCGCTGCACACGGGACAGGCTCAGCAGCCGCCCCCTGCCTCAGTGCCCCCCTGGCGACGTCCGGCCTCCCCAGCCGGCCCCTCCCTCCGCTGCTGGGCGACCAGACGCGTGGACTTGAGGGCAGAGGTTAGGGCCGGCTCCCGGGGGGCTGGGGGCCTGGGGAGGCCTCTGGGGTCTGAGCAGGGTTTCAGACCCTACTGGCCCGGAAATCCCCCGGCGGGCAGGGCCCCCCGCCGGCTGCTGAGAGGGCGCTAGAACCCTGGAGGCCCCGCCCCACGGTCAGGACAGGTGTCCTGGGGGCTGTCCCGGGAGGGCTTCCTGAAAGAGGCAGAGACAGGCGGACACGTCCCGCAGGGCCATCGAGGGCCGGAGCAGGGGGCTGCAGCCAGGGGGGCTTCGCCTCTCGCCCGGCGGCCCTGGCGAGGCTGTCCACCAACCCAACGGATGGTCACGCCACGGCACAAGGCCGGCAAGGGGGGTGGGGCTGGCGGAAGGGGCGAGGGCAGCCCCCGGGAGGGGCCCCTAGGGACACTGTCACCACCGCGACACGGCCGGACGCGGTCAGACTACCAGGGCACCAGGGCCGCCCCGCCCCCCTGGACAACTGGAAGAACCGGACCGAGGCCTGGCGGACGCCCAGGGTGCCGGGGCAGGGGGCGGAGGATGGCCCGGCCGCCGCCGCTGGGAGCGGGTCCCTCCGCCCAGGTGGCGGCAGGGGAGGGGCCGCTGGCGACCCCAGACCCCGGCCGCCCCGACGGCTCACCCGCGGCCAGATAGCGCTTGTCGACTCCGGTCCTGGCTTCGAGCGCTACGAGCGCTTCGGTGGCAAAGTTCCCCTGTTCCAGAAACCGCTCGAAGCGTTGGCGCAGACCGTCCATGGCAGCGGCGGGCCCGGGGCTGGCTGCCCGAGCTCGCCCTCCAGCCCGCGCACCGGCCCCGCGCCGCCCGCGCCGCTCCGGCCCCGGACGGGCAGCCGCGCTCCGCCCCCGGACCGCTGGTCTCCGCCCCCGGCCCCCCGCTCCGGCCAATGGGAGGGCAGGGCGGACAAAGGAGGTGGGGCCTGCCCCGTCTCCCCCGCCGCATCGCCCTCTGGCGGGCCGCGGCCGCCGCTGCAGCCACGCGCCCGGCACGGCGGGGCGGGGCGCGGCAGCCGCGGGCGCCGATTGGCGGAGAGGAAGTGCGACGTAGCTGATTGGAGGGCCAGCGTCAGGGCCGGGGATTATTGGCAGCGACGTTGACGGAGAGGAGGGGCAGGTGGGCGTGTGGAGCGGGGAAGCAAAGCGTGGTAAGGAGGGTGGGGCTGGTGGGCGGGGTCTGGGAAAGGCCGTAGCTGATTGGAGAAACAGGAGGCGACTCTTTAACGAGACAGGAGGTGGGGCGGAGCAGCAATCGTAGGGGCGGGACTCACTGAAGGAGGCGGGACTTACTGGAAAGACCCATTCTGATTGGAGCAGGCGGGGCCGGAGGCGGGACCGATTTTCGAGGGAGGGGTGTGTACAGAAGTGGGCGGGAACAAATAAAGCGTGGGGTTCATTATGGCAACCGTGAAGCCGCTCCTCCGGGTCAGAAGATCCGGCAGCTTGTCCGAACGGGGAGACCGGGGCTCCGGTGGGCTGGGGTCCGCAGGGGGCCGAGGCGCGCGTGGGCTCCCCGCCCCGTCGGATCTCCGCGCCCCGGCCGCAGGGGCCCCTGGGAGCTGAAGCCATCGGGGTTGCTATGGCGCCGGGGGCGGGGCGGGCCGACTCGGCGGTTTGGCTGGAGGGAGGGGCTTTCCTGCGGCCCCGCCCCCCGCGGCCCCGCCCCCGCCGCCATGCGGCCCGCCCCGACTGCGCTGTGGCTGCGCCTGGCCTTGGCCCTGGGCCTGGCCCTCGTTGGGCCCCTGGCTGGGGGGCGGGCCTCTGCCCGGGCCCCCATCTACGTCAGCAGCTGGGCCGTGCGGGTGTCCCAGGGCTACCGGGAGGCCGAGCGCCTGGCTCGTAAATTCGGCTTCGTCAACCTGGGGGAGGTGGGTGGGACCCGGATGGACGGGCAGTGGGGTGGGGGCTGGACGACCCCAGACCCTGGCCGATGGGGGCTCCGAGAACCTCCGAGCCCGGCCATGCCTCAGCCGCCCCCCGCTCCAGGGCCCACAGGCGCCAGGCACCTGCTGCCCCCTCGGGGCTCCTGGCTGGGGCCGGCCCCTGTGGGGGCCCCGGGGGCGGGAGCGGGTCCCAGCCGTGGGCCGCTTCCCGCACCCCCAGATCTTCCCTGATGGGCAGTACTTCCACCTGCGGCACCGGGGCGTGGTCCAGCAGTCCCTGACCCCACACTGGGGCCACCATTTGCGCCTGAAGAGAGAACCCAAGGTGAGCGCGGCCTGGAGGGGCCCCCACTTCCGGTCAGCGCCCACCTGGTACCTGGCTCTCTTGTGGCTGGAGCAGGAGCCCCGGGGGTCCCCGCCCGGCCCCTCCCAGCAAGGAGAGAACTTTCTGTCCCCCTGCCGAGGGCCGGGCCGCAGATCCCAGAGCGCGTGCCTAGGGGTCCCCCTGCCATAACCGAGATGGCGAGACCAGAGTGTGGTTTGCTGGCCGCCGGCGGGGCCGGGGCCGCACACCCCTGGCAGTGGGCAGCTGGCCGGTGGATCGGGTCTGTAGGACAGAAAACCAGCGAGGGGCCCTGTGTCTGGGGCTGAACCCCGGCGGGGCCGGCCGCCCTGTTGCTGAGTGGGGGTGCTGGTTTGGGGGATGAGGAGGGGTATTTAGGGGGCTGGTGCTGTGGCCCCGTCCGTCGCCCGAGGCTCCAGCACGCCCCCACGTGGGCGCCGGGTCAGGCACGCCCGGGCTGCTCCGCTCCCCGCGGGGGCAGTGAAGCCGGACACCTGCCCCCGCGGGGAGACCTGGACAAGGCTGCTGGCTCGGCCTGGCCCAGGGTGCGCAGGAAAGATCTGGAACGAAGACGGGGGAGGGGCAGGGGCCCCAAAGAGCCGCCCTCCCCTCGGGGCCTGGACAGGCAGTGACCCGGGCCGCGCGCACCCAGGTGCAGTGGTTCGAGCAGCAGACGCTGCGGCGGCGGGTGAAGCGCTCCCTGGCCGTGCCCTCGGACCCCTGGTTCCCCCAGCAGTGGTACATGGTGAGTGCGGGGCCTGGCGGGCGGGGAGCGGGCAGGCCGGCGCCGACCCCCGCTGACCCCGCGCCCTGCCCCGCGCAGAACAACGAGATGCAGGCGGACCTGAACGTCCTGCGGGTGTGGAACCAGGGCCTGACCGGCCAGGGCGTCGTAGTCTCCGTGCTGGACGACGGCATTGAAAAGGACCACCCAGACCTCTGGGCCAATTACGTGAGGAGGGGGCGGCCGGGCGCGGCGGCCGCGGTCCCGCCCCCGCGCCCAGCCTCACAGCCCCGCCCCGCCCCCAGGACCCCCTGGCCAGCTACGACTTCAATGACTACGACCCCGACCCTCAGCCTCGCTACACGCCCAGCGACGAGAACCGGTGAGCCCGGGGGCCTCCCGGGGCACCCCCGAGCGGGGGCGGGGCGGCTGTGACGCGCACCTGTGGGCCCTGGCGACAGGCACGGGACCCGCTGCGCCGGGGAGGTGGCCGCCGTGGCCAACAACGGCTTCTGCGGCACGGGCGTGGCCTTCAACGCCCGCATCGGAGGTACCCGGGGTCCCCCAGGCGGAGGGGCCGGCTGCGGGCGGGGGTGGTCCCGGGGCGGGGGGGGCGGGCGGCTCAGGGCGCAGGCGCGGCCCGCCGCAGGCGTGCGCATGTTGGACGGCACCATCACGGACGTGGTCGAGGCGCAGTCGCTGAGCCTACAGCCGCAGCACATCCACGTGTACAGCGCCAGCTGGGGCCCGGAGGACGACGGCCGCACGGTGGACGGCCCGGGCGTCCTCACCCGCGAGGCCTTCTGGCGCGGCGTGACCCAGGTGGGGCCGCGGAGGGGCGGGGCAGGCGCGCGCGGGGGGCAGGGCGCGTGCCCGCGCGCCAGGCCGACGCCCCCCGGCCTCCGCCCACCCCAGGGCCGCGGCGGGCTGGGCGCGCTGTTCGTCTGGGCGTCGGGCAACGGCGGGCTTCACTATGACAACTGTGACTGCGACGGCTACACCAACAGCATCTACACGCTGTCCGTGGGCAGCGCCACGCAGCAGGGCCGCGTGCCCTGGTACAGCGAGGCCTGCGCCTCCACGCTCACCACCACCTACAGCAGCGGCGTGGCCACCGACCCACAGATCGTGAGTGGGCGCCGACCCGTCCGCTCCCTGGGCCCCCGCGCCCCCCGCGGGCCCCACCCAGGCCCTCCCGCCCTCCCCGCTCTGGCCCAGCCCCGGGCAGTCCAGGCCTCGCGGGGCTGGAGCCAGGCGGCCCGGGGCCTCTCTGCACCCAGGTCACCACGGACCTGCACCACCAGTGCACGGACAAGCACACGGGCACCTCGGCCTCGGCCCCGCTGGCCGCGGGCATGATCGCCCTGGCCCTGGAGGCGAAGTGCGTGCCCGCCCGCCCGCCGGCCCGCCCGCCCTCCGCAGCCCCCCGGGCAGGGCCCCGCTGACCCAGGCTTCCTGTCCCCAGCCCGTTCCTGACCTGGAGGGACATGCAGCACCTGGTGGTCCGCGCGTCCAAGCCGGCCCAGCTGCAGGCCGAGGACTGGAGGACCAACGGCGTGGGGCGCCGAGGTGCGGCGGGCCCGGCGGGGGCGGGGGCGCGCGGCTGGGGGGCGCCCGTGAGTGACGGCCGCGCCCCCGCTCAGTGAGCCACCATTACGGCTACGGGCTGCTGGACGCCGGGCGACTGGTGGACTTGGCCCGCACCTGGCTGCCCACGCAGCCCCAGAAGAAGTGCGCCATCCGCATCGTGCACAGCCCCACGTGAGGCCCCGCCCCTCCGCTCCGCACACCTGCCGCGGTCCCCCGGGGAAGGGGACCCGGGCCCCAAGCCCTCCCCTCCCTCGAGGCCAGAGCCCCCTGCCGGCTGCCCACCCCACCCCCGCCTCGCCCCGCCCCCAGCCCCATCCTGCCGCTGCTGCACGTGACCAGAAACGTGTCGGCCTGCGCGGGGCGTGGCAACTGGATCCGCTCGCTGGAGCACGTGCAGGTGCAGCTGTCGCTGACCTACAGCCGCCGCGGGGACCTGCAGATCTCGCTCACCAGCCCCATGGGCACGCGCTCCACGCTCGTGGCCATCAGGTGGGGCCCCGGGGGTGGCGGCGCAGGGATCTGCCGGCCGGCGCCGCCAGGGCCGACCCCACAGCCCGCCCTGCCCGTCTGCGCCAGGCCCTTAGACATCAGCGGCCAAGGCTACAACAACTGGACCTTCATGTCCACGCACTTCTGGGACGAGGCCCCGCAGGGCGTGTGGACCCTGAGCCTGGAGAACAGGGGCTACTACTTCAACACTGGTGAGAGCGCTGTGGCCCTGCGGGGCCCCACAGCCGCCTGCACGGGCTTGGCTGGCGCACAGTGGGCGCGCGGCTCCCGGGAGAAGCCGAGAGCTGACCCCTGCACGCAGTAGGTGCGCAGTGACAGATGTGCGGTGGACACCCGAGGGGGGGCAGGGGGAGAGGAGCCAGGCCCGGCAGGCCCAGGCTGCCCATGGTGACCCCCGCGCAGGGACGCTGTACCGCTACACGCTGCTGCTGTACGGGACGGCCGAGGACATGACCGCGCGGCCCCCGGGCCCCCAGGTGACCAGCAGCGCGCGTGTGCAGCGGGACACAGAGGGGCTGTGCCAGGGTGAGTGCCTGGCGCCGCGCGGCCGGCGCGCTGGGAGGGGGCGGGGGCGGGCAGTGTGCGTGTGCGGCCCAGGGTGGGCGGGCAGCAGGGGCCCCGGGAGGGGGCGCGCGGCCTCACGTGCGCGTCCCCGCCCCCGCCCCGCGCAGAGTGCCCTGACGCCCTGGGCCGACGCTGCGTCTCCTGCTGCCCGTGATGGCCCTTCCAGGACACCCGGCGGGCGGTGAGCTCCACGCGGAACGGACGCCAGGGCCTCCCCTCCCGGCACGGCCAGCCGGAGCCTCCTCTGCGGGGGCCCGAGCTCCCCCAGCTCGAGGGACCGCCCCCGGCGCTCCCCCAGCCCAGCCGCCGGAGCCCCGGCCTGGAGGAGGAAGGTGGCCTCGCCCCGGCCCCAGCCCTTGCTCGCTGGGCACGAGGCGCAGGCCTGCCCGGGGGACCCCGCGACGCCAGGCCCAGCCAGGGCCCTCTGGAACCTCCCGGCTCGCGCAGGAGACCGACGTCTCGTTGTTACAGATTTTGGAGTGGGGTGGGGGGTGGGGCGTGGGGGGGTGGGGCAGAAGCCGGATCACGACCAGCATTCCTTCCCTGCCCCGGGGAAAGGCGGGCGGGAGAATGACCAGCCGCGGGCCGGCTCTGGGCTTGCAAATAAAGGCTGACCAGCAGCACCAAGGCTGTGGCTTCCCCCGGGCCGCGGGAGGGTCCCAGTGACGACCACGTCCAGGCAGCGGAGCGCCCGGGCCTGCACACGAAGCACGCCCCCCCCCCCCCCGCTTCTCCATATTGTGACATTTTAAAAAGTGGGGGTGGGGGGGTGAGAGGTCCTCCACCCGCTGGCTCACTCCCCCACTGGAGCTGGGCCAGGCCGAGGCCAGAGCCAGGAGCTCCATCGGGGCCTCCCACGCGGGCGCAGGAGCCCGGTACCCGGGATGTCCCCATGCGTCCGCAGGCCATCAGCGAGGAGCGCGGTCACGCACTGCCCCCGGGGTGTGGGGGGCCCCGGCGCGGCCTAAGCCCGCAAGTGGCCGCCAGAACCTCGCAGAAGCGTGCGCGGCGCCCGCTGTCCGCAGAGCGGGCCGGTGGCGGCCGGACAGGTGCGCCCCTCGGACACGCCGTGGGCGCACTCGCCGGCTGCAGGGAGCTGGACACGGGCGAACAGGGGCATCGCTGCGGGCGGCCCCGCCCAGCTCAGGGCGGCCCCGCGGAGCCTTCCCGGCCCCAAACGGGGGGCGGGGTCTTCCTGCCGGCGTCCGCGCGGACACGGGGTCGGGCGGTGGCCGCTCGCGGGGCGCGGAGCAAGGGTGACTGACGGCTGCCGTCCACTGCGCCGCGCAAAGCTGCTGCGGGACCCGGACCCCGCACCAGCGCCTGGGGTCCCCGCGGCGGCCGCACGCAGGGTCCCGCTCCGTGGAGACTCGGCCGGCTGGACACTGACCGGAGCCTCAGCCCCGACCGCCGGCCAGCCGCGCAGGCGCAGTCCCCTGATGGGGGCGGGGCTTAGCGGCGAGCGCCGGAAGCAGGCGTCACGTGCCAGGGGGCGGGTCGCGCAAGGCCGGAAGCGGAAGCGGCTCGCCCGGGCGGCTCGGGGCTGGCGTCCCGGTGAGTCGGGGACGGCCTCCCCGGGCAGTGGCCGCGGCGGGGACGCGCCTCGTAACGCCTCGTCTGCCACCTGCAGGCATGGGCTCCAAGGCCAAGAAGCGCGTGGTGCTGCCCACGCGCCCGGCGCCGCCCACGGTGGAGCAGATCCTGGAGGACGTGCGCGGGGCGCCGGCCCAGGACCCGGTCTTCACCGCGCTGGCCCCGGAAGGTAGCGGCTCGGGGCGGGGCAGGGGCGGCCCCGAGGCCCCCGGAGCGGCGGCTGGGGCGCCGTGCGTGGGCCCGGGGCCGACGGAGGCATTGGCGCCGCTAACGGAGGGGAGCGCGCCCCGACAGGGGCCGTGGTGGGGGTCGCAGGGGTCCCCGGCCCGGGGCGGGGCTGAGAAGGGGGCGCGCGAGGACAGGGTTCCGCGGGCAGGGTCGGGTGGACTCTGGGCTCCGCCAGGCGCTCAGCTGTACCGAGCCCCGGGCCCAGACGCACCGAGAGCGCCGCCCCCGCCCGCCCCGGAGCGCCCCGTGGGCCGAGGCCTGAGGATTCTGGGGAACCTGCCGTTCTTTCTCCTTCTTTCTTTTTTGAAAAAGACGTTAGAGACGGAGATCCGTTCCGTGGTTCCCTCCCCAAATGGCTGCAGCGGCCGGAGCTGGGCTGACCAGGAGCCGGGAGCTCCATCCGGGTCCCCCACGCGGGTGCAGGGGCCCAGGGACTCGGGCCATCGTCCACTGCCCTCCCAGGCCACAGCAGGAGCTGGATCGGAAGTGGAGCAGCCGGGACTCGAACCGGCGCCCACGTGGGGTGCGGGCCTGCAGGCGGCGGCTGCACCCGCTGCCCAGCGCCGGCCCCGGGAGCCTAGTGTTCAGAATGAAGTTATACGGGGAGGGCACCCACGTGAGACCCGGATGGAGCTCCTGGCTCAGCCCCGCCTGTTGTGGCCATCCGGGGAGTGACCCACAGATAGAGGACCCCCCCCCGCCCTCCCTCTCTCCCTCTCTCTCTCCCCCTCCCTCCCCTCTCTCCCCTCTCCCCTCTCTCCTCTCTCCCCCCCTCCCTCTCTCTCTCCCCCTCTCTCCCTCTCTCTCTCCCCCTCCCTCTCTCTCTCCCCCTCCCTCCCTCTCTCCGCCTCCCTCTCTCTCTCCCCCTCCCTCTCTCTCTCCCCCTCTCCCTCCCTCTCCCTTCCTCCCCCCTCCCTCTCACTCTCCCTCTCCCTCTCTCCCTCCCCCCTCCCTCTCTCCCTCTCTCCCTCCCCCCTCCCTCTCTCCCTCTCTCTCTCTCCCTCCCTCCCCCCCCATGAACTGACAGCCCCAGCCGTAGGACCACATTCCGTGCCGGGCTCTGTGTGACCAGGGGCCGCTGCCGTCAGCCGGAGGTTCTGGGGGACAGGACACCTGGTGGAGCCCGGGCCCAGCCGCGTCTCGCGAGTCCCCTGTCGCGAGCAGGCGTCGGGCCGGGGTTTGAGGCCAGGGAGGAGCTGGCAGCCCCCGCACCCGCCTCCTGCTGCTGCTTGGGCCCTGGGCTGTGGGGGGGGTCGTGGTCCGGTCCGGCTCCCCGCGGGCGGCCAGGGAGAGCAGCCGCCCGGGTGTGGCCCCATCATGGCCGAGGAGGGCGCAGCCGGGACCTGGGACCCCGCTACTGCGACAGGCGTCCCCGGCTGGCGTGTGCCAGGGCGTGCGAGGTCACGCGTGGGCCCCGCGTGGCTGTGGGGCGCCCAGGCCGCCGGGGTGGGGTCTGCAGGCACCAGCCTTGGGGGCTCCCTGGCCACTGACGCCCCTCGCGCTGTCCCAGACCCCGCAGGAGACCCCAGGAGGCGTGAGGACCCCGAGGCCCAGCGAGAGCGGCTGTACCAGCAGAGCCGGGCCTACGTGGCCGCCAACGCGCGGCTGCAGCGGGCAGGCGAGGGGCTGAGCCGGCAGTGCCAGGGCCTGCGGCGAGCCGGCGCCCAGCTCGAGCTGGACGTGGGCCACGTGACGCGCGCGGCGCTGCCCGGCGCCTCCGGCTGACCCGGGCCCTTCCCCGGCCCGGGCGCCGGCTGGACCCTGCGTGGCCACCGGCATCGCCTCCCCCCGCGGACTCTGCCCATCTCGCGGGCTGCTCTGTGCTCCGGGGCTGGGGGGGGGGGGGGCGGCCGCCCTGGCGTGGCCCCGCCCCTTCGTGGCCGTGAGAGAGGCTGCCGCAGTGGACAGCGGAGCAGCCACGGGCCAGGCCCTGGACGCCCTCCCGGGACAGAGGCCCCGCCGGCCCCGGCTCCCCGAGTCCCGGGGGCTGGGCCGAGCCCCAGGAGTTTCCCCTCCTGCCTGAGCCTCGGAGACCCCCCCACCCACCCACCGGGCACTGAGGCCTGACAGCCTGGACCACAGCCAAGGACGGAGCCGGACGGAGATGCCCCAGGGGGACAGAGCCCCGCCCCCACCCCTCACGCAGCGGAGGCGACTGGACAGCTCCGTTTATTAAAGTTGTGCGACACGGATGCGGGGGCGTGGTCCTTTACATGGGGTGCTGGCGGGCGGCGGCTGTGTACACTGCAGGGCGTGGGGGACAGGCGGGAGGCGGAGGGAAGGCCGCCCACCCTCAGTGGCCCTGGGAATGGCGGGGGGGGGGGGCACTGGTGTCCAGGGTCAGGGGCCGGACAAGACCCGGTCCCCAGGACGGCTCAGCTCCATTGTCCAAAGGTCACTCTGTGGTCTCCCCACGCCGGGCGGGGCGAGCTGTGCCTGCGTCTCCCCCTCCCAGCCCCAGGCCCGGGGACACCCGGCAGTCCGTGTGTGCGGAAGCCTTGGGCACTGCCCTCACCACCACCCCCCCGCTGGTCATCTCCTGGCCGCTGCCCCTGCTCCCCAGGCCCCTGCTCCTCCTGCGGGGCACGGGTGGGGCCTGAAGGGGGCGCCTGCCCGGGCTGCTGCCTGCGGCTGTCTGGTCGAGGCCCACAGGTGTGGAGGACAGGGCAGGGCAGGTGGAGCCCCCTCCCCGGGGTGGGGGGTAGCCCTGCTGGGTTCCCTCCCACGGCCGGATCCTGCAGGGAAGAGGTCGCTGGCTCTCTCTGCAGGGCGCTCCTCCGTGGAGGTGGGCGGGGCCGCGGGGGCCCCTCTCCCGCTGTGTTCAGGCTGCCAGGGTGCGATGAGGCTCCGCCCCCGGGCGTGGTGAGGCTCCGCCCCCGGGCTGTGATAGCCCTGGAGTCGTATGGTCAGTGCAGAGGAAGCTGGGAGGGAGCTCAGAGCCGGGCGCCCCGCCCCCTCCACACCTGCCTTGGCCACGGAGCCTCGGCCGGGCAGTGGCGTCCCGGGGCAGCAGGGTTAGCCCGACCCCAGCCCGTCCCTCTCACACCTGCTGGCCTCCAGCCTCCCGCACGGGGGCGGGTGGGGGTCCAGGGTAGCCTGGCGGCCCCCTCCCCTCCCTGCCACCTTTCCCTTGGCCCCCTGGGGCGCTGTCTGGGCTCCAGCCCACACCCCTGCTCCCCCAGCTGAGGCTGGGAGTGGAAACCAACTGGCGGGCCCTCATCAAGGAATTAGCAGGAGCAGTAATTACAGGCTCCCGTCCTGCTCAGCGCGACAGCCCCAGCCCGCCTCTGAGCCTGCTCCCTCCCCTCGGCCGGGTGAGCCTGGGGGTTCCAGCAGCGGCTCCCCGGGGTCGCCTCTAGGGCGGGCACTTGCACCCCATTCCCTTCGGAGACGAGGCCTTGGCGAGGTGCGGCCGCGGTGAGCTGGCCTGCTTGGCGCATCTGCACGACATCCGCCAGGCTGGCGGGGGCCTACTCCAGGAGGCCGGCGGGGGCGGGGGCCGGGGCCTTCTCCACGCCGGCGTCCGCGGTGGCCGTGGCCGCCGCCATGGGGCTGGGCACGTAGTTGAAGGGCGGGACGCGCGCTGCGCGGCTCGGGGAGCCGTGCCGGCTGGCAGGGAAGCCCCCCACGGCGACACCCAAGCCCTCGTGGGCGAAGGGCACGGGGGCAGGGCCCTTGGCCGGGGCGGGCCCGTCCACGTCGCTGCCCAGGAGGGCGGCCGGGGCGCCGGGTGGGGCGGGGGGCTGCTCCCTGCTCTCCAGGCTCGGGGACGTGCTGGCGTTGGCCTTGGGCTGCGCCACCTCCTCCGTCTGCACCACGGCGTCGCTGGTCTTCCGCGGCGGGGGGCCGGCCGGGCCCTCCTCGGGCGAGGCGCCCCGGAGCGGCAGGGCCGAGGCGGGCAGGGTGCTGCGCAGGATGTGCGCGACGTCCTCGTCCCGGATGCGCCGCCACGTCGTGCCTGGCGCGACCACCCTGGGCAGCGGCCGCGCCTCGCCGTCGCTCCCGCGGCGCTGGGGGGCGCGCGCCGGGGGCGCTCCCGGGGCCGCGCCGTCGGGCTTGCGGGCCACGCTGATGTGGGGCAGGGAGGAGTAGCGCTTGACCGCCTCCGGCCGCGCGGGGGGCGCGCGCACGGGCAGGCGCGACGGGCTCTCGGAGCTGGTGCGCCGGGGCGCGCGCGGGCCGGGGCCTGGACCGGACCCCGGGCGGGTCGGCTGCTGCCGGGGCGCCGCCCTCAGCTCGTCGCAGCGCGAAGAGCAGAGGAAGACGGCGGGGAGCGCGGGCCGGCCGCGGCGGGGCGACGCGCCCTGGGAGGCGGCGGCGGCGGCGGGGCCCGCGGCGGGGGACAGCTCCGTGCGCCGGCGCCGCAGCAAGCCGGGCGACTCCTTGATGAAGGTCAGCTGGCGCCGGAAGCCCGAGCGGTCCGAGGACTCGCTGCCGCTGGAGCGGGCGGAGGCCACACGCACCAGGCCCAGTCGGCCCCCACGCGCCGCCGCCGCCCCCTCGCGGCCTCTGGGGCTGGGCTCCGGGGCGGGTCTGGCCAGCGGCGGCGGCCCGCGCCTGGCCGGCCTCTGCATGAACGGGATCCGGACGGGCGACTTCTGGGTCTTGTGGTGCTTGGCCAGCAGGGCCCGCGCCGGCGTCTTGGGCACGCCGGGGGCTGCCGGGCCGGGCAGAGACCCTGCAGCTGGGGTGGCCGGGGGCGACTTCCTGGGCAGAGGCTGCGAGGCCGGCGAGGTCTGGGAGGAGCTTGAAGAAGGGGTCTTGGCCAGCCGAGCAGGGGGCGTGGCGCTCCTGGGGGCGTGGCTCAGCGCCGCCAGCTCCGAGATCTTGCCCGGCCGGTGCAGGCTGCGAGAGCGCTGCTGCCCGGGCGCCGGCGCCTTGCCCGCAGCGGGCGGCTGTGCCGGGCTAGGGGGCTCCGCCTTCCTCGGTGTGGCCCGGGGGCCAGGGACAGCTTTGGGCTGGGGCCGGGTGGCCGGGCTGGGCACGTAGATCACTGTCCGCCCCCGGAGAACAGCCGGCACCCCCGCCGCTACCTTCTGAGCCGCGCGCGGCTTCTCGGGGCCGCCGGGGGCGCGCGGGCTCGCGCCGCTCTTGGCTGAGGCCAGGCTCCGTTTCTCCGGCCGCCGGACACTGCCCTCCCCTGCCCCGGCTCCGGGCCCAGGCTGGCGCCTGCTCCTGCGCTTGGAGAGCTGCAGGGAGGGGCCCGTGGACAGAGCAGACCCCAGGGACAGGAGCGAGTCGGACTCGGAGGAGGCCTCGCGGGGGGCCGCCGCAGCCGCCTGGTGCAGCCACGTGACGATGGAGTTGGCGCCCTCCTGGATGGCGCGCCACTCGACGCTGTCCAGGTCGGAGGCCCGGTCTGAGCCGGCCGCCTCCTCGCCGCGGTCCCGGGGCGCCTCTGCCGGCCGCTCGTCCTGCCCGGCAGCCCGGGCCTTGCGGCGCCGGGGGCCAGAGGCCAGGGGCCGGCGCCTGGGCATGGCCGAGCCGATGCAGCGGCGCAGCAGCTCCTCCTCGGAGCGCGGGCTGGGGGAGCTGTCGCGCCCGCCTCCCCGGCGCGGGGCCTGGGCGACCGTGGGCTCCGGGCCTCCCCGGCGGCTGGCCGGCCGCTCACAGGGCTCCGGCTCGCTGAGCGAGCTGGCCGAGGAGCTCAGGGAGTAGCAAGGCGGGGTCTCGTCGGCGATCAGCCGGGGCTGGGCCCGCGGGGGCGGCTGGGCCGGAGCGGCCGCCTTGGCTGGGGCCCTGGCCTCCTTCCCGCCCCGCTTCAGGGCGCGCGGGATGGCGGACGGTCGCCGTGGGGGCGGCCTGGCCGAGGAGGGCGCCTCGTCAGAGTCGTAGAAGCAGTACACGGCCTCCTCGGTGGGCGTCGTGAGGCACAGGGACTGCCTGCCCCCTTCCCCCCGAGCCCGGTCCGAGTGGGCACTTGGGGGCCGGCCCAGGGGCAGCTCCAGCCCGGCCCGGCTCCTGCCTGTGCCCCGGGCCTGCTCCGGGCTCCGGCCGGCGCCCCCGGCCTTGAGCCGGTGCCCCGAGACCTGGCCGGCGGGGGCCGCGAGGCCGGGGGGCTCCTGCCTGTCCAGCCGGCCCCGGGGCTGCTCCTTGGGGGGCCCCTGCAGGGTCTCGTCGCTGAGGGACGCGGCGCTGGAGAAGTTGACCGGCGTGCCCTCAGCCGAGTCGGTGCACGAGTCGTCCTCCCGGGCCGGGGCGGGCACCAGCATGTAGACGGGCACGGGCAGCGCCCGGCGGCCGGGCACGAGCGCCGAGGCCACCTTGCGGAGCCGCGCGGGCACGGCCGCCCCCAGGCACTCCCGCAGCAGCTCCAGCTCCTGGTCCGCGGCCGCGCGGGTGCGGGAGCCCGCGGGCGCCGGCCCCTCCTGGCGTCCGGCGGCCTCTTCTCGCCGGCGCTGGCCGGCGCCGCGGTCGGGGCAGGTGGGCGGCAGCAGCCGCAGCTCCACGTCCTGCTGCACGTAGTGCTCGTGCAGGGCGAGCGCGCTGAGGCTGGAGGCGCAGGAGAAGTTCTCGTCCGGCTTCTCCACGGTGAAGCGCACGCTGCCCGCGTCCAGCTCGGAGGGCAGGCGGCAGTGCTCGCGGCAGTCGGCGATGTCCAGGAAGCGCTTCACGTAGCTCTCCCACTGCAGGCTGAACTGGCTGCTCTCGGGCGGGCCGGGCGGCGCGGCCGGCGGCGTCTTGCTGCGGCTGGGCGGCATGGTCTGCCCGGGGCTGTCGGGCAGCTCGCTGGGGCTCACGGTGCCGCTGCCCAGCCCGCTGCAGGGGTCGCTGGGGATGGAGCTGGCGATGGACGGGCTCTCGAAGCTGCCCAGGGAGCTCACGGAGCTGCAGCGGCTCAGCACGAGGGGCGTCTCCTGCACGCAGTTCTCGGACGAGCTGGACGGCGTGGCGTCCTCCACGCCCAGGCCCCGGCCGCGGCCCCGCCGGGGCGCCGGGATGGCCACGGGCAGGGAGGCGGCGCCCGGCCCGCGCCACGCCCCGTCCAGCTCCGCCTCTCCGGGGCCGGCCTCCTCCAGGCCCTCGAGGGAGGAGTCGCTGTCCAGGTCTCCGGCCTCGCTGGGGCCCGGGCGTCCGGCCGAGGACAGCGAGGACAGCGAGCTGCAGCGGGACAGCGAGAGGGGCCCCTCCTGCGCCACCAGCCTCTGCAGCGCCCTGCTGGCCGCCGCCGGCCGCCCCGCCCCCAGCTTCTCGGGCACCTGGCTCAGGCCCTCGGCCACCAGCCAGGCCTGCTTCCGGACAGCAGGGGGCGCCTCGGGGCCGCCGGGGGCCCCCGCGCCCGCCCTGCCCGCGGCCTCCAGCAGCGGCACGTGCTGATAGGTGGGCGACAGCTTGATGGTGCGCACGCGGGCGTCGGCGCCGGCGGCGTCCCGGGCGGGCCCCTCGGCCTGGCCGCCCCGCAGGTCGAGGTCCAGCCGAGCGGGCCGCGGCTGCGCGCCCGGGAGCTCCTCGCGGTGCTCGGCCAGCGCGGCCAGCGGGCAGGGCCGCATGTGCTCCCGCGGGCAGTAGCCGTCGCTGGTGCTGCCGCTGTTGAGGCTGTCGTTGGACAGGCTGGCGTGGGCCGCCTTGAGCCGGAGCAGGGGGTGCGCCCGGCCCCCCGCCTCCGGCCGGCCGCCCTCGGGGCCGCGGCAGGGCGAGCAGGACTGCGCCCGGCCCTCCCGCGGCGCCTCCTGCCCGGGGTCCCCGGAGCTGAGGCTGAAGCTGTCGTCGGACGAGGTGTGCAGGGCCGAGATGTCCTCCACCAGACGGTCGATGCGCGCCACCGCCAGCGCCAGCTTGGCCTTGGCCTTGGCCGCCGCGGCCGCCTCGCCGCCGGCCTCCTTCTCGGGCTCCAGGCCGCGGCGGGCCGGCGGGGTGCGGGCCAGCGCCTGGCCCTGCAGGAAGGGGCTGCCCAGGAAGAGGGAGAGCACGGCCGGGCTGGCGGGCTCGGCGGTGGCGGCGGCCAGGGACGGCGCGTCGTCGTCGTCGAAGCAGCCCGAGTCGGAGGCGTAGTCCCGCGCCAGCCCGTCCAGGTGCCGCAGGGGCGGCAGCGGCTTCTTGGCGGCGGCCTCGGCCTCGGGCAGGGCCTGCTTCTCCAGGTGGCCGAGCGCCTGCGCCAGGTGCCGGGCGTCGAGCTCCGCCTCCAGCGCCCGCTGCTTGCGCACGTAGAGGCTGGGCACGCAGGCGCCGGGGGACACGGCCGTGGCGGCCGCCTGGTGCTTGGCGGGCCGGTGGGCCAGCAGGTTGCGCAGGGCGGCGGCGCTGCCCATGGCGATCATCTTGTGCCTGGAGTGCACCAGGTTGCGCAGCATGCCCACGGCGCCCAGGTCCCACAGCAGCTCCTGGTCGCGCGCGCTGCGGGCCGACAGGTTCCAGAGCGTGCCGCACGCGTTGCTCACGATGGTCAGGCTGTGTGAGGTCAGGTGCTGCAGCAGCGTCTGCAGGCAGTTGTGGTCGCGGAGCACCTGCCTGGGGGGCAGGGGGCGGGTCACCTGTGGCCGGAACAGGCGGCCCCGCCCCGCCCCCGGGGATAGGGCAGCCAGCGGAAGGCCCCGCCCCCCGGGGATAGGGCCGACAGCGCAGACGCCCCCCCCCCCCCGGGGGATAGGGCGGTCAGAGCAGACGGCCCCGCCTCCCGGGGATAGGGCAGCCAGCGGAAGGCCCCGCCCCCCGGGGATAGGGCAGCCAGAGCAGACGGCCCCGCCCCCCGGGGATAGGGCAGCCAGCGGAAGGCCCCGCCCCCCGGGGGATAGGGCAGATAGAAGGCCCCGCCCCCCAGGATAGGGCAGAGCAGATGGCCCCGCCCCCCGGGGATAGGGCAGCCAGAGTGAGCGGATGGCTGAGCAGACGGCCACGCCCCACCTTCTGAGGATTGGGCGGTCAGAGCAGACGGCCCCGCCCCTCGGGGGGATAGGGTGGGCAGAGCCGATGTCCCGCCCCGCCCCACCCTCCGGGGATAGGGCGGGCGTGGCGGGCATTTGGGGGCGTGGACCAGCAGGTAGGAGGGGTGGTGGTGGTGTGTCTCTGCGTTTTTCAAATAAATTTTAAAGTAAAATTCAGGGCAGGTGTTGTGATTATGTAAAAAGCCACCACTTGCGATACCAGCATCTCGGATCTGAGCGCCAGTTCCAGTACTGCGGCCCCGCCCCCGCGCCGGCTCCCTGCCAACCGTGTCCCTCCCCCTCTCCCTCCTGTCTCCCTCTCTCCCCCAACTTCCTCTCCCCCTCCCATCTCCCTCTCTTCCTCCCTCTCCCTCTCTCTCCTGTCTCTCTCCCCCCTTCTCCCGTCTCCCTCCCTCTCTCTCTCCCTCTCTTCCTCCCTCTCCTTCTCTCTCCTGTCTCTGTCTCTCTCCCTCTCTCTCTCCCTCTCCCTCTCTCTCCTGTCTGTCTCCCTCTCTCCCCACCTTCTCCCATCTCCCTCCCTCTCTCTCCCCCTCCCGTCTCCCTCTTCCTCCCTCTCCTTCTGTCTCTGTCTCTCTGTCTCCCTCTCTCCCCCTCCTTCTCTCCTGTCTCCCTCCCTCTCTCCCCCCTCCCATCTCTCCCTCTCCCCCTCCTGTCTCTCCCTCTCTCCCCCCTTCTCCCGTCTCCTCCTCTCTCTCCCTCTCCCTCTCTTCCTCCCTCTCCCTCTCTCCCCCTCACATCTCTGTCTCTCCCCCTCCCGTCTCCCCCTCTCCCCCTCCCGTCTCTGTCTCTCTCCCCCTCCTGTCTCTGTCTCTCTCCCCCTCCCGTCTCTCTCTCCCTCGCCCCCTCCCATCTCTCCTTCTCTCCCTCTCCCCCTCCCGTCTCCCTCTCCCTGGCCCCCTCCCTTCTCTCCCTCTCCCCCTCCATCTCTCTCTCTCTCTCCCCCTCCCGTCTCTCTCTCCCTCGCCCCCTCCCATCTCTCCCTCTCTCCCTTCTCTCTCTCTCCCTCGCCCCCTCCCATCTCTCCCTCTCTCCCTCCCCCTCCCGTCTCTGTCTCTCCCTCGCCCCCTCCCGTCTCTCCGTCTCTCCCTTCTCTCTCTCCCCCTCCTGTCTCTGTCTCTCTCTCCTCCTCCCGTCTCTCTCTCCCTCGCCCCCTCCCATCTCTCCCTCTCTCCCTTCTCTCCCTCTCCCCCTCCCCCTCCCGTCTCCCTCGCCCCCTCCCGTCTCCCTCTCCGCCGCCCGCCCGCCCGCACTGACCGGTAGTCCTCGCGCGTGGCCACCAGGCTGGACACGTTGCGCAAGATGCCGCCGCCGCTCTCGATGATGGCCAGCGAGGCGCCCTGGCACTTGTAGGTCAGCGTGCTCACCAGGAAGCCCAGGGCGCCGTCCACCGCGCACACGGCCGCCTTGTTCTCCGTGCTGTGCGCGGACAGGTTCCACAGGGCGCTCAGCACACTCTTGAGGGTGGACTCCTGGGGGCGGGGGCACAGGTCCCGGCGGGGCTGCAGCGTCAGGGCCCACGCGCAGCCCCGCCCCCCGCCGGCCCCGCCCCTAGCCCCGCCCCTAGCGCCCGATTGGGGTCACAGGACACCCGCGCCCCGCCTCCGCCGGCTCCACCCCTAGCCCCGCCTTGGAGTCACAGGACACCCGCCCCGCCTCCGCCGGCCCCGCCCCTAGCCCCGCCTTGGAGTCACAGGACACCCGCCCGCGCCCCCGTACCCACCTTGCAGGCCCGCAGCGCGCACTGCGTCAGCGCAGACACGCTGCCCACTTCCCGCAGGGTCTTCTTGCTGCTGAGGTCCGCCCTCCAGGACAGGTTGCGCAGGATGCTGGACACCACCTGAGGCCGGGGCAAGCGGCACCGTGGGCCCCGGGCCCGGCCTCCCCCAAGCCCAGCACGCGGGGCGCCCCCACCCCACTACCTGGTGCAGCTCCTCGCTCTCCGAGGCCAGCTGGGCCACGATGGCCTCCATGCAGCCCCTGCGAGCACACAGCGTGGCCTGTGGGGGCGACAGGACAGCTCTGGGGTCACGGCAGGCAGGGCCTGGGGAAGGCCCCGCCCCCAGCAGGGGCGCAGGCCAGAGCCCCTACCCTGCGGTGAGCACTGCTGTCCACAGGGGGCGTCCCGCCACCCCCGCCGGCTGCCCAGGCCCCGCGACCTGGCCCCCAGGCCCTTGACCCCGCCCCCAGGCCCCATGACCCCGCCCCCAGGCTCCGAGACCCTGCCTACCGCCCCTCACCTTGTTGGCCACATCTCCGAAGGTGAGGTTGGTGAGGGCCATGCCCGCGTAGCGCCGCAGGGCCAGGTTCAGGGGGTCCCGGGTCACCCCGTGCATCTCGTGGTCCACCTGCAGCAGCTCGGCCACCGCCTGCAGCCCACCTGCGGGCACCGGGACGGCCAGGCTGGGGCGCGCTCTCCCCGCGGGCCACGCCCCCCACCCCTCCCTCCTGCCGGCAGCCTCTGCCTGTGCCCCCCCCCCCCCCGCGGAGGTCCAGAGCCAGGAGGGGCCGAGGGGTGCCCGGGGCCGGGGCTGGAGCCAGGAGTGAGGGCCCCGGCCATGGGGCCTCTGTTTGGTCGGAGGCAGCGGCCGGAGCCCTGCGCTGGGGCGTGGTCAGCGTTGGCCGAATTCTGAGACACCGGGCGGGGAGGAGATCCGAGGCTCTCCGCGCCCTCGGCCTATCAGGACCCCGTGCACACCCCCAGGTTTTGGGGGCTCCGAAGCTGATTCCAGGGGCTGGAGCCCCTCCCCCCGGCGTTATGACGCCCGGGGTCAGAGCCCGGCCCAGCAGGGGCCCCAGACTCCCTGCACCCCGCTATGACCTCGAACCGCAAAAGTGCGACTGTTGGTTGAAAGCAAGGACACATCTCTCATCCGCTGGTTCACCCCCAAACGCCTGCAACAGCCGGTCTGGGCCGGGCGGGGGGCGGGAGCTGGAGCCGGAGCTGCCGCCTCTGGCCTGGCGGGGGCGGGGGGGGGTCGGCTGCTGCCTTCCCAGGCACTCCGATGGGGAGTGGCTGCACCTGCTACGCCACCCCCCAGGCCCCTGGGGACCATGGCGCCTGGCCCTGCTCCCTGGTGTGCCCGGGACAGCGACGGCTCCAGTCCCTGAGCCCCCCAACCTCGTGGGAGACCCGGATGGAGCTCCTGGCTTCAGCCTGACCCAGTGGATACCTCTCAAGCAAAATGGGGGATGAGGGGTGGGAGACCGGGAGGGGGAGGGGTGGACAGCCGCGTCAGGGCAGACACAGGAAAGCTGAAGTCGTCTCTTGCTACCTCTCTGGTCAGGACAGGGGCCGGGGAGCTGACGGCCGGGAGGGCAGTGGCCGACGGTCCAAAGGCTGGGCCCCTGCACCGCGTGGGAGACCCGGATGGAGCTCCTGGCTCCGGATGGGCGCAGCTCTGGCCGTCGCGGGCAGTTGGGGAGTGAACCCGCGAATGGAAGACCCCTCTTTGTCCCCCCCCCCATAACTCTCTTTCAAATAATAAAACTAAAGAAATCTTTGAAAAAACAAAACCATGCCCAAGGCCCCGGCCGCCGGCTGTGGCCAGTGGAGGGCGGGCGCATGTCCAGCCATGGGGACCTCCCGCCCGTGTTTGCGGCCGGGGGGGTGGCCTCATAATGTCCCTGAAGTGTCGCCAGGCTTGCGCCCACGCATGCACCTGCCCGGGCCCGCGGGGGCCGCCCACCACGAGCTGAGGCTGGAGGGGGGGGCTCACCCAGCTCGTTCATGGCCCGGCGGTACTCCTCGTCAAAGGACAGCTTCATCACTGCGCAGGTGGCCTGGCAGATCTGCGGCTCGATGGGCACTGGGGCTGTGGGCGAGGGGCCGGCTCAGACCCCGCACGCCCGCCGGCCGCCTGCGCTGGGCCAAGTGCGACCAGCGGCAGAAACGGGGACCGAGGTCTGCGCCCCGCCTGCGCCACCAACATCGGCAGGGGGGCAGGGGACGGGGGAGGGCGGGGGTCTGCTCTACCCAGCTGTCATCGGGCTCCAGAGACAGGTGCGGGGGGGAGGCTGCGGGGGGCGCGCGGTGGAGGCCGGGGCGCGCGCAGTGGAGGCCGGGGGGCGCGCGCGGTGGAGGCTGCGGGGGACGCGAGGTGGAGGCGGGGGGCGCGCGGTGGAGGCCGGGGGGCGCGCGCGTGGTGGAGGCAGGGGGCGCGCGGTGGAGGCCGGGGGGCGCGCGCGGTCGAGGCCGGGGGCGCGCGCGTGGTGGAGGCGGGGGGACGCGCGGTGGAGGCCGGGGGGCGCGCGCGGTGGAGGCCGGGGGCGCGCGCGGTCGAGGCGGGGGGGGGGCGCGAGGTGGAGGCCGGGGCGCGCGCAGTGGAGGCCGGGGGCGCGCGCGGTGGAGGCCGGGGCGCGCGCAGTGGAGGCCGGGGGCGCGCGGTGGAGGCCGGGGGCGCGCGCAGTGGAGGCCGGGGGCGCGCGGTGGAGGCCGGGGGCGCGCGGTGGAGGCGGGGGGCGCGCGGTGGAGGCCGGGGGTGCGCGCGGTGGAGGCCGGGGCGCGCGGTGGAGGCCGGGGCGCGCGGTGGAGGCTGCGGGGGGGGGGCGCGGTCCATGCTGGGGCACGCGCGCGGTGGAGGCGGGGGGCGCGCGGTGGAGGCCGGGGCCCACGTTCGAGGCCGGGGCGCGCTCACCCCCGCCGGCGCTGCCGTCCGGCCCCGCGGCGCGCGCCTGCAGCCAGTCCCAGCAGGTCTCGCAGTAGGCGCGGATCTGCTCCAGCACGTGCAGCACACGCATCTCCTTGCGCGCCAGGCCCTGGTCCGGCTGCGAGAAGACGATGTTGTGCAGCGCCGCGTTGGCGCGCATGCGGGCGTCCTTGGCGCCCGGCGTCCCCGGGCCGCTGGCGCGCGCGCCCGCTCCCGCGCCCGCCTCGGCGCCGTGGAGGATCTGCAGCAGCAGCGGCAGGCAGCCGGAGCGCCGCATCGCCACGCAGCTCTCGGGCGAGCTGGACATGGCCAGCAGCGTGCGCGCCGTGTCCTCCTGGTCCCGCGTCGCCAGCATGGACAGCAGCCAGAAGACCACCTCCACCTGCCGGCAGAGGCTGGGGTCGGTCGGGCTGGGCCGCCTGGGGGCTCCAGGAGGCAGAGTCCCCGCCGCACCGCGGCCCCGCCCCAGGGCAGCCGGCCCCGCACGCTCACCTTGCTGTTGCCGGGCTGAGGGGCGCCGTCGTCGGGGTGCGTGGGAGCTTCCGCCTCGGGCTCCTCGTCCACGGGCACCGACTTCACAGCCAGCAGCGCCTGCAGGGGGCGCGCCAGGCCCGGCGGTCAGCCCCACGGCGGGGCGGGGCGGGGGCGGGCCGCGTCCCGGCTCCGCCCCCAGCCCACGCCCCGCCCCGTACCTGGGGCTCCGTCTGCTGCACCCGGTCCTGCGCCTCCAGCAGCTGCTTGTCGATCTGCTCCAGGCGGGAGGCGCGGATCTGCGCGGGAGAAACAGGCGCGCTGGGACCCCCCCACGGCCCCGCCCCGCCCCCAAGGCCCCGCCCCCCGCCCCCGCCCCCGCCGCGGCCGCGCACCTGCGCCCGCTGCACCATCTCGTCCGAGGTGCCGAAGCGCTCCTCCATCAGCGAGCGGATGTGCTGCGCCTCGAACTCCAGCTGCTGGCGGATGAGGTCCATCTGCATGGAGAACTGCTGGGGGGCGCGCGCGGGCGCGGTGAGGGGGCGGCCAGGCCCCGCGCCCCGCGCCCCGCCTCCACGTGGGGCAGCTTGGACAGGCCCCGCGCCCGCGCCCCGCCTCCACGTGGGGCAGCTTGGACAGGCCCCGCGCCCGCGCCCCGCCTCCACGTGGGGCAGCTTGGACAGGCCCCGCGCCCCGCGCCCGCGTACCCGCGCACCGTCCCCACGTGCGGCAGCTCGTCCAGGCGCTTGGACAGGCCCCGCGCCCCCGCCCCGCGCCCGCGCACCGTCTCCACGTGCGGCAGCTCGTCCAGGCGCTTGGACAGGCCCCGCGCCCGCGCCCCGTCTCCACGTGTGACAGCTCGTCCAGGCTCTTGGACAGGCCCCGCCGCCCCGCGCCCGCGCCCGCGCCCCCGCCCCGCGCCCGCGCACCGTCTCCACGTGCGGCAGCTCGTCCAGGCGCTTGGACAGGCCCTGCAGCTGCGAGTAGTACCACAGCTTCTCCTTCTCTTCCTTCTCGATCTCATTCAGCAAGAAACACCTGGGGGCGGGGGCGGGGGTGGCCGGGGTCACTCCGGGCTCCGCCACCGCCGGGCTGCGGCTGGGGCTGGGGCCCACCCGTGACGGGGGCCAGCGAGGGGCCTGGCGCCGATTCCTTGGGGCGCGCCCCGCCTCGGGGAAGGCCTCCCCCAGCTCCCGGACGCTCGGCGCCCCGCGTGCAGCACAGCCCCCGCGACAGCGCACGCCCATTCCCCAGAGCGGAAGCCTGAGGGTGGGAAGGCGGGCGGCGGCCGTGCCCGAGCGCGGACACCCCCAGGCTACTCCGGAGTCGACGCGCGCACCCCAGCCGAGCCGGGCACCGGGCCCCTGCCTGCCCCTGCTGGCCCCCAGCCCGGGCCTCCTGGACGGCGGCCCCCTCTCTACAAAGGCCGCCCTGAGCCCTGGCACCGGACAGCGCCCGCCCCTAGCGACGCCTGTGTGTCGGGAACCCCCGGCCCGTCCTCTTGGCCCGCTGTGGGCAGTCCCCTGGGCCTGGCCAGGAGGCCGCGGGCCACCCGCTGCGGAAAGGGTCAGAGGTGGTGGGCGGAGCCGTGGTTGGCGGAGGAACCCGGGGAGGAGGCGGGGCGCGGCCACGTGACTGCCCGGGTCCTGCTCCCACGCTCTCACCGTTCGCGGTCCAGCTCCTCCAAGAGGCGGATGGTGGCCCGGCCCAGTTCCCCAAAGCTGTCCTTGGAGGGCGCGGGGCCGTGCACCGGGCTTCCCTCCGGGGTGCGCGGTGCGGGGGGCTCGGGCCCCAGCGCGGGAGGCTGGAACTTGAGGTTGTACAGGCTGGTGATGTCCATCTGCAAGGCTGCGGGGGGGCGGGGGGGCAGCGGGAGCGGTCAGCGCGTGGCCGCCCTCCCGCGCCGGGGGGTGGGGGCGTGCGGGGGAGCCCCGGCCTCACCTTTCAGCTGCTCCAGGACCTCCGTCTGCCCCGAGGACAGCAGCACCCGCGCCTCCTGCTCCAGTTTGCCCTGTAGCTGCTTCAGGACCTCCTGGGGAGGGGAGGAGCCGGCTGTGGGTGGCCGCCGCCCCCGCCCCGCCCCCCGGCCGCCACCCCTGCGCGGCGCCGGCCGCACCTTCATGCCCGACGTCTCGGTCTCCAGCTTGGACAGGTGGCTGGAGTTGTGCCGCCGCCCCCCCGGCCGCCGCCCCCGCCCCGCCCCCCGGCCTCCGCCCCCGCCCCGCCCCCCGGCCGCACCTTCATGCCCGACGTCTCGGTCTCCAGCTTGGACAGGTGGCTGGAGTTGTGCCGCCGCCCCCGCCCCGCCCCCCGGCCGCCACCCCTGCGCGGCGCCGGCCGCACCTTCATGCCCGACGTCTCGGTCTCCAGCTTGGACAGGTGGCTGGAGTTGTGCCGCCGCCCCCGCCCCGCCCCCCGGCCGCCGCCCCCGCCCCGCCCCCGGCCACCACCCCCGCCCCCCGGCCGCACCTTCATGCCCGACGTCTCGGTCTCCAGCTTGGACAGGTGGCTGGAGTAGTGCCGCCGCCCCCGCCCCGCCCCCCGGCCGCCACCCCCGCCCCGCCCCGCCCCCCGGCCTCCGCCCCCGCCCCCGCGCGCGCCGGCCGCACCTTCATGCCGGACGTCTCCGTCTCCAGCTTGGACAGGTGGCTGGAGTTGTGCCGCAGCTCCTGCCGCAGGTGGCTGTTCTCGGCCTTCAGGGCCTCCACCTGCCGCACCAGCTGCTCGTAGGACGCGGCGGAGCTCATCTTCCACTCCTGCAGCGCCTGGGGCGGGGGCCGGGGGTCAGCGCGCGCCAGCGGCCAGCCGCAGCCCCGGGGCCCCGCGCGCAGGGCCACCGTGGACCCCGACAGATGCGGGGAGTGGCGGTGGGGACAGCGGCAGGGCCCCCGGGCAGATGTCTGGTGTCCAGGCAGACACACAGGCCAGGCGGCCGTGGACGGCAGCTGCTCCCCAGGTGGACCGGCCGGGCCGGCCCCCCCTCCGCGTGCCAGTGCTCACGGCCCCCCCGAGGCCGGCTGGGCGGGCAGATGGCACGTGGCCCAGCTGACGGACAAGGGGGCTCCGTGGGGGTCGGCCGGCAGTGGCCAGGGAAGCGCAGGGAGGCCCTGGGGGTGGAGTGAGCCCACCCGATCGGCCCCGCGGCCCTGCGCCTGGAGCCCCCGCGTGTGCGGCACCCGCGCGGTGCCCGCCGGAGGGGGCTGCCCCGCCCCAGCCCCTGCTCTGTCTCGCGGGGGTGTCCGCGCCTCAGCCCAGCCTCCTCCCTCTGTCCAGCTGGCCGAAGCTTCCCCCCTCAGCTTGGCCCTCCTGCTCCCCCTCCCCACGGCCCCTTCCTCTTTGTTCCCTTCCCGGCCGCGCTCTCCGCCCCCCTCCGTCTTTGTCTGCGGCGAGCCAATGACAGCTCATCCCCTCTGCCGCCTCCCACCTCGGAGCCCCCTCCCCAAACCAGCCCTGCTCTGCCCACTGGGGACGCCGCCCCCCGCCGCTGGCCCCACACTGTCACTCCTCTGCTGCCCCCAGCCCACCTGGTGTTGGCAATGGCACAGCTGGAGTTGGGGTGAAGGGGGCGGAGCCAACCCATTTGCAGACCCCTGCGCCCCCCCCCCCGTGCCAGGCTGTGGCTGCTTCCCTGCCACAGTTAGCTGGTTCCCAGGGGAGGAACTGGGGTGCGATTGGAACCCAGACCCGCCACCTCCCCACGCCTGGGTTTGCGGGAAGCCCCCGCCTCCCACCCGAGGTCAGGGTCTCTCGGGACACCAGCCTGGATGGGGGCCACACGGACAGAACCAGGGTCCGAGGCCAGCCAGGTGGGGGCAGCGGACAAGGCGTGCCCATCTGCCCCTCAGCCCATGCCCCACGGCCTCCCGCAGCCCTGACCACGATGGACGTGGCCCCTCCCACGGCTGCCCCACGTGGCTCTGCAGTGGCCCAGGCCCAGCCTCCCCTGACACCCATGTCCCACAGTCAGGGGTCACTCCCGTGACCCCAGCATCCCCGCCTGGCACCCCGCAGGGCCCTCTCACCAGCCCCAGCCTGGCCTCCCACAGCCCAAGTCCACTCCTCCCACACGGTCAGCAGCCCCGTGGTCCCCCTCCGACCCCGGCCTGGCCTACAGCATCTTTCCTAACTCCTGCCGTCCGTCACGGTGCCACCTCCTCCAGGAAGTCCCCCTACCTGCCCTTCCCCGCTCAGGGTGCTGTGTCAGGGGGCCTCCTGACCGAGCAGGAGTGGACGCCGGCCCCTCCCCCTCTTAGCAGGAGGGGACCTTGGCGCCCAGACCCGAAGCCAGGGGCCCGCCCCGAAGCGACAGGGACACCGGCCTGGCGGGCCCGTCCCCGCAGCCCATGCCCTGCGGGAGGGCGGCTCCGGCTCCGGCGTCTGCGGGAGCCCCGCCCCCGCCCTCCACCGGGGAACACGC
This sequence comes from Oryctolagus cuniculus, assembly GCF_964237555.1. NCBI lineage: Eukaryota > Metazoa > Chordata > Mammalia > Lagomorpha > Leporidae > Oryctolagus > Oryctolagus cuniculus. The sequence goes on along the minus strand of NC_091447.1, from coordinate 58,786,332 downwards.
ACCCGCGGACTTGCAGTTGCGCTGGGGCGCCCCGGCCTGGGGCTCCCGTTCTCCGCGCGCCCCGGCAGGGATCCCGGCCCGGCCACGGGGTAGCCGCAGGGCGCGGGCTCCGCGGCGCGGGCACGGGGCTCCAGGGTGGACAAAGCCTGGTCGGGCCTGGCCAGGCGGCGCCGCCGCTCCCGGCGTTGGACGAGGCCACCGCGAGCGGGGGAGGGTGCGGGATGCGGGATGCAGGCGCAGCAGCCAATGGCGGCGCGGGAAGACGGGCTGGTGCCATGGCAACAGCCAATGGCGGCCCGGGGCGGGGCCCGGCGGCAGCCGCGGGGCGGCGAGCCTCTGCGCCGGGCTCAGGGGCTGCGTCTTCCGGGGGTGGGCGACCCCCCCGTGAGTGAGGGGCGCCCGAGGACCAGGGCCCGTGTCCCCCCCCCTCTCCCCCGTGTAAGGCGAACCCTCTTCCACTGCTGGTACGCAGGGTCTGAGCAAAGCCCGAGTCTTGGGTGTTACATCAGAGCCTTCGGTGGGAGCCGGGAGGGGGTGTGGGATCTCAGAGCAGGCTCAAGCCCCTCCCCACAATTTAGAGGTCCAGCTGGAACTCCCCAGGGTCCCGCTGTCGGGCGAGGGGGGCCGGGCAGCCCCCCCGCCCCCCACTTCTCCCTGCCTCCCCGCAGGGCCTGGGGGCCTCAGTCACCCTCAGAGCCCGCTCTCCCCAGCCTGTCTTTGTCTCCCTCCCGCGACCCCAGTGTCTACCCTGTCCCACACTTGACCCCCGCCCCAGTTCCCGGTGACGCCCAGGGCCGAGCCCGCAGCCCCCGTGCAGGGTGCGGAGGCGGCCAGGCCCGAGGACCCGGGATGTGGCAGGCTGGGAGGCCAGGGCACGGCCAGCGCCCTCTGCAGCCCCCTTGGCCGTATGGGGAGAGGCTGGAGGCTTTGCACGGGCTGGGCGGCGCCACGGCCTTGAGGTGCCCAGGAGCCACGCGGCTGGAGACCCCAGCAGCCCAGGGCCTCCAGAGCTGGGCGTGGCTGGCCTGCGTGTTATTAGGGTAAGGCCCCTTGCTGGGGGCTGGGGGCGGGCTGGGAGGGGCCAGGCGCTGGGGGTGCTGCAGGGTGGGAGTGGGGCTCGCCCGGGCCTCCAGGCCAGAGCAAGGCGGGGCTGGCAGAGCCGGGGCTCCCCTCCGCCGTCCTGTGACCTTGGGGGGGGGCTCTCTTCCGGCCTCAGCCTCCAGCTGGGTGCACTGGCAGGGGGCTTACACAGTCCCTGTCCTCCAGCCCAGTGGAGCTAAACCCCAGTGCCAAGGCCCTCTCCCGGCGGGGGTGGGCAGGGAGGCCCCGTGGCCAGTCCCATCCTGGTGCACACGGGCTCACTGAGGCTCAGCCAGGAAGCAGACGGCGGAGTCAGCCCCTGGAACCGTCCCCCCCCCCCCCGCCCCGGGAGGGGGTTATGGCCAGGTCCTGGAAGGCTGAGACCCCAACCCTCTGGGACATCACCCCCCACCGCACCCGGCAAAACCGTGGGCCGAGTTCTAGAACCCTGCTCCTCACCAGCCCTGGCCCAAGGCCTTGCACACCACAGGGGTCAGTGTCCTTGGGCCTCCTCATTCCGGACTCGGCTGGCCCTTCCCCACCGCCGAGCCACTCCGTGCCGGGGTGGGGGCGGAGGGGCAGGTGCAGCCCCCCGCACATGGCAGGGGCGGCCCGCAGGCTGGGAGCCAGGGCAGGCCAGGCAGGGCCCCGCTGCGGTCAGGCCGCGCCCTGTGGCGGCTCGGTCCCCCAGGTGCGCGCCCCGTCAGCACCGCGGACAGCTCCCCCGCCCCGCGCCCGCCCAGGCTCTGCGTTGACGGAGGCGTGACCTTGCGCTCCCCGCTGCACCCCAGCCTCAGTTTCCCTCAAGTGGGAGACGTTTCAGCCCCGGGATTCAGAACGTCGGGGAGGCCGGGGAAGTGCTGAGACCCCTACGGATGGATGACTCGCGTGAAAATCAGAGCGACGTCGGGGTCGCCCCACGCGCGGCGTACGGAGCGGGAGACTGAGGACCTGCGGGGGCGTAGGGCGTGGCCGGACCCCCCACCCTGCGCACGCGTCTCCGCGCCGTGCGCCCCAGCGGCAGGGCCCCAGCAGGCCCCAGTCCTGGTCCGCGCAGTGGGGAGGGGTCAGAGGGTCTCCCTCAAAGACCGAGGGCTGGGGAGGGCGAGGCCTGCGCTTGCGCAGACCTGCGGGGGGGGGGTCGCCGCGGCGCACGGAGGGGCTCCCAGCCCCGCGAGCATCCCGAGGCAGTTTCCCTGGCAACCGTCTCCAGGGCGACTGCGCCAGACCCCGACCCCTCCGGTCTCCGTGCGCTTGCCACCTCGCCCCGCCCCCGACGCAGACCGCCGCTCCAGCTGTGCAGACCCCGGCCCGGCCGCGTCCAGGGGCGGAGCCCGCCCCCACCGACAGGCAGGACACCTGCGCCCTACCTGGTCCCCGAGAAAGGCCGAGTGCATTAGGCCCAGCAGCGCCAGGAGCCCCATGGAGCCGCGGCCGCCTCGGACCAGCCCGCGCCCCGCCCCTCGGCCGCGGGATGGGGGCGGGGGGCTGCGGCGGAGGCAGCCTGCGCCTGCGCAGAGGGCGGAACCACCCCGCGGGCCGGGGCGGAGCTCCCCCGGAAGGGGGCGAGGCGGGGCGTCTCCGGGGCTGCCGGCCCTCACGGGGAGGGGGTGGGGGCGGGGCCGGGGGCCACGCGCTGGGCACTGGAGGGTGACAGGGTGACGGTCGGTCCCTGAGCAGCTGGAAGGGGCCGCGCGGAGGACGGGGCGCCCCGCGGTGCGTGCGGCGGCTCGGGCGCCTGCCGGGCCCGCCAAGGGGCACGGAGACGCTGCAGACGCCCGCTGCGCGCCGAGGTCCCCGAACCCCGAGCAGGGCGCCGTGGGCCACACCGCATTCACTCAGTGATCTGAACACTTATTAGGCGCCTGCTGTGTGTCGGTCCGTCTACAAAGAACCAAACAGCCAAACCCCGGCCCTTAGGAACCAGGCCAGTGAGGCGCCAGTGGGGCGCGGGGAGCGACTGACACTTGCAGAGTCCCGCGTGGCACCCGAGGGGAAGGGGCGGCACGACGCGGGGAGCCGGGCGAGCGGCAGACGCGGTGCCCAGAGGCGCCCCCTGCCGGCGGCGCAGGGGACAGACCAGCACGCGGGCCCAGGGGCGGGAGCTGGCTGGGGACGAGGGTGCCGGGACGGACGCCGGACCATCAGGCCCGGTGCTCGCACACCGCGCAGCCCCAGGATAGCAGGGGACAGGCGGCCGTGCGGCGGCGGATATCGCCCACGCCACCGCTGGGAGGCCTGGCCCCTGGCTCGGAGCACAGCCCCGCCAGGCAGCAGGTGTGTGGGGGGGCGCACTCCTGCCTTGCGGGGCGGGGCAGGCTGCAGCGGGATTGGGGCGGCCTTCGCAAGGGGGCGGTACCGGCCTGGGGCTTCCTGCCCAGGGAGCAGGCCGGGCGCGAGGGCCAAGGCCAGGGGGTCCCGCGCCGAGCCCTTCCCTGCAGCTCCTGGTCCAAGGGCAGCCCCGGGCAGCTCCCCAAGGACAGCCCGGAGCGCGCCTGGAGCTCCCCGGGTGCAGCGGGAGGCCGGGCCCGGCCGCTCCAGGGCGCACACGCCTCGGCGCGGCCCGGCGGTGGGCCCCGGGCGCCGACTCTATCCCCCCCACCCCTTGCCGGGGCAGCGGCGGGAGCCGGGCAGCCCTGGGACGCGCAGCGGGCCGCTCCCCACGAGGCAGCACTGTGTGTATTTCAAAGGCAGAGGTAGACAGGTCTTCCGGGGACTGGCTCACTCCTCACGCCCACAACGGCCGGGGGCTTCTTCCGGGTCCCCCGCGAGAGGGACGGGCCCGCGAGTGGGGCAGCCGGGGCGAGGGCGGGGCTGCGGCCAGGAGGTCCCGGCCTCAGTGGGCGGGGCCTGCCGCATCGCACCTGCCACTGGCCCCTCCTGCCGGGAAGGACGGGACCTCCCCCCTCCCCGTGGCTCCACGTCCACGCGGAACCCGCCCCCCCAATGCCGCCGCGGATGGCAGCCCGCGCCCACCCCGGGATCCTGTCAGCTCTGCCCAGCGGCGCACGGGACACGCGGTGTGAGGACGAGGGTCCCGCCCGCCAGGAAGGAGACGCAGACCACGGCCACGCGGGAGCGCGCTTTATTGGGGCTACTTGAGCGGGATGAAGCGGGAGGAGTGCGTGGCGCCGATGCCCGGCCGGCCGTGCTTCACGGGCTTGTAGGTGATGGAGAACTCGCCCAGGTAGTGGCCGATCATCTCGGGCTGCGGGGGGGGGGGGGCGGGCGGGGTCAGCGGCGGGCAGGGGGAGGCCCGGCCCCCCTGCGGCGTCAGGCCCGCCCCGCCCCCTCCATCCCCGCCCCGGCCCCCCACTCCCCGCCCCGCCCGCTCACCTTGATCTCCACCTGGTTGAAGGTCTTGCCGTTGTACACGCCCACCATGCTGCCCACCATCTCGGGCAGGATGATCATGTCCCGCAGGTGCGTCTTCACCACCTCCGGCTTCTCCATGGGCGGCGCCTCCTTCTTGGCCTTGCGCAGCCGCTTGAGCAGCGAGTGCTGCTTCCGCCGCAGGCCCCGGCTCAGCCGCCGCCGCTGCCGCGCGCTGTACAGCTGCATCAGCTGCTCGCTGCGGGCGGGGGGCGCGGTCGGCGGGGGACCGGAGCCCGGACCCGCCCCGAGCCCCCCGGGACCCCGCCCAGAGTCCCGTCCCGAGCCCCGGATCCCTTCCCGCCACGCCACGTCGGCGCCCCGAGTCCTCCCCGCCACGACGACCCCCGCCCCGAGACCCCGGACCCCCGCCCAGAGTCCCCAGGACCCGCCCCGAGTCCCGGACCCCCGCCCCGAGCCCCCGCCCAGAGTCGCGTCCCGAGCCCCGGACTCCCTCCTGCCACGCCACGTCGGCTCCCCGAGTCCCCCCGGACCCTCGCTCAGAGTCCCGGGGTCGTCCCGGGCGCCCGGATCCCTTCCCGCCACGCCACGTCGGCGCCCCGAGTCCTCCCCGCCACGACGACCCCCGCCCCGAGTCCCCCGGAGCCCCGGCCAGAGCCCCGTGGTCGTCCCGGGCGCCCACACCCCTTCCCGCCACGCCGGTGCCCCTGCCAGAGCTGCAGGGTCGTCACGGGGGCCCGGACCCCTTCCCGCCACGCCACGCCGGCCTCGCCGACCCCGGACCCCCGCCCCGAGCCCCGATCCCCGGCCAGAGCCGCGGTGTCGTCCCGGGCGTCCGGACCCCTTCCCGCCACGCCACGCCGGCTCCCTGAGCCCCGAGTCCTCCCCGCCACGCCGGCCCCCGAAGCCCCGGCCAGAGCTGCAGGGTCGTCCCGGGCGCCCGCCCCCTCCCCGCCGCGCCGCGCCGCGCCGGCCTCGCCGACCCCGGCCCCAGCCCCGCCCGCTTACTAGGACATGTCCAGCAGCTGGTCCAGGTCCACGCCGCGGTAGGTGAACTTGCGGAACGTCCGCTTCTTCTTCTGCTCGACTTCCGCCTGCGCGGGCCGGCCCGGGGGTCAGCGGAGGCCGGAGACCCCCGAGGGCGGCTCAGCCGGGACAAGCCGGCCGCCTCGCACCTTCCCCGCCCCGGGTCGCCCCGCACCCGCCCGCGCCCCTCATCCGGCGGCCCTGGGGACCCGCAGAGTCCCTCCGGCAGCCCGGGACCCCGCTGCGGTCCCCGCAGAGCGCGGATGGCGCCCGATACGTTCCCCGCGGAGGAGCCAGCGCGCACCACTCACCATCTTGTCGGCTTCCCGGAAGAGGACGTGCAGCTCGCGCACGCGCAGTTATCGCGAGGCCGCCTGCGTGCCCCGCCTCTCGCCGTGCGCGCGCACGCGCTTCCGCCTACCCTGCGGCGGACGCGCGCCCTCTGCTGTTCGGAGGGCGGACTGCAGGCTGCAGAGGACTTCTGGTTCCGGCTCTGCAGGGGGCACCGCGGACCCAACTGGAGCCCCCGCTGCCTGGTAGGCGGTCGGACTCCAGACAGAGGGCCATGGTGGCAGGGAGGGGACGGATCCAGCCGGACACAACCACGTGACATTAGCAGCTGCAGCGCTGGGTGGCCGGTGTCCAGCATAGATGGACAGGCAGATTATCAAGGAGTCGCGTGCACGCGCGCGCTGGGGCTGAGACACCCACGCGCCAGCTCCACTCGTGACGCCAGCACTGCTGCTGACGCAGGGCCCCTGGCTGCCGGCTCCGGCCCGGCCCGGCCTCGGCCGTGGTGGACATCTGCGTGGTCAGCGTCCCTCTTAGAATCAGACAGCGAAGGACGTGGCGCGACCCCTCCCAGCCGAGCCACGTCTGATCAGCGATCCGCTCGGGTGCACAGAGCCCACACTTCCACGCACAGATGGTGGGGACAGGGGTTCGTGGCCGCACCGTGGCACACGTGGGTTGTGGCCGGCCCGCCCCCGGCTGGAGCCCCGGCTGCTCCGCCCTGCTGTGGCCTGGGGCAGCCCGAGTGCTGGGGGCTGTGCCCGCGTGGGGGACCCGGGCGGAGCTCCTGGCTCCTGGATTTGGCCCGGCCCAGCTGGGGGGTGACCCAGGGGGCAAAGCTCCGTGACTCTGCCTTTCAAATGGATAAAATCTCAAAACAAGCAAAAAACACCAAAAAGCAAGGAGCCACAGGGACTTGCTGCTCAGGGAAGGGCGCCGGCCCCGCTGGCCGGGCAGCCACGGCTGGACTGCGTGGCCGCACCCCGGAGGCCCCTGGGTGCCCCAACCCCGCACGGGGGCTGCACTGGGTCAGGGTCCCGTAACCACCGGAGTGTGCGCTTGGAAGTGGCTGAGGGGCCGGCGCCGTGGCACGCGGACACCACATCCCAGACAGGACTGAGAGGGGCCGGCGCCGTGGCACGCGGGCACCACATCCCAGGCATGGCTGAGAGGGGCCGGCGCCGTGGCACGCGGGCACCACATCCCAGGCATGGCTGAGAGGGGCCGGCGCCGTGGCACGCGGGCACCACATCCCAGGCATGGCTGAGAGGGGCCGGCGCCGTGGCACGCGGACACCACATCCCAGGCATGGCTGAGAGGGGCCGGCGCCGTGGCACGCGGGCACCACATCACGGTCAGGCATGGCTGAGGGGCTGGCGCCGTGGCACGCGGACACCACATCCCAGACAGGACTGAGAGGGGCCGGCGCCGTGGCACGCGGGCACATCACGGTCAGGCATGGCTGAGGGGCCGGCGCTGTGGCACGCGGACACCACATCCCGGTCACAGTGGCTGCCCCACCTCCCATCACGTCCTGGGAGGCAGCGGCGTGGGCCCCTGCGCCCGCGTGGGAGACCTCTCGGAGGCCCTGCCCCGCCCAGCTGGGCATCTGGGGAGCGAGCCAGGGGGTGGGCACTTCTCTCTCCCTGCCCTTCAAACATCTAAAAACTCGGTAAGATTGCCAATTCTTATTGTTACCAATACCTAAAACACTCAGAAGATAGCGGCATTAATGGAGCCAGTGGGGCCGGCGCTGTGGTGTAGCGGGTAAAGCCGCCGCCTGCAGGGCCGCATCCCATGTGGGCGCGGGTTCGAGTCCCGGCTGCTCCACTTCCGGTCCAGCTCCCTGCTGTGGCCTGGGAGGGCCTGGACGAGGGCCCAGGTGCTGGGGCCCTGCACCCGCGTGGGAGCCCCGGATGGAGCTCCTGGCTTCGGATCCGCGCAGCCCCGCCATTGTGGCCATCTGGGGAGTGGACCAGCGGGTGGGAGACCTCCCTCTCCCCCTCGCCTGTCCCCTCCCCTCCCCTCTCCTCTCCCCTTTACTTCTCCCCTCTCCCCTCACCCTTCACCCCTCTCCACTCTCCGTCTCTCTCTCTGGCTTTCAAATAAATGAATCTTCACACACACACACAAACAAGAACAAGACAGCACACAAAATGGCGGCGCCAGCCCAAGGGGCGCCTGTGGCGGCGCAGGGCCAGGCAGCCCTGCTGGAGGGCGGGCCCGGGAGAGGGCCCAGGGCGGCAGACGGGGGCTCAGAAGGCCCAGCCTCAGCCCAAGGACCCCGGAGCTGGGGACAGACAGACCGCTCTCCGAACAGTGGCTGAGCCTGCCAGCTCGGGGGTGGGCTTGGCGCCCAGGGGCCTGCCGGGACCCCTCCCTGCCCAGGGAACTCCGCCCTCCCGCCCGGCGTGATGACCTGGGGTGAGGCTCACTCCCCAGAGGCCCGCAAGGGCCCCGCGTGGCAGGCCCGGGGAGGCACAGGCGCCCACGCCGCCCTCCCCGGGGCGGAAGGAGAGGACACGGTGCAGCTGCTAATCCAAACGCACTTCTCTTTATTCAAACCAGGGTCGAGGTGGCCACGCGGGCCCGCAGCGCGGCCCGAGGCCTCCGGCCCGGCCCGGCCCACGCGACCTGCAGGCGCCACCAGGCAGGCGGTCGACAAGAGCGAGGAATAAACAGAAACAAAAACACTCAGCAGGTTTCTTGCGCTCCCAGAGTTTCCGGACACGTCCCACGCCCGAGCAGGGGTGGGGGCCGCGCCGCCCCCCGCCAGTGCCGACGGAACCCTGTGTTAAATTAAAAAATAAGCCAGTATACATCGTAGAAAATTTCTCTTAAAAATCTCACAATTTGTAAATGTATATTTTTCTTTAACATAAAAGTTTACAATATACGGTAAAACCAAAGGCTCAGGAAAATAATCTCAAAAAGGAAGGAAAGAAACCTGAAGTTCTCAATTAAAGCTGAAGACGTCTCTTCCGCCCGCGGCTGGCCCGTGGCGCTCCTGCTTTGTGCTGATGGCCGAAACAAAGAGCCGCCCGCCCGCCGCCGCCCCGCCCGCCCGCCAGGCCTGATTGTCACGCGCACGCGCGGCCGGCCGCTCGGCGTCCGCGTCCGCGTCCGCGTCAGCGTCGGTACGGGTGGAAGCCTTGCACGTTGTGGTTCTGCCCTCGTCCGAAGCCGCTGCCGCCGGCGGGGGGGCCCCCCGAGCCCGGCACGGAGGGGCCCGCGTAGGAGGGGGGCTGCTGGCTGGGGTCCGAGAAGCCCTGTCCGAAGCCGCTCAAGTCCTGCCCGTAACCTGCTGGGAGACAGCGCCGGTGAGCGCCGCGGCCGGGCAGCCGGTGACAAGCTGGGCGGGGACTCCGCGGGGCGGGCCGCAGGGGGCCCACCAGACCCAGACAAGCCGCTGCCCGAGAGGCCCCGCGCGCCGAGGACCGGCCCCCGCCTCCGGGCCCTGGCGTCCAGGCACTGGCGACCGAGCGGGACCCGCAGCCGCGCCAAGCGCCGGCCAGGTCTGTGTCCAGTGGCCGCGTGGCTTTCAGACGGCCACCCAGACAGCGGTCACCGTTTCCATGGACGCCTGCACCAGCCCCCTGCCAGCGCCGGCCGGGCTCTCAGAGGCGACACGAGACCGCGGGCGGCGGCCCTGGGGGCGGCCCCAACTGCACCACCTGGTGGCCGCGGGGGCTCCTGGCGAGGGCACGCCAGGGGCCGGCCCCGCTCCCCTGCACGCGGGCACCGTGTGGCCCCGGGGTCCGGCTGATCTGTGGCCAGCAGGGGCACCACCCCACGGAGCACCGCCGGCGTCCACCCCCCCGGGGCGGCAGGGGGCGCCACGTCCGCTCGGCGCAGGCGGGTGGGGACCGTGGAGAAAAGGCGGCACCTACCTAGGCCACACCACCGCTCGGCCTGACCATAAGAGAGAGTAAACAAAGCGTGGGCCCGAAGCCCAGCGGCTCTGGAGAGTGGGCACCCAGGCCTGGCGAGAGACGAGACCGGGGTGACGGACCCGCGCCGGCCGGCACGGCGGAGGGGCAGCGGCCACGCCCACCCTGCCGCCTCTCGCTGCCCCAGGCCAGAGTCGCCAGCACAGCGCGGCGCCTCAGAGCCAAACTCCCACACTCCTGGTCTGCCCGCGTGGCCGCGAGGAAGCCCCGGGTGTCGGCCCTGCCGCGGGCGCACGCACGGGCGCCGAGACCTGCGCCGCCACTGCCCCGCCGGGTGCTGCCGGCAGCCCTGGCCACGCCTGGGACGCCGAGGCCGCCGGGCCGCAGCACCGCCTTCCTGGGGGCCTGGCACAAATCCTCCCCCGGCTGCGTCAGGCCAGAGGCCCGGCCCCGCCGCCACGCGCTCTCCACGGCGCCTGCCGCCAGGACCCGACAGAGACCGGGTTCAGCAGGCCCAGGCCCGCCCAGCCAGCCAGCCAGAGCGGCGCCGTGCGCCCGACAGCACTTACCATACTGACCGTAGGGGAAGTCCGGCTGGGCCGTCGGGGGTTTGCTCATGTCTGGGGCGGCCTGCGACGGAGGCGGCGGGAAGGCCAGCGGTGCTGCCCCTGGAGTGGCAGGTGGCGGGGGGACCCCTGGAGGGGCAAACTGATCCGGCGGTGGGGGCGGAGGGCCATAGCCAAAACCTAGACACACGGAGAGCAGGGCCCAGGTGTGCACGGCAGAGCCGGACCTCGGTGCTCCCGGGCCTGTGGCTCGGCCACACCCCCGCGGCCCACAGCGCAGTGACTGGGCTGGGCCCCGACCCCTGCGTGGAGACCCAGGAAGAAGCCCTGGCCTCCAGCTTGGGCCCTGCCCGGCCCCTGCCAGGGAGGCACGTGGGGCGTGACCGGCACACAGAGCTCTCTTCCTCTTGAAAGCAAACGAAGCGCACCAACCACGACGCCGCCGCGGAACACAGCGCAGGCCCTGTGCTGGGAGTGGCTGGGCTCTGGCAGGCCCAGGCCAGGGGCCCGGTGCAGACCACACGACAAACTGTGCAGCCCCGAGCCGCTGGCTGCGTGTGGCCTCAGGGCGGCAAACACAGCTGGTGCCAGCAGCGGTGGCTCCGAGAGCCGCGGCACACACCAGGGCCAGGGCCCTCGTGGGAGTGAGCACCGCGTGCCCGGCGCTGGGGACGCCAGGAAGGCCACACGGTTCCCCTGGACCAAGGCGCGGCTGTGCTGGGCCCGGTGCCGGCAGCGTCCGCAGAACCGACCCCACAGCGCGCCCTCGGATTCGTGCACAGAAGCACGGCCATGACAAATCCTAACTCTATCCCGCCCTGGCCTGGGGAGCAGTGGACGAGGGCCCAAGTCCTCGGGCCCCTGCACCGCGTGGGAGACCCGGAGGGGCTCCCGGCTGCTGGCTTCGGCCTGGCCCAGCCTCAGCTGTCGTCACTTGAAGAGTGACCGCGTGGATGGAGGACCCCCACCCCACGCTACGCTACGTCTAAGTCTCCTCCTCTCGCGTCTTCTGGGTGGCTTCTCTCTGAGGCCCGAGCCCAGAGCCGTCGGCACGCCCGGTGGGGCGTGAGCAGAGCCTCCCCCGGCGCCCGGGCGGTGGCTGACTTCTCGCCGCGGCTCACCCCAGGCTCAGCGCCAGCGCCCCAGCTCTGGGGCCGGGGAGGCCGCGGGAGTCGGGGCTGAAGGCTCTGCGGGACTGCGGGTGGCAGAGGCCGGAGGCGGCCGGCTCTGGGTCCCCGTGCTTGGCCGTGGCAGAGCAGCGCAGCCGCGAGCCCGAGCGGCCCCCGCCCCGGGGCCCAGGCAGACTTACTGAACTGTGGAGGGGCGCCGTAGCCCTGGGGGAAGCCCTGAGGAGGGGGAAAGCCGCCGGGAGGTGTGGACACGATGTAGGAGGTGAATGGCGGGGGCGGTGGGGGGGCTCCTCTTCCAGCAGGGGGTGGTCCATAGCCACCTGGAACACACAGCACAGGTGAGGGCGGAGGGCAGCAGCCCAGCCCCCAGCACCCCCCCCCCCCGCCACAGTGGGGAAGCGGCCAGGGGCCGGCCGGCCGGGGCCCACCCTGCTCTCTGCGAGCGAGGACTTACCGATCGCCTGTCCTGCCGGCACCCACATCCCTGGAAGCGGAACAGAGGGAGATGCTGCAGCCCCCGGCCTGCGGGCGGCAGGGCCCAGCACGGCTCCAAGCCCCCCCTGCACCCGAGCAGACCGGGCCAGCCCAAGCCCCCTCTTCCAGGACGCCCCCACAGCGCCACAGGACACAGAAGCCCGGGCTCCACGCCCCGCGCGCCCCGGCTCGCCCCTGCGTTTCCGTGCAGGCTCAGGCTGGGCCGTGTCAGGTCCCATGCCCAGGGTCTCCTGCCGGCTCAGCACGGAGGGGCGCGGGCCCTGGCCGCAGACGGCCCTGGAAGCAGTGGGCAGCACCCACCTCCCGTGACCCGTGGGGGCGGGAGGGCTGACAGGCAGACCCTGCCTCCCGTCCCTGAGCACGGAGCGACCCCCCCAGCAGGAAGCCCCCGCGCCCCACGTCGGGCCTCACCTTGCGGGCCGTATCCTTGCTGCCACGTGGGTGGGGGCTGACCCGCCCAGCCGTTGGCAGCGCTGGGCACCACCCGGCTCCCCCACTGGCTGGCACCCGGCTGTCCCGGCGCTTGGCTCTTGCTGTCCCGCGGCTCGGCCCGCTTAACTTCCACCTGGGCAAACCGGCTCTGGCTTAGCGGGCGGCCGCGGCCCCGTGCCCGTCCCTTCAGGTGCCCTCGGGTCACTTACGACTACACTTAGCAGCTATGACTTAAGACTAAGTACTTAACTATAACTTATTTAGGCCAGTAGGTCATTTTTTTCTTTAAAATAAATTCTTAAAATCTCTTGCTTAAGGAAATGTTTCTCAGGTACAGCAGACACCACGTAAGACACGCTCCCCACACGGCGGCGGCGGGCGCTGCGCTGCGCGAGGACCCTCGGGCCGTGTCCGGGACGAGGGCTCCGCTCAAGTTACGATGGCAGCGCCGCCGAGGCCACCGAGCACTCCAGGACACGCGGGGACCAGGACCGCCCCCCCGCCAGACCCCGCTGGCCACGGCACAGCGCGGGCCTGAGCCCACCCCCGCGCTCTGCGCTCATACCTGAGAAACACGGTTGGCGTTTAACTTAGGTTTTATTTAAAATGTCTAATGGAAGATAAAGACTTACCTTCCCCAGGCTATGGCTTAGAGAATCTCAATTAACTCAAAATAACGTCAGGGGATGGATGTGTAAGAGGATCTTACATCACATCTAACAGAAAGTCAACGGACATGCAATAGAATGGACATCGGAGTCAGTACAGGATCTTCATACTGTGTGGGCAGCCAGGCCCCGCGCGCCGGGCGCCTCGCCTACGGCTACGCGCAGCGGCCAGCCCGGCCCCTGCGGCCCGGACACGGCACGCTGACAACAAGAGGGCCGCCCGGCCGGGACCGGCTCGCGTCCCAGAATCCTGGCCTTTCCTGTCCTGAGAACAAGGCGGCGAATCCGCCTGCAGCCAGCCTGGGGGTCTGGCCCGGAGGCCAGTGCCCAGCCCAGCTCTGCCAGCGGGGGACAAGCCCCGCAGGTGGGAGCAAGCCCGCGAGCTCAGGGCCGTGTGGCGGCGGGGCCCGGGGATGCGGGACAAAGGACTCCAGCTGTCGCGTTCACAGGCTCCCGAGGGACCGGGTTCCTGCGCGCAGGGCGGAGCGGCCTGTAGCCGGGGGCCGCCCTGCCAGCCGCCGGGCCCGCAGGGTCTCCGACCACGGGGCCTGTGCCCGGCACACCGGGCGGGAGGTGACCAGTGAAGGTCGGTGGGCAAGCGGGACTCCTGCTCTGCCTGGCCTGGGGGCCGTGCCGTGTGCCGAGGTCGCCTCAGCCCCGCGTCACAGGCCCGGGAGCCCGGGAGGGGCCGGGAGTGGGCCCGTGCGCCGTGCAGGCCCTCTGCCCCTGCACATCAGGCCACAGGGTCTGCTCGTGCGTGCGTGCTGTGGCGCACGCTGGCAGCCTCCCGCTAGTTCTGCCCTCGGCTGCAGTCCACGTCAGAACAAGGCTCGCGCCTCCTGTTCCGGGGCAGCCCAGGCGGAACGCACGCGGCCTGCAACCTAACCGAGCGCCCACACTCTCGGCCGCGCCGGCAGGGGCACCCGAGGGCGCCCGCCTCAGCGCTGACCTCGAACCTGCGTGGCAGGGAGGCAGCTGGGCCCGCCGGGTGCTCTGGGCGGAGCGGGAAGGGCCAGGACAGGAGTCCTGCAAGAACGCGGGCCCCGCGGCCCGGGAGGACGGCACGCCGCGCGGCCTCGTCAGCGCCCCCGCTGCTGGCGCCGACCCCGTCCCTGTGGCCTCCGTGGCCGCAACACAGTATGAAGATCCAACACCCGGAGGTCACTGGGCTGCGCGTGTTAAGTGCTGTCGAGAGCAGGTGCCGGCCCGGAGCTCACAGCCAGTGACCCCACTGAGAACCAATCCTTCAGCATGTTTCACATGTTAGCATTCGCGAGCGCCGGGGCCCCGCAGGCCCACGGCTCGGCGTGACGGGGGCTCGGGCGGGGAGGGGGCGGACATCTGAAGGAGAGGTCACGGACACCAAGCCTGAGGCAACCTGCGATCTCACTGGAGGCCGGCCCCCCGCCCCGCCCCCGCCCCCCCACCCCGGCTCCCGGCGCGTGGAGGGAGGGGCTCCACGGCCTGGCTGGGAGACCCCCGCCCTGCAGACCGCGGGCAGCCTCGCGGCGGAGGCTCCCGGGTGACCCCGCTGGCCCACCCCGCTGCTGCTGACGGGTTCCCCTTCCAGTGAAACCCCGAGGTTGCCTGAGGCTTGGTCTGGTCTTAAGGTAGAATAAAACTACAACTACACACTTTTTTGCCCATGATGTCGTGAAAATGCATGTTGACAGCCTGGTCCACTGATTGTTCGTCCTCGAAAGTAATAAATCCAAAACCTAGCCAACGACGAAGAGTGAATCAAGGTAGCAGGGTGTTGTGACACAAAACAGGACGATGAACAGTATTAGGGACGCACCGAGGGTTCGACCGCGGGTCTCAGCTAAGCCAGTGTGGGGGCCGGGCGGCCCGGGGGCGGGGCCTCCCAGAGCGGCCGGCAGGACGCAGCCCTGCCGACCAGGTCACTGTCCGCCCGCCCGCCCGCCCGAGACCGGCGCGGGGCGGGGCCTCCCTCGGTGGGGGGCGGGGCCTCGGCGGGGCCGGGGGCCTGGGGGGTGGGGCCGGGGCTGTGCGTGTGGTGCGCGCCTCCCGCTTCTCTGAAACCCGCGGTTCTCCCCCTTGGCTTCCATCTTTGCAGCCAGTGCTGGCAGCAGCCACATCGCTCTAAAGCGCTGACAGTACGGTGTCTGCCACAGCGAGCGCCTCGCTGGCTGACCCAACGCTGTTGGCTCAGCCCACGGCGCCCCGAGAGGCGCTGCGCGTAGGCAGCTATGCGTACGTAAATAACAGTATACATCTCTACGAGTATCTATGTATCTAGGTCCGTCTATGAATAAGTACGTCAGTGCACAGAGATACAGGCCACGCGGGGTCCAGCAGCTCAAATCTGCCGTCAGCAGCGAGAGCAAGAGGCACCATGTAATCCAAAGACAATTTCAAAGGAAAGAATTTAGCATTTCCCAAACACAAGGAAGTGGCAGTATAAACGAAGTTTGGTTGGTCTGGGGTGAGCGCGGCCGCCCAGCTAACAGGGCGTCTCCTCTTTTGGGCCGAGCACGCGCGCCTCCCCGGGCCGACGGGACGACCTGAGGGCGGGGCCGGGCTGGGGGCGGGGCCGGGCTGGGGGGGGGTGTGGGAGGCAGAGGGCGCCGCGGAGCCCCACACAGCGGGCACCGGCCACGGGGGGGCGGGCGGGAGAGGCCGCACCGGGAGCCCCGCGCAGGACGCGGGGTCAGGAGCCCCGGGCTGCCTCCGGGTGACGGTGTGCCTGAGGGGGGTGCACGCACCCACCGCGCACGTGGGGTCGGCAAGGACGGGCCAGAGGGACGGGGCGGGGGGGGTCATCATGGAGGCGAAGCGCACAGGAGACGGAGCGAGGAGAAAACCCGAGGACAGAGGGGCTGCGGGGCAGCGGGGCGGCGGGCGCGAGGCCCAGGGAGGGTGGGGCCGCTGCGCTAGGGGCCCTGGGCCCCCACCAGCAGCCCGTCCCGAGGCCCTGAGAGGCAGGGGAAGGGGCGGCCGGGGTCTCCCGAGATCAGAGGGCCGAGGAGGCGGGGGCAGGGCCCGCTGACCCCCGCCGCGGAGTCGGAGCCGGCGGCTGAGCCCCCTCCACCCCACCCCCACGGTGGCAGCTAGCTCGGGCCGCGCCCCAGGAGGGGCACGGGGCCAGGAGCGGCGGGCGGGGGCGGCCCGCAGGTCCCGCACAGGCTCACGAGGCGGGAGGCGGCATATGCAACGCAACAGAGTGATGAACAGTCTCGCGAGGCTGACACGTTCCCAACGGCAGGAGGGCCCGTTTACAGCGCGCGGGAGCCGGAGAGGAGCCTCTGTCAGGGCGCCGGCCCCACGAGCAAGCGGGACAAACACACTGAAACTTCGTTTACACCCCACGGAGCGAAGCCGCCCCTGTGACTGCGGGACTGGCCTGTACCTGTGTGATACAACTTAGCACCTGCAGGAGAGATCTGGAGACATCGTTAATGAGCAGCAGCACGGGAGGAGTCGGCCTACTTAACGGACTCTACTTCACTACAGCACTCAATACGGCACTAGGCAGCACTACGTTCATCCAGACTAAGACTTAACGCTTAACCGCGCGGGCCGCGCCTGCTCGCGGAGGGGTGCACGTTCAAATGGCAAACTATGCTCCAGCATGGCGGCGTGCTGCCGGCGGCCGGCGCGGAGGGCGGCCCGCTCATCCGGGCACAGGCGCCGGTCTGCTGCCACGGCCGGCCCAAAAACACGCGGGCTGGGGCGAGCGCCGCAGCCACCAGAGGGCAGGGAAGCGGGCGCCTGCCCCAGCGGGAGGGGGCTCGGGGCGGGGGACCCGAGGGCCTCCTCACCCTCCTCCACCTGCCCTACTGAATCGGGGGCAAAAACAAAACAAAGCAAAAAAAAAAAAAAAAAAAAAAAACAAAAACAGAAAAACAGCGGGAGGGGAAGAAAAAAACACACAAGGAAAAGGCATGGACGACTGGGGTGCGCGCCCAGGCGGGCTGGGCCGGCGCAGTGGGCGGCGCGCGTGGGCGACCACGCCGGCCGGAGTGAGCAGCGGCTGTCGGGAGCTCACCACGTGAAGAACCACACTGAGGACACGCTGAGCACGGGGCCACGTGGAAGTCACGTCGAGTTGTGAAAACTTCAAAAGGACGAGCCAAAAAAAAACACCGACGACTCACGCCTGACCTGGGGCGGCAGACAGCGCGCGGGGCGCCTACGTTTTGGCTTGGCCGCCGAATCGTCCTGTCCTGGGGCCAGGCCCTGACCCAGCACTGACTGCGTCTGAGGGTGAGATAGTTTGCCATCTGAGGGGGGGCGGCTCAGGGACAAACGAGATCTGCCTTTACCTCGAGGCCTCTGCTTCTCGGCGTCATAGATCATGACCACCTCCGTGACCTGCGGAGAGAGGGCGCGTGAGGCCCGGCCGCCGCCGGGAGCCCGAGGCAGAAGGCCGGCCGCAGGGTCCCCCACAGGCACCCGCCCGCTCTGCCACGAGGGCAGTGAGGCTCACTCGGGGCCAGGACGCGTCTGTGTCCTGCTCACGCCAGCGCCCCAGAGGTGGCGGCGCCCGGCCCCTGCCCGTCTCCCTCCCGCCCCGATCCTGGCCCAGGCTCTCAGCGACCCCCTGAGGAGCACTGCTGCCCCCAGAGCCGAAGGCTCCACTGGGCAGCGAAGGCCAGGGAGGGAGGCGGGACTTCCGCACGAAGGCTCCACTGGGCAGCGAAGGCCAGGGAGGGAGGCGGGACTTCCGGGGAGCCGCACAGCGCCCGGAGCAGAGGCAGCCGGGAGGGAACTCACCACTCCGAACTTCTTGAAGTACTCCCTGAGCTCTGTCTCGCCACAGTTGTGGGGGATCCCGCCAACAAAGATCTTGTTCGATTTACTGTTGTCGCTCCGGGGTCCCTTCTGCTATTGCAGGGAGAAGGAGGTCAGTTCACGCGGGGACCCTCCAGCGCGTGCCCCGAGGAAGGCGCCCGAAACCCGGCGAGTGCAAGCGCCGCGGGACACAGGGCGGCGGCGCCCCCACATCCCGGCCGGCGCCCCCACATCCCGGCCGGCCGGCGCACGCGGCCCCCACATCCCGGCCGGCGCCCCCACATCCCGGCCGGCGCCCCCACACCCCGGCCCGGCCGGCGCACGCGGCCCCCACATCCCGGCCGGCGCCCCCACATCCCGGCCGGCGCCCCCACACCCCGGCCCGGCCGGCGCACGCGGCCCCTGCGCCGGAAGCTCTGCAGGCCGAGCTGGCAGTCTCACCTGCGGAGCTCCGGCGGCTGAGGAGCCCAGGGAACGCGCGCGCCGTCCAGCCCCTCCCGAGCCCCGCTGCCCGAGGGGAGGGTGAGGTCTCGCCGCTGGACACAGCTGCGGGGCAGAGCCCACGGCCGCGCAGCTCCCGGCCCAGGTGCTCGGGTGAGGAGGGGGCGCTTTAGGAGCCGCCCCCCGAGTTTAGGCCTGGCCTCCACCGGCAGAGGGGGACGCAAAGGCAGGCACGAGACGCATCGCGGTGGACTCGGCTGTTCCGCGCTCAGAGGCTACCCAATGAAAGCCAGCAAAGAGACGGCCGCCAGGGCCCGGCTGCACGGCTGGGGTCCACGAGGCCGGCCCTCGGGAAAGCAGGGGGTGCCGCCCAGTGGCGCCCCGGAGAAGCCGGCGGGGGGGGCAGGAGCCCTGCACCGCCAGCTGGGCCCAGGCTGGCGCAGGGAGCGCAGGGCTGGGCGGAGGGTGCAGGGTGTCCCCAGGCACGAAGCAGGGCCAGCAATGGGCCTGCCACGGCGGGAGCAGGCGCCGAGCGGCTCTGTAAGGGGCCCATCGGCTCCTGGGGGGGCCGGCGGCTGCAGCCCGAGAAGGGGGTCCGCGGTGGTGGCTGGGGGTTCGCCGCGGCTCAGCTGTGCCCGCCTGCAGCCCGCGAAGGGGGTCCGCGGTGGTGGCTGGGGGTTCGCCGCGCGGCTCAGCTGTCCTGGAGCAGAGGTCGCGGGGGACAAGGCGAGGGCTCCGGAGGCCGAGCCGCGGGCGCCGTCATCGCTGGTCCTTAACTAGACTGCGAAGGAGGCCCCTGGCTACGAGACGGAACGGCCTGGGCACAGCTGGGCTGTGTGGGGAGGCGGGCGCGCCTCTCCGATTCTGGCCAGAGAACGCACAGAGGCCCCGGCCCGGCCCCTTACCCATCCTTCCTTGGGCCGAGTTCTTTCCGGCTGCATCCCCCGAGGCGTGCAGGGCTTGGGGTCGATCTGCGGAGTTTCAGACGAGCGGGGTGAACACGAGGCTCCGTTCTCCCTCAGCACATCCCCCACCGGCGCCGACAGCCTGTCCCCCAGCAAGCCCAGGCCCCGCGGAGGGCCAACGAGACAGGGCAGCCTCCGCGCGAGACTCACGTTCCGGCCGTCGAGCGTGTGTGGTCTGCTGGCCAGCACCGTCCCCACGCAGTTTGGGTCTTTGAACTTGACAAACCCAAACCCGCGAGACTGGTTGGTGGTCTTGTCTTTCATGATCACGCAGTCCACGACTTCTCCATACTGCGAAAAGTAGCTGCGCAGGGTCTCTGCCCGGAGCGGAGCAGACAGACAGGGTGAGCGCAGCCCGCAGCCCGCAGCCCGCAGCCCGCCACACCCGCCACACCCGCCCCTCCCCGGCTCCAAGGCCTCCAAGGGTGGGAGCCAGCGACCCCCTCCGGGGCGTGGGGGAGGGTCGGGAGAGGCCAGGGCAGCTGTGCACCCCACCCCGGCACGGGCAAGGCTGGGCGCCCACGGCAGTGCCCTGAGCCCTCCCATCTCAGGGGAGCCGAGGAAACGGCCAGCGGCGGTGCGGACGCCAGGCCCCGACCCCGACGCTGACGTCGGCAGCGCCCGCCTGGCCGGCCCCCGGCTGACAGCGTCCAGGCGAACCCGAGCACACGGCGCCGCCGGCACCGCCTACCTTGGGTCGTGCTCCAGTCGAGACCGCCCACGAAGAGCTTCCTGCAAGCCAAGGAGAAGGCGTCAGGGCCAGGCGGCTTTCCCAACACGCTCCCTCCGGGGCACACGCGACCCGCGCCGTGACGGCTCAGGGCTCGCTGTGTGTGGCGTGGAAGGACTCCACCCCCGCCCACGGCACAGCGTAGAGCGAGGCGGGTCCACGACGCGGGCAGCGGCCCCCGCGTCCTCCCACTTCTGCCACACGGGCTCCGGTCCGCAGGGGAGGTGGCACAGAGCGCCCCAGGGAACTGCGCACTTAGGGCACCTGCCGCGAGCCTTCGGGGGACACGCAGGAGCAAAGCCCTAGCTGTGGCCTTGCGCTGGCAGACACGGTTCCAGCCCGACCTGGAGCCCCACAGCCCCCACCCCCAGGACCATCTGCTCACCTCTCAGGGCCCACCTGGCCCACCGAGCACAGGCCTGGCCAGAACCAAGCTGGAACTGGCGCCAAGCGCCTGCGGGCCTTGGCGAGGTCACCCCCTCCGGCACTGTGCCCGCCCACGGGACACGGCTGACACACGGCTGGCCGGGGGCTCACCGCCCACAAAGCCTCGGGTGTCACTGGAGCTTCCCGCAAGCCCAGAGCGGCGCTCACGGCCCGGGAAGCAAGGGGAGACGGCTCAGTGACACAGCCGCGCTGCTCACGCCCAGACCCCGGCCCGCTGTGGACTGGTGGCCGCCCGGCCCCGGAGCGCCACCTGGACGAGAGCCCCGCCCGCCCCACACCAGTAAGGGCCACCTACAACGTGGCCTGCCGTGCCAGCATCCCACATGGGTGCAGGTTCGAGTCCCGGCTGCTCCACTTCCGATCCAGCTCCCTGCTGTGGCCTGGGAAAGCCGTGGAGGACGGCCCAGGTCCTCGGGCCCCTGCACCCGCGTGGGAGACCCAGGCGAAGCTCCTGGCTTCAAGGTGGCCAGCCCTGGCCATTGTGCCCATCTGCACAGTGACCTCTGTCTCTCAAAGACGGAACCTTTGAAAGACAAGACTTCCCTGGGTCTGTCACCCAACCACCCGGCACCCAGCCTTGAGACACGAGGCCCCGCGGACACGGGCGGCGCGGGCGGCAGGGCCGAGTGAGCCCTAGAAAAAGCCAGGGCACAGGTCGGGCCGGGCCCGCTCTCTCTCGGAGGATGACTCAAGTTCAACGCTCTTCTGGTGTTGTCGGCAGCCGCCAGGCGGCACGGCACCAGGCAGCTCCTGGGGCAAGGCCCGGAGGACTGTGCGGCACCAGCTCGGCCCCGCGCCCCGCACCCACGCACCCCCCTCCCGGGAGAGGGAGCCACACGGAGCACAGAGCGGGCGGGCGGGCGGGGAGCGGCGGCCCCTCCTCCCGCCGAGGGTGGGGCTGGTCAGACCAGTCTGGGCCCAGGCCTTCATTTAAATTCTGAATGAGGTACTAGGGACAGACAACGCCCGCGTCCGGAGAGGAGCAGGCTGCGATCAGCCACCACAGCTCCTCACTCGCCCGCGTGGCCTGAGGGAGGTGCGGGCGCGGGGAGGGGGGGGGCCCTCCCTCGGCCATAGGCGCCTCAAGCCCGACCCCGCAGCACAGGCAGGGGAGGGGGACAAGCCCCGGCAGGGGAGGCCCCTGCCCGCCCCCGGATCTGGCAGAGGCAGGTCCCGCGCTCAGGCCGCCCGCTGGTTTTGAACGACCCCCTGTCTGCTGTGCGGGCCTCGGGGGGCTTCCTGCAGGCTGACCCCGGGACCCCGGCCCCGACAGCAGCCGACGGCGCAGCCTGGCACCGTGGGTGCAGCCGGCGGGCGTCCCCTGCGGCTCCCTAGAGGGACCTTCAGCGGGAGACCTGGGCTTCCCAGCACCCCACACCTGCGGGCCGACAGCCGCACAGACCACTCGGGCTGGGGCTGCGTCACCCCCCACCCACGGGCACGCGGGGCAAGCGGCGGGACGTGCCAGCCGCGGCCGGGCACACCTCCCCTCTGCACCGCCTGGGCAGGCCCCCGAGCCGGTGAACCTCAGGATCGGGCAAGCGGCGGGTCTGCGAGTTTAACCCGGGGCCGCCGCAAGGCTGGCCGGGAAGCGCCCGCCCGACAGGAAGCGAGTCCTCAGACCGCTCAGAGCCGGGCGGCGGGCCGGTGCCCCTGCGAGCAGCGGCCGCTCACCAGACACCAATCACAGAACCCGCGGGGCCGGCGCCCCAGTCCCAGCCAGCTCCCCGGGCGCTGGGGTCCCCGCAGCGCGTGGGAGACCCGGATGCAGCGCCGGCCCCGCGGGAGGGAGCCAGTCCCGCCTCCCGGACACCAAGAGCAAAGGCGGCGGGGCTGGCCCGGCTCCTGCTAAGGGGCGCCCAGCGCGGGGCCTGCCCCCACGGAGACGGGAGCTCCAGGCCCTCGGGAGGACCTGTCGCCCTGCCCTGCCCAGCCCACAGCGGGCACTGCGAGAGGACACGGCGCGGCCGGCTGGGGTGGGGGCCCCGGACACGACACGGCTGCACCTGCGCGCCAGGCCTCCCCGGGCGAGGGCGAGGGGCCAAGGAGAGACTCCCCGGCCCTGCACCTGCGCGGCCTCCCCTGGACAGACCCGGGCCAGGCGGGGCGTCCGCTCCCCGCAGACCGCGCCGGGAGCCCCCCTTCCTGGCTGGGCGCCCCGGCTCACGCGTCCCGCGCGACACCCACGGAGCTGCGGGCCGTGGCCGTGCCCGCCCGGGCCTCCGCGTGACCGCCGGCTCCCAGCGGCCGCCGCGCGGGACCTGCAGGGCAGCGCCCCAGGGACCCCCGGCTCCCGGCCGCTCCGCGCCGCCCCGGCCCCCTCCCCGGAAGCGGCGAGCCCTGGCCCCGGGGGGAGCCGGAAGCGACCCTGCCTCCCACGTGACGCGGCCGCAGCTCCCGCTCGGGCCGGCGCCCCCGCGGCTGACCCCGCGCTCCTCCCGGCTTTGTTTGCGGGGCGCAGAGCCCGCAGGAGGCCCCGTGCGCGGCCGGGGGACCCCGACCCAGGCCCCGCGCCGCAGAACCGGAACCGCAGCCCGGCCCGCCACGTGCACCGCCCGGGACCCCCAGCCTCGCGCTGCGGGCGCCCCGGGCCGCCGGGGGGGGGGGGGCGCCGCAAGCCCGAGGGGCCGCTCGGGACCCCCGCCCCCGGGACCCCCGCCCCAGGACCCCCGCCCCCGGGACGCCCCGCCGGGGGTCCCAGCCCCCCGGGAAGCAGGGAGGCGGCGGCGTGGGCGCCCCGAGCGCTCAAGGCTCCCGCGCCGCCTACCCGGCGGGAACCGGGGCCGCCGCCGTGGACCCCGAGCCCGCCCCCCCACCCCCGCCGCGGCCGGCGTGACCTTGACGGGGCGGCCCCCCGCCCGGCCCGCCCCGGGGGCGGCGTCTGAGGGCCGGGCGGCGAGGGGCGGGCGCCCGGGCCCCGGGCGCGGCGCAGGCCCGTCCTCACCCGATCTCGTCGGCGCCCGAGTTGTTCATGGCGGCGGCGGCGGCGGCGGCGGCGCTGGGCGTCCCCGGGCCTCCTCGCTCGCTCCCGCCTCCGGAAGGTCACCCGCTCCGTCGCCCTCCCCACAGCCGCGGCCCGGATCTGCGCAACGGCGGCGGCGGCGGCGGCGGCGGCGGCGGCGGCTGTGCCTCCTCCCCTCACAGCGCCAACGGTCACCGCGCGTCCCCGCGCCGCCGCGCCGCCGCCCCTGCGCACGCCCGGGCGCGCTCCCGCACGGGGCCTCCGGGGGCGGGGCCAGGGGTGCGACGGCGTGCGTGCGTGCGTCCGCCGCGCGCCGCGCAGCCGCAGTCGCGCCCGCTGGGCGGCGCGCGGGCGCCTGGGCCGAGGCGGCGGCGGCGCGGGGCATGCTGGGAAGTGGAGTCCGCCCGCCGCCGCCGCCGCCGCCGCCGCCGCCGCCGCCGCCGCCGCCGCCGCCGCCGCCGCCGCCGGGGCGTGCGCGCGCGCGCGCGTGCGGGGATCCGGCGCTCCCGGCCAGGCTCGGCGGGCGCCGCGGGGCTTTTTCGCCCTTTGCGCTGTGGCTGCGAGGCGGCGGGGGCGCGTGGGAGTCCTTGCGGGTGCGAGGCCGCCTGCTGCGGGCCGCGGGGGCAGCGACGGCGGCCCGTCCCCCGCGGTGTCCCCATTTCTCAGACCGGCCCGTGTCCGGCTGAGTCACTGCCCAAGGTGACCCGCGCCGAGCCGCCGGCCGCGAGGAGACCGCTCCGACGCCCGCGTGTCCCGTGCGCGTCGCCAAGTGCGTCCGTGTCCAGCACACAGCGTGGGTCATCGCAGGTCCGGGCGGGCCCCGCTGACCAGAGACCGGGCTCAGAGGCCCGGGCCCCGCCGCGTGGAGCGGGGCGGCGATGCCCCTCTGCAGCCGGCCTCCCTCTGCGCTCCCCGCGCTCGCCCAGGGCGCGCCTGGGCCAGGCCGAAATGAGTGATGCAGGGGCGCTTGGCTGTGCCGGGGGCCAGCACCGAGGAGGGGGCAGGGGCGCGCCCTGGACTGTGCTGGGCCCGGCATCCCGGCGATGCCACAGCCTGCAAGCCCGCGTCCCACGTGCACGCCGCTCCACTCCCCGCGGTGGCCGGGGGAAGCAGTGGACGACGGCCCAGGTCCTGGGCCCCTGCACCTGCGTGGGAGACCCGGATGGAGCGCCTGGCTCCGGCCACTGCAGCCTCGTGGGGATGGACGCTCCTGTCTCTCTGCTTCTCGTCTCTGTTGTAACCTTAAACACACACACACACACACACACCCCCACGGAGAGGCACGGACCCTCAGCGGCTGGCCAGGGGCGTGGACACGGACGCCGCGGCCGCTCCCGGCCCACTGGGCCCACCCCGCGTGCCCGTCCATGCCCGGAGGCGCAGGGGCGGGGACGAGGTGCGCAGGATGTGGTCAAGAGCAGGAAGCCAGGCGCCAACCGCCTAACGTGATGCTTCAAAAAAATAAAAAGTAGACACCCGTGGGGGACGGGGTCGCGGCCGGCCAGCACCGACACGAAGCAGCCGCCTTGGCTGTGGACCCTGGCTCCCGGCGGCTGTGCGAACGGAACGGAGTGGCCGCGGGGAAGGGAACCGCCGCGGGGAACGGAGCTGCCACGGGGAACAGAGCTGCCACGGGGAACAGAGCCGCCACGGGGAACAGAGCCCCCGCGGGGAACGGAGCTGCCACCGGGAACGGAGCCCCCGCGGGGAACAGAGCGGCCGTGGGGGACGGAGCCGCCGCGGGGAACGGAGCCGCCACGGGGAACAGAGCCCCCGCGGGGAACAGAGCCGCCACGGGGAACAGAGCCCCCGCGGGGAACGGAGCCGCCACAGGGAACGGAGCCCCCGCGTGGAACAGAGCCGCCACAGGGAACAGAACTGCCATGGGGGACGGAGCTGCCACGGGGAACGGAGCCGCCGCGGGGAACAGAGCCCCTGCGTGGAACGGAGCCCCCGCGTGGAACGGAGCCGCCACAGGGAACAGAACTGCCATGGGGGACGGAGCTGCCACGGGGAACAGAGTCCCTGCGTGGAACAGAGCCCCCGCGGGGAACGGAGCCGCCGCGGGGAACGGAGCGGCCACAGGGAACAGAGCCGCCGCGGGGAACGGAGCTGCCACGGGGAACAGAGCCCCCGCGTGGAACGGAGCCCCCGCGTGGAACGGAGCCGCCACGGGGAACGGAGCCGCCACGGGGAACAGAGCCCCCGCGGGGAACGGAGCCGCCACAGGGAACAGAACTGCCATGGGGGACGGAGCTGCCACGGGGAACAGAGTCCCTGCGTGGAACAGAGCCCCCGCGGGGAACGGAGCCGCCGCGGGGAATGGAGCGGCCACAGGGAACGGAGCCCCCGCGTGGAACAGAGTGGCCATGGGGGACGGAGCCGCCGCGGGGAACGGAGCCGCCACAGGGAACAGAGCCGCCGCGGGGAACGGAGCGGCCACAGGGAACAGAGCCCCCGCGAGCCCCCGCGGGGAACGGAGCCCCCGCGGGGAACGGAGCCGCCACAGGGAACAGAGCCGCCGCGGGGAACGGAGCGGCCACAGGGAACGGAGCCCCCGCGGGGAACGGAGCCGCCGCTCTCCTCCCCTGCGTGGAGGCCGTGACCAAGCCACGCCGACTCCGCCTGAGAGCACACACGGACCTGACGCCTACACGCGTGTGCACACGCACCCGCCACGTATCACCGTAACCACTCTTCTTCATTTCTTCCTGAAATGCTTGTTATTTCCATTTTATTCGGAAGGCAGAGAGCAGCACTGACTCCCCCCGCAAACGCCCACAGAGGCCAGGGCTGGGCCAGGCCGAGCCCGGACCCCCGAGCTTCCCCGGGTCTCCCGAGCGGGCGCCTCCCAGGGGAGCCACCAGCAGGAAGCAGGAGACGGGCGCAGGCGTCCTGACGGCCAGGCCAGTGTCCACCCTGTGCAGTTAAAAAACTCTGTCTATCCCTAGTTGATTTTTTAAATTTATTTTTATTTTTATTTTTTTGACAGGCAGAGTAGACAGAGAGAGAGAGAGACAGAGAGAAAGGTCTTCCTTTGCCGTTGGTTCACCCTCCAATGGCCGCCGCGGCTGGCACGCAGCGGCCAGCGCACCGCGCGGACCCGAAGCCAGGAGCCAGGTGCTTCTCCTGGTCTCCCATGGGGTGCAGGGCCCAAGCACTTGGGCCATCCTCCACTGCACTCCCTGGCCACAGCAGAGGGCTGGCCTGGAAGAGGGGCAACCGGGACAGAATCCGGCGCCCCGACCGGGACTAGAACCCGGTGTGCCGGCGCCGCAGGTGGAGGATTAGCCTAGTGAGCCGCGGCGCCGGCCTCCCTAGTTGATTTAAAAAAAAAAAAAAAAAGATTTTTTTATTTATTTGAAACAGTTATGGGGGGGGGAGAGATGGAGAGAGAGAGGGAGAGGTTTTCCTTCCGCTGGTTCACTCCCAGATGGCCACGACAGCCAGAGCTGGGAGACCCGGATCCGAAACTCGTCCACTGCCTTCCCAGGCCACAGCAGAGCTGGATGGGAAGTGGAGCAGCTGGGGCTGGAACCGGCACCCCCATGGGATGCGGGCACTGCAGGCCGGGGCTTTACCCCCTCTGCCACAGCGCCGGCCCCAATTCTTTAACAAACAGAAAAGAGTATTAGTGAGACTGATACTGAGGTCTTGCATCCGCTGGTTCACTCCCAGATGTCTGCGTCAGCCCGGAGCCAGGAGCTCCATCCGGGTCCCCCACGCAGGGGCAGGGCCCCCAGCACCTGGGCCATCGTCCACTGCCTTCCCGGGCCACAGCAGCGAGCTGGACCGGAGGCAGGGCAGCTGGGACTCCAAGCAGGGCTCCATGTGGGGTGCAGCGTCACCGTGCCACGCGGCCCCCCCTCTGCTCCCTCTGAAGGGTGGTCTGGCTGAGCCACGCCCGCCTGCACCCCGTCCGTGTCACTGAGCCCCGCTCTGCAGCCTGCAAAGTGCCCGTCACGGTGACAGCCGCCGGGCTCCCAGGGCCCCTCCGCTGCCGGGACCAGGAGGGGGCAAGAGGGACCCCAGCGGAGGAGGAAGCTGGCGCCAAAGGGGCAGGCTCACACGGCACCCACAGCCCCTCTCTGCAAGGGGCCAGAGCCGCACCTTGGTGAGCACGGGAGGCAGCAGCATGGCCAGAACCCCCCCCCCCGAGGCCCCGGGGAGACCCCGCTGATGGCTGCACAGGGCTGGGGCGGACTCCTGTCCCCCAGGGGCTGTGTGGCCAGCACTGGTGCCCACTCTGCGGGACCTGAAGCCTGTGTGGCTCCACCGGGCAACGGCACAGCTGGGATTCGCCTGCAAAGATCCCGGTCCCAGCTCCGGCTTCCGGCCAGCGCACACACCTGGAGGGCAGCAGTGACGGTGATGGCTCAGGCCCCCACGTCCCTGCCACGCTGGAGACCACAGAACTCCCGGCTTCGGCCTGGCCCAGCCTGTCCAGGGAGACTGTCCCTCTCTGCCCCAGATACACAACAGATTTTTTAGAAGATTGATTTGAAAGAGTTACAGAGGGGCCGGCGCCGCGGCTCACTAGGCTAATCCTCCGCCTTGTGGCGCCAGCACACTGGGTTCTAGTCCCGGTTGGGGCGCCGGATTCTGTCCCTGTTGCCCCTCTTCCAGGCCAGCTCTCTGCTGTGGCCAGGGAGTGCAGTGGAGGATGGCCCAGGTGTTGGGCCCTGCACCCCATGGGAGACCAGGAGAAGCACCTGGCTCCTGGCTTCGGGTCCACGCGGTGCACTGGCCGCTGCGTGCCAGCCGCAGCGGCCATTGGAGGGTGAACCAACGGCAAAGGAAGACCTTTCTCTCTGTCTCTCTCTCTCACTGTCCACTCTGCCTGTCAAAAAAAAAAAAAAAAAAAAAAAAGAGAGAGAGAGAGAGAGGCAGAGACACGGAAATCTTCCATCCGCTGGGTCACTCCCCAAATGCCCACCACAGCTGCGGCTGGACCAGGCTGAAGCCGGGAGCTCCATCCGGGTCTCCCACGAGGGTGCAGGCCCCAAGGACTTGGGGGCTGGATCAGAACTGGAGCAGCTGGGACTTGAACCAGTGCCCGTTTGCTAAAGCAGGCAACAGCCTTAACCGGCCACCCCCCCACACGCCGGCCCCTGCCTCGGGTGATAAATAGTAGCGGTCTCCCACCCCTGCTGGCATGGATGAAGCGGCAGGTGCCGTGGGGGGCTTCCAGGGACGCCGCAGCCCCGCAGTGGGGGACCGCTCGCTGGACAGAGCCCAGCCCCTGCCCCCGCTGCCCTCGGGGACCTGACAGCCAGCACACCGTCGTCCCTCTCCCATCTCACGGTGTCCTGACATGGACTGAGTCCTGCCCGTCTACACAGCACACGGACTCAGCCCCCCCACCGTGCCCCTAAGTCAGCCCAGGCGGCTGTGTGTGATGGCCCTGGGGTGGGGTGACTGCGGGACACAGGCCTGGGAAACGCCCCTCACTGTGCCCAGGACGACGGCAGCCGGACCTAAGGGGGCCCCCAGCACGTGCTCCCAGGGGCCCGGGCGCCCCGTGAGCCACACCGCTAGGTCTGTCTCCTCGGCAGTGTGGGGTCGGGAGGCGGGCCTCGGGGGTGACCAGGCTCAGGTCAGGAAGGCAGGGAGAACCGCGGGGGACACACGCACCTGCTGCCCTGTTCTCGCCATGTGACCCAGCCAGCAAGAGGGCCACTTGTGGGGCCGGCACCATGGCACGTAGCTTAATCCTCCGCCTGCAGTGCCTACATCCCATATGGACACAGGTTCGAGTCCCGGCTGTTCCACTTCCCATCCAGCTCTCTGCTGTGGCCTGGGAAAGTCCTTGGGCCCCTGCACCTGCGTGGGGAGAAGCTCCTGGCTCCTGATTGGCGCGGCTCCAGCCGTTGCAGCCATTTGGGGAGTGAACCAAGCAGAGTCGGCCCCCCGTGTGTCCCCAGCTCCCGTGGACATCTGCGGATTGAACCAGCGGGTGGGAGACCTCTTTATTTTAAAGATTTATTTATTACTTGAAGGGCAGAGTTACAGAGAGAGAGAACCAGCGGATGGAAGACCTCTCTCTCTCTCTCTGCTTCCCTGTAACTCTTTCAAACAATTTCAGGGCCGC
Organism: Oryctolagus cuniculus; assembly: GCF_964237555.1. Lineage (NCBI taxonomy): Eukaryota > Metazoa > Chordata > Mammalia > Lagomorpha > Leporidae > Oryctolagus > Oryctolagus cuniculus. The sequence continues at coordinate 58,757,030 of NC_091447.1, read as the reverse complement.
GTGCTCCCACGGAATATCGCAGCGAGACCGGGTGCCCGGGGTAGGACGAGCCGTCCATCTGGTCACCCGCACCAGCCACACTTCCTGGGATGGGGGACTGAGCCGGGACTGCGGGCCGCCCTAGCCCAGCTCTGGGAAGGACCCCGGGGTCTCCGACGACGTCCAGCGCCCGAGGGTGTGGCGCCGGCGAACTCGGAGCGGCGGCTCAGACGTGGTCCAGGCAGGGCTGCCAGGGTCCGGCCCGGCCCCCGCCGCCGCGCCCCTGCGCCCCTCTCCGTGAACGGCAGACAACCGAGGAGCCGGCCGCAGCCTCCGCCGACAGCCGAAGGGCCTAGTGTGCTCCGGGCGCTTTGCAGGGGCGCCGGGAGGGTCCCCCGTGCTGGCAGCGCAGCAAGGGCGCGCGGAGGCCCAGGCGAGGGTCCAGGCCCACGGCTCCCGGCCCGGCCCGCAGCCGCTAGGGGCCGCTCCGGCCGCGGCGCGCGTCGGCTGGCGGGTCCGCCCCCCGCCCCCCGGGCCCGCCCCCGCCCCCGCCCCCAGAAGGCAGTGCAGGGCCGCGGGCCGCGGGCACGGCGGATCCCAGTCCCGGCACCGAGCGGCGCGCAGCATGAGCGCCCCCGCCTCGACCCCCATCTTCGCGCCCGGCGAGAACTGCGGGCCCGCGTGGCAGGCGGCGCCTGCGGCCTACGATGCGGCCGACGCGCACCTGCAGATCCTGGGCAAGCCGGTGATGGAGCGCTGGGAGGCGCCCTACATGCACTCGCTGGCCGCCGCCGCCTCCTCTGCAGGTAGCCCGGGCGGGGAGGGCGGCGCACCCCGCGGAGACCCCGAGGGCCCGCAGGACCCTCTCAGGGCGCGGACTCCCCCGCCTCCCGGAGGGGGACGGTCCGGATGGGGGCGCGCGCGCGTGCGCGAGGAAGTGGGTTGTCCTCGCAAGAGGAACTCTGCGGGGAGTTCGGCGTCCGGCTCGCGAATGGCCGTGGACAGGGAGGTCGTGAGTCGCGTGGACGTGGGGACTGGGCCGCCCCGGGAGGCCCCGCCTGGCCTAAGAATAGCTCCAGGAAAGCTGAGCGCGGGCGCAGCTGTGTGTGTGCGGGGGGGGGGGGGGGGGGGGACGGCTCTGGCCGGCCTGGGGCTGGCGTCAGAGGGCATGGGGCACCCCGAAACAGGTCCCTCCAGTGGTCTCCCCGCTCCTGCCTGGCGGGTGGGCACATCCAGGGCCTGGCACGCTCACTGCGCGGGGCCGCGCGGTCCAGCCCTTCCCCTCCCCTGCTGACCCGCTGCCCACTGCACAGCAGGGGGCAGGGTATAGCAAAGTAACCAAAGCCCGAGATAAGGGCCAGGGGCTCACTCGGCACTGGCCAGGCTCAAAGTCCAAGGCTCTGACCTTGTCCCGGGGCCAGGCAGGCCCGAGCGGCTGTGTCCACCGCCCCTGTCCTGCCACCCTGTCCCTGGCCGAGGGCCAGCACCCACTCTGTTCCCTCTCAGGACGGCTGGACAGTTGCCTTGTGTTTGCCTCCGCCTGCGCTGTCCCAGGGCGCCCTCCTGGGCCCTGGCCAGCGCCACTCACAGCCAGACACCAGCGCCTGCAGCCCCTCCCCAGCCGGGCGGGGGCTGCGCCCTGACGCCGGGCACCCCCCTCTGCAGGGGGCCGCGTGCTGGAGGTGGGCTTCGGCATGGCCATCGCCGCCTCCAAGGTGCAGGAGGCGCCCATCGAGGAGCACTGGATCATCGAGTGCAACGAGGGCGTCTTCCAGCGGCTGCAGGACTGGGCCCCGCGGCAGCCCCACAAGGTGCCCCGCCCCTGTGCCACGTCCCAGAGGGGCTGGGGGTCTTCCAGCGGCTGCCCCACAAGGTGCCCCCGCCCCTGTGCCATGTCCCAGAGGGGCTGGGGGTCTTCCAGCGGCTGCAGGACTGGGCCCTGCGGCAGCCCCACCAGGTGCCCCCTGCCCGTCCCGCCCACCGTGCCGCGTGGGGGGCCCTGCGCCGAGGGGCTGGGGGTCTCCCAGCGGGCGGGGGGCTGGGTCCCTGTGCGCCTTCTGACTGCCTGTCTCCAAGGTGGTGCCCTTGAAGGGCCTGTGGGAGGAGGTGGCGCCCACCCTGCCGGACGGCCACTTTGACGGTGAGGGGTCTGGGAGTTGCCGGAGGGGTGCCTCACGTGGTGAGGCGTGTGTGTGGCGGGTGGGCTTCCCGGCTCAGCCAAGGCTGCCCTGACGGGGTCCCCGCTCCTGCATGCAGGCATCCTGGGGGGCTGCCCTGACGGGTCCCGCCCCCTCCTCTGTGCAGGCACCCTGGGGGGGCTGCCCTGACGGGTCCCGCCTCCCCCCCCCAGGCATCCTGTACGACACGTACCCGCTGTCGGAGGAGACCTGGCACACGCACCAGTTCAACTTCATCAAGGTGGGCCGCCGGGCCGGGGCGGGGGTGCATGCGCTGCAGACGGGCACCCCGCCCCCCTGACCGCCGCCCCCACCCCCCAGAGCCACGCCTTCCGCCTGCTGAAGCCCGGAGGCGTCCTCACCTACTGCAACCTCACCTCCTGGGGCGAGCTGATGAAGTCCCAGTACACGGACATCACCACCATGTTCGAGGTGCCAATGCCGCCCGCGGGGGGGCTGGGGGGGCCTCTGCACCCAGGGGCGCGGGACTGTCCCCTCCCGGCACCCACCGGCCGCCCTGCTGCCCTTCGGCCATCCCGGCCCAGGGGGCCTGCGGGCGGGCTTCGGCCCCGAGACGCCGGCCGGGGGACCGGCACCGCATCCGGGGCTCCAGAGCGCCCTGGGTGACAGGCGCCCCGCCCCCAGGAGACGCAGGTGCCCGCGCTGCTGGACGCCGGCTTCCGGCGGGAGAACATCCGCGTGGAGGTGATGGCGCTGGCGCCGCCGGCCGAGTGCCGCTACTACGCCTTCCCGCAGATGATCACGCCGCTGCTCACCAAGCACTGAGCGCCCGCCCGGCCTCCCCCGCGCCGCCGCCTCGGGGCTCGAGGGCAAATAAACGCTGCCCCGGCCTGGCCGGCCGGCGACGCACCTACTGGACCAAGCTCCTTTCCCGCCTCGCCTCACCCCACGTCCGGGGCCCCGCCCACACCTGCCCGGTGCCCCCAGGCCGCCCCCCCGCTCGCCGCCCTCGCGTCCTGGGCGAGGGTCCTGGCCCCAGCCCCCACGGCGCGGGTGCGCGCACACGCACTCCGGGTGGCCCAGCGTCTGCCGTGTGCGCCGTCATCCAGGGCCGCGGCAGTGCCAGCGCGGAGGGACAGCGGAGGGCCAGGCCTGGTCCCCTCGGCCCAGGGCCGCCTCGGCCCCGCCGTGCGGGGTGTGGGTGGGCCCGCGCCAGGTCCTCGCGGTGTGAGGGTCCTCCCCCCGCCCCCCACAGAGCACACGGGCGGTGGGCGCGGCAGGGCCTTTATTCGGGGTCTGGGGTCTGGGGTCTGGCGGGCGGCTCCGGGCGGGGCGGCGCTACCTGCGGTACCAGATCTTGAGCCGCTTCTCCCGCTTGATCTTCCGCTGCAGCTGCAGGATGCCGTAGAGCAGCGCCTCGGCCGTGGGCGGGCAGCCTGCGGGCAGCGCGCCTTAGCCACGCCCGGCCACGCCCACCCGGCCCGCACAGCCCGCCCCGGCCACCCGGGCTCCCCGGCCACGCCCCGGCCACGCCCACCGGGCTCCCCGGCCACGCCCACCCGGCGCCAGGCCAGCCCTCCTCGGGCGCTCACCTGGGACGTAGATGTCCACGGGCACGATGCGGTCGCAGCCCCTCACCACCGAGTAGGAGTAGTGGTAGTAGCCCCCGCCGTTGGCACAGCTGCGGGGAGGGTGCGGGGAGGGGCTCCTGTGTCCACACCCCCCGCGCCTGCCCGACGGCCGGGGGAGGGCCTGCCGAGGGGCCCTGAGCCTCGCGAGCAAATGGGGGCCGATGGATGCCCCCGGGGCGGCCTCAGCCCACCCCAGGCAGGGCGGACGCCCTCCGACTCCCCGAGGGAGCCTGCCCCCCCCCCCGCCCGGGCCCTGCGGCCGGCCCCTCCCAGCAGCCACGGCGGGCCCCGCCTGCTCCCGGGAGCGCGCTGGGTCGTCTGGGGAGGGGGCTCTCCCGCCGGCTACCGCGCGGGGGGCGAGGGCGGGGGGCGGAGCCCAGGACAGCGGGCTCCGCAGGACGGGAGGCGGGCTCGTGGCCACAGGCGCTGGGGCGGCCACTCAGGGTCAGGGGTTCCCGCACCTACGCAAGGCGAGGGAGGGCCGGGGGCAGGGCCGCGGGCGGGCGCTCGGCTGGGGGGTGCAGCAGGCTGTCCCGGGACGTGGCCGAGCGGCGCTCACCTGCCCATGGACACGACGTAGCGAGGCTCCGGCATCTGGTCGTAGACCTGCGGGGACAGCGGGGCCCTGAGCGTGCGGGGCGGGGCCGGGGCGGGGCCAGGGCGAGGAGTGGTGGGCGTGGCCGGGGCGGGGCCAGGGCGGAGCGAGGGGTGGTGGGCGTGGCCGGGGCGGGCCTACCTTGCGCAGCGCCGGGGCCATCTTGTTGGTGAGCGTGCCGGCCACGATCATCACGTCGGCCTGGCGCGGGCTGGCGCGGAACACCACGCCGAAGCGGTCCATGTCGTAGCGCGGCGCGGCCATGTGCATCATCTCCACGGCGCAGCAGGCCAGGCCGAAGGTCATGGGCCACAGCGAGCTCTGGGGGGCGGGGCGCGGTCAGGCGCGGGCCACGGGGGCTGCTGACCTCGAGGCCGACAGGACGTCAGGGGAGGGGCAACCCCGAGTCCCGGCCGCCCCGCCCCCGCCAGCACGGGCAGCCCCGCCCCGGGGTCCGAACCCCCTCTGCGGTCACTACGGCCGCTCAGCCCCCAGGGCCCCCGGACCTCGGCACGCGCGGCTTCCGTCTTAGGACCCTGGCTCCTGGCTCCGCGTGAAAACAAGAGGGAGCCCCAGGGCGCGGGCCCGCGGGGGGTGGGGTGGGGGGGGCAGGGCCAGGAGGTGGATCCTGGGCAGAAGCAGCCTCCAGGCCGGGGCGGGGCTCACCCGGCGCGCCCAGTTGATGAGGTCGTCCAGCTTGGCCACCACATATTCACCGCGGCTCCGGGGAAGCGCAGGGGGCTTGGGGGCAACGGCGCCGGCCTTCGACACGGCGGGCTGGGTGCTGGGCGCGGGGACACAGGCGCAGGGAGGCGTCAGCCCCCGCCTGGCCCACGGCGGCTTCTCCGGGGCAGCACCCGGGAGCACCCCCAGGGAGGCGGCTGCTCTCGGGGCTGGTGGGGCCGGGGGCTGGGCAGGGCAGGGCGGGATGGGGCAGAGCACAGGGCCGGGACGGGCGGGACGGAGCAAAGCGCAGGGCAGGGCCGGGGGCCGGGGCTGGGCAGGGCGGGACGGGGCTGGGACGGGCGGGACGGGGCAGAGCACAGGGCCGGGACGGGGCTGGGACGGGCGGGACGGGGCAGAGCGCAGGCCAGGGCCGGGGGCCGGGGCTGGGCAGGGCCAGCCTCACCTGCTGGGCCCCTCGGCGGCCACGCTCCGCTGCACACCTCGTACCTGCAGAGCCGCAGTCACGCCGGCGCTGCCGAGGAGACAGCCGGGTCAGCAGCCGCCCGCCGCCCCCCGGGTCCGCCTCCGCACGGCAGCCCCTGTCCCTCGGGCCGCCGGCCAGAGCCCCCTCCCCCATGGCAGCCCAGAGGGTAAGGGGGGGGCACGTGGCCAGCCAGCAGGCCAGTGTGCGTCCACGTGGGCCAGTCCGGGCCGCCTGCAGACCGGCCCTCCACGCATGGCTGAGGGGACGTCCGGCGGCTCCCCGGGCAGGGGCCTGCAGGCCTTCGCCACCCACGCTGAGGTCAGCCCCCCGCCCAGCGCCCCGTCCAGCCGGGCGGTGACACCGAGCTAGGACAGGCGGTCACGCGGGGAGACGGACTCACCGCAGGCCCAGGGTCCGGACACAGAGCAGGCCGGGGGCTGCACACAGAGGGGGCACGGGGTGAGGTCAGCAGCCGGGCCCACCCCCGCGGCCCCGCCCCTCCGCAGCCCCGCCCCCTGGGGTTTCCTTCCCCCCTCCGCGCCGAGGGCTCCCAGAGTTCGAGCCCACGTCACTCCCGGGCTTAGACCCGGCTCCACACCGGGGCCGCCTTCCTGGGTGACCCCCCGCCCCGCCCCAGGGGCCGCTGCCCTCCCAGGGCCCCCCGCCGGGACCCCCTGCCCCTGGCGGCACCCAGCCGGCCCCTTCCCAGCGCCCAGCCCGCTCCAGCCCGCGTGCGCCCGCCGCCCTCCCGGGGCTGGGGCTGGGGGCTTCAGACACGGCCTGGCACCGCCCTGGGCCACCCCCGGGGATGGACAGCGCGCGCAGCGGCGAGCCACCGCCCACCCCCACGCGGCACGGGCAGCAGCGCTCGGGGCAGGGGCGCCCTGCAGAGGGGTCCCCCCACGCGGGGCGGCGGCTGGGGCGGGCGGGGCAGGGCTGGGGCCGCCCTGGGGCGAGGCAGCCCTCCCCACCCCGGGCCGCTCCGCGAGCTTCAGCGCACCCCGCCTCCGCCAGGGTGACCCCGAGGGCTCCGGGCCCCTCCGCGTCCGGCCTCCTCGCCCCGCAGCGGCCGCCAGCCCCGCCCCGCGCGGCCCCGGGCCCTTCAAGGGCGGCGGTCCGGACCCTGCGGCTCCGCCGGAGCAGAGGCCGCAGCGAAGAGGCGGGAGCGGCCCCGGCCGGCACTCACCCGACAGCGGCGCCATCTTGGCCTTCAGACAACCTCTGCGGTCCGTCCTCTTTGGCGTTCCGGGTAGCCGGGACCGTCGCCCAAAACGGCTCGGGGCGCCGGCGGAAACCCGAACCCAGAGCTGGGACGTTCCCGTGCGCTTTCGGACCACAGGGTCGCGCACGCGCCGCGCGTCACCGCGCCAGTCAGGCGGCCGAGACCGGGAGGGCACGCGCGGGAGGGGGAGGGCACCGGAAGTCTCCTCAAAAGCAAAAAGCGCAGGCGCGTCCCTGGGTGGGCTCGAACCACCAACCTTTCGGTTAACAGCCGAACGCGCTAACCGATTGCGCCACAGAGACGACGCTAACACCCCGCCGCCGGGAAGAGGCCTACGAGGCATGCGCGTCTTGCTCGCGTGAGGCGCGCTGCGCCTGCGCGCGGGCGAGCAACGAGGGGCGGAGTCGGAGCAAGAGCGGCCTCTGCCGCCCAGCCGAAATAGCTCAGTTGGGAGAGCGTTAGACTGAAGATCTAAAGGTCCCTGGTTCGATCCCGGGTTTCAGCAGGCTTTTTGGTGCCCCAGGATCCTTCTTTAATGATGCGCCCAACTGTGCAGCAACCAAAAAAAAAAAAGAAAAAAGAAAAGAAATGCCACCCCCTCCAGACCCCTCTCTTCTGTCCCACACCTGATTTTCAGTAGTTTTAAAATTTGGGTTAGACCCAGCGCCAATTATAAAAACGAACACGGAACACCGAAACCGGCAGCTTGCAAGGTGCCCTTCCCTTGCCAACGAGCTGGGCCGTCTGTTGTGCCCATTTTACCTGTGGGAAGACTGAGCCTGGCGAGCAGGGGTCACAGGTCGGGGCAGGGGCCCCCAGCGCCCTGCCGTCCTCTGCCTCGGGACCCCCGGGGCGGGCCGAGGGGGGCTTTTCTCCTCGATGTCTGCTGTTGCCCGATGGGACTGGGGTCTGCCCTGCGCCTTCCTGAGGGGATGGGGAGCGTGGGGGCTTCCCTCGGGGATGGGGGTGGGCTCACCGCCTGCCTTCTGCGCCCTCCTCCCGTGGACGGCCCGGGCTGCCAGCCTGGCCCGGACACCCCCGCCCCGGGCTGGGCTGGCCCCAGGCAGGCCCCTCGGACGCAGCCCCCACGTAGCTCCTCCTGCTTAGAGGTGGGGGGGGGGCGGCTGGCTCAGAACCAGGGGCCACGGGGGGGGGCAGACGGGGTCGGAGAGCAGCTGAGGCCGGGGTGGGGGAGGGGGACCCAGAGCAGGGGGGCGGGGGGCTCTGCTGCGGCTTGAAGTCTTGTCCGTGTGTGATGCCCACGTGTGTCCTGCCCCTGCGTGGCTCTCCCGTCTCGGGGCAGTGCCGGCCGAGCGCTGCGCCCCTCGGGGCTGCCGGCTGCTCCCGCCCCGTCCGGCTCAGTCCAGCCGCGCCCGGGGCCGCTGCCCGGTCAGCACAGGCCCAGGGCGGCAGGGGCCGCAGGGGCGAGGCAGGCGGGTTTTCCGGGACAGGCTCGGCCGTGCGTGGGGGCAGCTGTGGTCGGCACAGCCGCGGGCCGCCCTGCACCTGTCACCGTGGACGTGGTCCCGGCTGACCGGCGGCCTGGGGGGGGGGGTGGCGGGACGCCGAGGCCTCGCTGCTCCGGGTTCGCCCGGGTGGTGCCCCCTGCGGGCTGTCTGGGGCGGCGCCCGGGGCCTCAGAGGGGCGCCCACTGCCCACCACCCACCGCCCAGCGAGCCGCCTCCCCGGCAGGCCGCCCGGTTCCCACCAGACCGACACCTGGCCCCGTCCCCGCCCCCGGCCGCAGCCCGGGCCTCCGCGGGGGGCACCCGCCAAGGGCATGGCCGGGGAGGGGGCTGCCCCGACACCTCCACTTCCCGCTCAGCTCTGGGCGGACTCGAGGGACCGGAAGGGCCCGCGGTTGCTCTCGGCGTCCCGGGCGGCCCCTGCAGGCGGGGCCGGGGCGGGCGCACGTCGGCTCCTGTCAGGGTCAGCAGATGGACTTCGCCAACGTCGGCTTCCACAGCGGCTGCAGCACGGCTCGGAATGACTAATGCCCGCCGTGGCCGCGCCCCCTCCAGTGCCCGCCGGTGGCCCTGCACCCCCTCCAGTGCCCCCGTGGCTCTGCGCCCCCTCCAGTGCCCCCGTGGCCCTGCGCCCCCTCCAGTGCCCCCGTGGCTCTGCGCCCCCTCCAGTGCCCCCCGTGGCTCTGTGCCCCTCCAGTGCCCCCGTGGCTCTGCACCCCCTCCAGTGCCCCGGTGGCCCTGCGCCCCCTTCAGTGCCCCCGTGGCCCTGTGCCCCCTCCAGTGCCCCCGTGGCTGTGCCCCCTCCAGTGCCCCCGTGGCCCTGTGCCCCCTCCAGTGCCCCCGTGGCCCTGCGCCCCCTCCAGTGCCCCCCCCGTGGCTGCGCCCCCTCCAGTGCCCCCCGTGGCTTTGCGCACGGCCCCCGCCCAGCCCTCTCCCGCCACCCAGACGAGCGCCCGCACACAGTGGGCTTTCTCACCACGGGACCCCCACCACGGCCACCCAGGCAGGCGGCAGGCCACGGGGGCACGTGCTGGCCGAGCGTGTCCGTGAGCAGTGGCCGCCCCCCGCCCGCCCCGGCAGAGGCCACGCAGCCGTCTCCAGGCAGGGCCCGGCTGTTCGTTCAACTCCTGTTTAATGTCAGGTGCAACGCAACACGAGATAACGACGACACAGCACGGCCGGCGGCCGCAGGGGACGCACGCGGTCCCCCAGGGGCAGCGCCTGAGGGGAACCCGCGGGGGCCAGCGGCAGATCCCGCGTGTGGCGGCGCAGACCGGGGCGCGGGAGCCCCGACGGCCGCCAGGCAGGCAGCTCGCGGCGGCGTCAGCGGCGGCGCCGGCTCCGCTCCTCCAGCAGCTGGTTGTCGAAGATCTCCTTCTCCCTTCAAACAAAGCCGACGCGTCACCGCACGTGTGCCGCGGGCTCTGCGGACACGGACCGCACGGGATCCGGTGAGAGGCCCCGCGCCCGTCGCCCCACACTGGACAGCAACCCAGGGAAGCCAGGCCGCGGAAATGGGGGCTGGGAGCCGGGAGGCCGCGGGACCGGGGCGCAGGACTCCACGCGGGCAGCCTCCCTCCCCGGGAACTCCCTCCCCAGGCAGCCTCCCTCCCCCGGAACTCCCTCCCCGGGCTGCCTCCCTCCCCCGGGAACTCCCTCCCCGGGAACTCCCTCCCCCGGGAACTCCCTCCCCGGGAACCTCCCTCCCCCGGGAACTCCCTCCCCGGGCTACCTCCCTCCCCGGGCCTTCTCCAAACTGCCGGGTGCAGAGCCCGGCTGCCCGTCCGGGGGCTTCCTGAGGCCCCGCCCGTCTCCAGGGAGCACGTGGGGCTCGCGCCGCGGCTCCGACTCCGCCCCGAGTCCCCGGGACCGCATGCCTGGGAGGCGCAGGGCCTGGCACGGGGCCCGCGCCCGGTCAGCGCCGGCCAAGGCCCTGTCCAGCGGCCCTAGTTGAGTCTTCAGCCTGTCACGGCTCGCGAGGCCTGGCAGCGCGCCCGGACAGGGATTAGGGGCTGGGGGGCCAGGTCCCAGGGCGGCCGCGCACGCCGCCGACACAGACATCTTGATCACAGCCGGCTGCGCCCGGCCTCTCGGAGGGGAGGAGCCGCCCAGCAGGGACACCGGCCCGCCTGCCCGTAGGGACACCGGCCGGCCGCGCTGCAGGCACTGGCCCCCCTGGGGAGGCGGCGGCCACCGCGGCCTCTCGGGCCCCACGAGCGCCACCTACCGGTAGCTGGGCGAGGGCCCCTTGATGTACTTCTCCTCTGCCGTCTTGTAGTCCACGGCGTCCACGGCGGAGATGGCGCAGATGACGGCCTGGGGGGGCACGGGCGCTCAGCCCGGGGCCGGGTCCTCCTGCGGCCCCAGGGCCGGAGCCGCGTCCCCGCCCCCCCCCAGGCCCGGCCCGGCCCGGCCTCACCTCGGGCAGCAGCACGTCCAGGATGAAGCGCACCCGGTCGCCGTTGGCGCGGGCCAGCGCCTCGCTGCCGGCCTCCTGGCACACGCCCTGCAGGTACTGCACCACGCGCTCCAGCTGGCCCTCGTCCTCCAGGTAGGTCTCCACGCAGGTCACGTGCTGGCTGGCGCTCAGGAAGCTGTGCAGCCAGCGCGACGGCCGCCGGCTCCGCAGGATGGCCCGCAGGTGGCTCTCGGCGCCCTTGGCCTTCACAATGTACTCCACCAGCTTCTGGTTGGCCCGGTCCCGGGCGGCCCGGGAGCGGTCGGGCAGCACCTTCCGGAAGGGCGGCCGCGGCCCCGGGGGGCTCCCGCCCACGGGCGCCTCGGGCTCCCCCTTGCTCAGCGGCGGGAACTTGGTCCCCAAGACGTCCTGTTGGATGGACTTCCGCACGGGGTAACCTGCGACGGGGGCTGGCGGTCAGCGAGGCCAGCGGGGTGCAGGCCGGGGCTCGGGGCGTCACCCCCGCGCCCCCGGGGACACGGAGCCCCTGCCCGCCCCCACGGCCCCCCGGGAATCAGCCCATCAACCTCCCTCCTCTCCAGGCGGGGGCCGGGGGTGGGATTTCTGCTCCTGCGGGAACTCCAGGGCCGGCAAGCGCTCTGGCGTTCGGGCAACAAGCTCAGAACCGGACCCCAGCCACCCCCTCCCGCCAACAGGACACTGCAGGTGGCCGCGGGCAGGGCCCGAGGCGGGCGGCGAGTGGAGGCCTCCACAGCCCCACTGCGTCACAGGGGAGCCCGGGTCAGCCGGAGACCAGCGGGGTCAGGGTCAGGATGGGGTGGGGACGGGGACCCCCGCGCACTCACTTATGTCGGCAGCATAGTACTCCAGGAAGGAGCCGGCGAAGGAGCCACAGCCTGCGGCGGGGGGGGTGGGGGGGGGTGGGGGACACGGGACACATGTCCTGCTCAGGCCGGGAGACAGCCACAGCCCCCACGCTCCCACCGCCGGGAGACGGCCACGCCCCCACGCTCCCACCCCCGGGAGACGGCCACGCCCCCACCGCCAGGAGACGGCCACGCCCCCACGCTCCCACCGCCGGGAGATGGCCACGCCCCCACGCCCCCACCCCCACGCTCAAGTGGGCATCTGGGGAGTGGACCCGCAGGAGCCCTCTCTGCACCCCAGACAACACAGTTTCCAACAACACAGTGCTCTAAACGCCTGTGGCCAGGGCTGGGACAGGGGAAGCGCCGGCCCGTCCGCCCGGCCAGGCCGCCACGCCTCCGCCCTTTGTCCGCCCCGGCTTGGCGCAGGCCCAGTCGCCCCTCACCTACCGCGCGGTGCTCACCTACCTAAGCGGACCCGGTAGTCGGTGATGAGGGAGACGCACCAGCCGATGGCCTGGTCGAAGTCCTCCTTGGCCGTGTTCTGGAGGGACAGCAGGCGTCAGCGGAGGCCCGGGACCCGCCTGGGCGAGGCCTGGCCGTCAGGGCCACACAGAACCAGGAGCGGGGCTGACGCACACCCGGGGGCCGCGGCCTCTCCCCGGGCCGGGCGGCATCAGAGCCCCGGTGGGCCCTGGGGCAGCCCCCGAGCCGGGCAGAGCGCGCCCACGAGGGCCACAGGAGCCAGGCGGGCGGGGGGGGGGGAAGGGCCAGGCCAGGGGCACGGGCAGCCCCCCCACCCCGCCACACTCAGCTTGCCTGCCCCCCACGCTCCCCCGGCCCGGACCGAAGGGAACGAGACGCCGGCCGACCTCCGGGGTCCCCTCAGGACAGCGCCCGTCCTGACAACAGGTCCCGCGAGCACACGCCCGAGTCTCGGAGCAGCAGGACCCTGCCGGCCCCGCCCGGCCCCTCCTGGGGACGTCCAGCCCGCGGGAGTGCGCTGTCCACGCCGGCCCGCCCAGGCCCGGCGCCCCGACCCGGGAAGCAGCCAGAGTTAAACCTCAGGGAGAGGGCCCCGGCCGGGACGCCGGCCCCGCGAGCCTGAGGCCTGCCTGCCGCAGGGGCAAAGCCACCGACTACCGCGACGTGGGAACCACGTGCCGCCAGGGCCGCACGCCCCCAGCTGCCTGTCGCGGCAGAGGGCCACCCGGACGGGCTCATCTCCGCCCCGCACCCAGTGCACGGCAAGAAGCCGACCACAGACTCCCGGGCCCGGGCAGCCGCTGTCCACGGCCCGGCACGGGGCACACGGCGCACGCGGGGCAGCTTCCGGGACGCGGCCGCGCTGCACCCGTGTGCCGGCACCCTCCCCGCGAGGCTGGGAGCGGTCAGGCCCATCGCCGACCCCAAGAGGCCGGCCCCGAGCCGGGTCCGCGCCTGCGCCGCGCGGCCACGAGCCCCCCCTCCCAGGCGAGCGCGGGCCGGGCCGGGGGCGGCACCTACCAGCAGGGCCTGCTTCTCCTTGCAGTCGAAGTGCTTCAGCCTGCGCAGCGACACCGTGATGCTGGGGGCAGAGGGAGCGGTGAGCACGGCCCCCCCCCCCCCCCGGACTCGGACCCGCCCCGCCCCCAGGGAGCCAGGCCCCGCCCCCACGGGAGCCCGGCCTCGCCCCCACGGGAGCCTGCCCCTCCTGGGCGCAGCGACACCGTGATGCTGGGGGCAGAGGGCGCGGTGAGCCGGGCCCCGGACCCGCCCCCTCCCGGACCCGCCCCCGCCCCCGCCCCCAGGGAGCCCGCCCCCTCCCGCCTCCTGGACCCTCGGCCCCGCCCCCAGGGAGCGCGCCCCTCCCGGCCCCGCCCCAGGGAGCCCGCCCCCTCCAGGACCCGCCCCGCCCCAGGGAGCCCGCCCCCTCTCGGACCCGCCCCGCCCGCCCGGCCTCCCAGGGAGGGGCGCGGCGTTACCCCCGGCCTTTTGGGTCCATGTCGCCTTCGATGAACAGCACGCTGGCCTTCTTGTCTCTGCGCCGGACGCTCTTGACCTGTCGGCAAAGCCAGGAAGTCAAGCGCCAGGAGACGCGGAGGCGCGGCGGCACTGCACCTGCGAGCCGGGCACAGCGCGGGGGAGGGCCGGCCGCGGGCGCTTTCCCGACCCCACTCCAGGTCAGCGAGGGAGTGGGGCTCCAGGAGGCTCTCGCAGGCCCCCAGGCCAGCGACTCAGCCTCCACGGGGCCCCTGGGGGGGTGCTGGGGGGGCGCTCTTACCACCGCCGGCCAGAACGGGTATTTTTGGTATTTCAGCCAGACCAGCATTCCTACTTCAAACGAGCTTGGTTCTAGAATTAAAAAGAGGGAGAAAAAAAGATGAGTCAAATCCGCACCAGGCGCGCGGGGCGGGGGGGAGCTGGAGACACCGTCCCTTCCCGGGAGGGAGATCCGACACTGTGGCCAGCGTCCACCTGCGCAGGACCAGGCCAGCGGGCGCAGCCGAGGGTCCCGGGGCCGGCGCTGGGGCACAGCCGGGGAAGCCAGCGCCAGTCCCGGCTGCTCCACTCCCCTCCGGCCCCGCCAGCACCCTGGCGAGGAGCGGGCGCCGGCCTGAGTCCCGGCCTCGCCAGCCGCCCTCCTGCCGCCGCCTCGGTCCTCGGCCCTCCTAACCAATCACTGCGTGAATCGTGCGTTTCTAAAGAACCGAGAAACCTTTCAACAGAGAGGCGGGTCCGGCGCCGGCTGGCAGCCAGGACCGCGGCTCCAAGGGGCGAGGAGGGCGTCGGCGGCCCCGCCCCGCCAGCCCCCAGTCAAGTCCCAGGACGCGGCACAAAACCCAAAGCAGGAAACCGCACCCGGCGCAGACCCCAACGTGGACCCCTCACCCCGCCGAGGCTTCGCTCGGGAAACCGGGCTCCCGCGGGGGCCAGCCGCACAGCCGCGAGCAGACCGCGGCGCCAGCACCGCGCGAGGTGTAAGACACCGAACCCCAGGCAGCACGGCCCCGCCCCGGCCCGGCCCCGGTGCAGTCGGCAGGCAGAGCCCCCCCCCCAGCCGCCAGGTCAGACACACAGACGCGGCTCGGGCTCGGACGCGGCGCCCGCCGCCTGGCGTCCCTCGGGGCCGTGGGCTGAGCGTCGGGTCGGACACACACGGGGCAGCCGCTCTCAGGGAGCCGGGGACCTGCACCGACGGAAATGCTCCCCAGGGGCCGGCGCTGGGGCGCAGCGGGCGAAGCCCTGCCTGCAGGGCCGCATCCCATGTGGGCGCCGGTTCGAGTCCCGGCGGCTCCACTTCCTGTCCAGCCCCCTGCCGTGGCCTGGGAGAGCAGTGGACGAGGCCCAGGTCCTGGGGCCCTGCACCTGCGGACGCAGCTCCTGCAGGCGGGGCCAGGGCAGCACTCAGGGACCCCGGGCCTGGCGGAGCGGGGGTGACGGTGCCCCCCCACAGGCGGGGGCCTGAGCCTGAAGGGAAAGGAGGGGCTGCGGCACAGGCGCATGCGTGTCCACCGCGGACACAGCACTCGCGCAGCTCAGCCCCAGGGAAGGACGCGTGCAGGCGGGGCCACCCGGCTGTGGCCGCCCTGCGGGACATCACCCTGGCTGTGACAACCTTTGGGACATCACCCTGGCTGTGGCCGCCCTGCGGGCCGTCCCTGGGCGGGGGCTGGGCGGAGCCCGCGTCCCCTCTCTGCACGTCTGCATCTCCTCAGTCCAGTCCTCCCCAAGGTGACGCCGTTAGAAACACAGCCGGGTCGGCGCGGCGGCCCAGCGGGCAGAGCTGCCGCCCGCAGCACCGGCATCCCACACGGGCGCCGGTTCCAGCCCCGGCTGCTCCTCTCCGGTCCAGCTCGGGCTGTGGCCTGGGAGGGCAGTGGAGGACGGCCGAGTCCCTGGGCCCTGCACCCGCGGGGGACCTGGTGTTGAGGCCGTCTTGGGAAGTGAGCTGGCGGGTAGAAGGTCTCTCCCCGTCCCCAGGAAACTCTTTCAAATAAATACATCTTTTTTTTTTCCTTGTATTTTTAAAGGTCTTCCTTCCGTTGGCTCACTCCCCAAGTGGCCGCGACAGCCGGCGTTGTGCCGATCTGAAGCCAGGAGCCAGGTGCTTCTCCTGGTCTCCCGTGGGGTGCAGGGCCCAAGCACCTGGGCCATCCTCCACTGCACTCCCGGGCCACAGCAGAGAGCTGGCCTGGAAGAGGGGCAACCGGGACAGAATCCGGCGCCCCAACCGGGACTAGAACCCGGTGTGCCGGCACCGCAGGCGGAGGATTAGCCTAGTGAGCCGTGCCGGCCGATAAATACATCTTTAAGAAAAAACAAAACACAACACAAAGGCCCAGCCCGGGGCGTGGAGGCGGGAGAGGCGGGACCCCGCACGCGAGGACGCGGACCTCCCAGTCGCTGCCGCTCCCTGGGCTGCAGCCCCGGGCGCCCCCGGCCCGCAGGCATCACCCGCCCACGCCAGGGCCCACAGCGCCAGAGCCCATCTGTCACGCGGCCCCGGGGCCCACGGCGGGGACTGAGACAGGACGGGGGCTTCCCCCAGGCGGCCCTTGTGCGGCGGCGCGGCCAGCCCTGCCGCCCCCGCCCCGCCCCGCCCCCGCCCCCGCCCCCGCGTCGCGGGCCCGCTCTCACCGTGGAACAGGAGAATCCTGGGCGGCTCCTCGTCCTCCTCGTCGTCCTCCAGGACGGAGCTCACGGAGTTCAGCTCCACCGACTCCTCCGAAGACGGACAACCTGCAACCGGGCGGCGTCAGACGTCCACCCGCGCGGCCTCCGGGCGCCTCCCGGACAACCGGGGCCGGGCGCGCTGCCGGCTGCCACGGCCCGCCAGGCACGCTGGGGCTCCGCGGCTCGCACGGAGGGGCAGCAGACCGCGGCGACCGGGGCCGGGGGCTCCTTTGTGCAGCCAGGGCTGCTCCTCCCCAGTCCCCTGCCCCCGCTGTGCGGAGCTCAGAGCAGACGCAGAGGCGGCACGGCCTGGAGCCCTCGCGGGCGGAATTCGGGCACCGAGCTGGGTCTCAGAAGTGCACCCTGGGGTCGCCACCTGGAGCTCCGGCTACACACGAGCGCCGGCGGAGCCAGGCCTTCCACACCGCCCAGACCCCTGCCCAAGGTCAAGGGCCCCACGGCTGCCTCCCCAGTTAACCCGGGGCGGGCGCGGCTGCGGCCACGGCCCCCCTCCCCGGCCCTGCGCCCTCCGCTTCCAAACACAAACACACACTCCGCGAGCCCGCAGGGTGAGAGAAGCCGGGCTCAGAGCTCGTTAAGACCTGGTTAGGGACACAGCAGCGCCGCCCCCGCCCCGGGCGCTCCTGCCGGGCTCCCGAGACCCCCATCTTACCTTCCTCGGGCCCCTCGCCGCCGCCGAGACGAGGCCCTCTCGCCGCACACGCAGGCGCGCCGGGGCCGGGCAGGCCGTCCCCCAGAGCCCCCTGCTCTCCGGGCCTCGGCGGCCGGTGCCGGGCGCCTGGCCTCTGGCTGCCGTGCAGGCGCGGCCTCTTTGCGGGGCGACCACCGGTCCCCGGGCAGGCCGAGCGCTCGGGGGCCGGGAGCACCGTGAGGCTGCCGGACGGCAAGCCCGGGTCGTGTCCGTCGGCCTTGGCGCATGGGTCGTCCTCCCTGACCCTGGAGGGCGAGGCGGGGGCTGCCCGGCTGCCGGCCGCGGCCTCTCCGAGGGTGACCGCGCCTTCTGGCCGGAGCCTGGCCTCTGCGCCGCGCTTCTCCCCCTCTTGGCCAGAGCCCGGCTTCCGTGCGCTCTCAGTCCGCGGCCACCCCGGGAAGCAGCGCTGGACGCCGGGCCGGGCGGGGCTCCCGGGGTCCCCCTCCTCCCGAGCCCCATCTCGAGGTCCACCCGGCACCCGGCGTCCTGTCCGCGCGGGCTTTGCTGCGCGTGCTCCCTGCTCTCGGGGCCCGGAGCGCCCGGCGCGTCTTCCTGCAGCCGCGGGGAGGGGTCGGCCTCGTGGGGCTGCCCGGCCCGTGCCCACGGCGCGCGGCTGTCCTCCCCGGCAGGGGCTCCTGGGCTGGAGCCGCTTCTCTGGCTCAGGACGTCCAGCGCGACGCGCAGCGAGCGCCGGTAGGTCAGCTCCTCCAGGGGGGCGGCGGGGGCCTCCTGCTGCGAGGCTGCAAGGACAGAGCGCACGCGGCCAGTCACGCGTGGAGGCCGTCCCGCCGGCCGGGGCGCCGGCCCGGCTCACCCCCGCGGCCTCGCCGCCCCCCAGCTCCGCTTTCCTAAAACGCAGATCGACTGACCTCACGCTGAATGGCTAGAGACGGAGTCCTCCAGCCACACAACACCCGGCTGACGCATTCCCACGTCCCACAAATCCTCCCGCATGGAGAGCGGGGCCTGCGCCGGGGCGGCTCCCGGCTTCCCGCACGGGCACCCTGGGCCTCCGGCTCAGCCCCACCTCCCCACGGCCGCCGCTTCATTTACTGATCCCGACACACGGCCGCGGCGCGTCGGGAACGAGCGATGGAGGCAGCGTCCTGGAGCGGGCCCAGCGCCTCCCCCCGCGGCGGCGTCTCCTGAGCAGGAAAGACGCCACCGACCGCCGGCCCCCAGGACAGCCAGCGGGCGGAGCGGGGGCGGGCACGGCCCTGGCCGATCACCGGCACAGCCGCCAGTGCTCCTGTGCGTGCAAACGCACGGCCGCCCCAGCTCAGACCCCTTCCCGGCCGTGCGCACGCGTGCCCGGCCCCGGCTCGGCTATGGGCTCACTGTGTGTGCACACGCGTGACTGGCTCAGCTGTGCTCCTGGTCGTGTGTGTGCACACGCGTGACCGCTCCTGGCTGTGCACCCGCGTGAGCGGCCCTGGCGTGGTGTGTTTCGCTCGTGTGTGCACGGGTGGCCGGCCCCAGCCTGGCTGGTTTCACGTGAGGTCTCTCAGTCACACGAGGAAGCGGCCGCTGAACTGGACACCCAGCACGGGCAGCACAGAGCCCACGGCTGCCCCGCTGCCCTCTCCCACGGCAGCGCCCCCTCCCCGCCCCCGGCCTCCGCTCTGAAATGCCAAACACACGAAGGACGGTTCTAACCGGGCCGGAGCGGGGCCGGAGCGGGGCCAGGCGGGGGCCACAGGGCCACTTCGTGGTCTTACGGGGGATGGGCAGAGACAGGAGACGGCCCCGCCCCGCCCCCTCCCGCCTGCAGGACCCCGCGGGCCCCTCCCCAGCAGCCCGTGAGCACCGACCACCAGCCTCCCGGGAGGGGCGCTCACCCAGGAAGGAGGCGATGTCCTCAATCCGTGACCTCCGCAGGGCCTCCACCTCCGCGCTCCGCACCCGGACTCTGCGGGGAGGGAGACGCGTTACCACCGCGGCGCATGCGGTTTCTCTTTAGGTGACAAAAAATTCATTTGTTCTCCTCCTCGACCCTGCACGGGAACCGAGTCACAACCGACCACGCCGGTCACAGCCGACCACAGCTAACCACAGCCGACCACGCCGGCCACAGCTGACCATGCCCGACCACGCCGGCCACAGCTGACCACAGCCGACCACGCCGACCGGGCAGCGGGGCCTGGGGGGTGTGGTGGTGTTTTCCTCTGAGAAGCCTGGCTGTCTCCACGGAGAAGGACCCGCTTGCTCTCAGACCGGAAGCTCCGACTCCCTCCGCAGCCGCAGGCAGAGCGGGAGCCGGGACGGGAGCCGGGCTCCACGCGCTCGCGCCCTCAGCCTGGGGCTTCGCTGTCGGCCGTGCCGGTGCCCGGTGCCGGTGCCACCGCCTCGCCTCTTAGCCCGCGCCGGCCATCGGGGGCACAAGGGCGCAGCCAGGCTGGCCCCACGCCCGCCACACCCATCACGGCCGCCACGCCCACCACACCTGTGCCCATGATGCCCACGCCCCCCACACCCGCCACGCCCGCCACACTCAACTTTTCCTCCAGGGAGAGGATCTGCACGTCCAGGAAGGAGTCCTTCTTCCTCTTGTTTCTCGCCGGCGTCTCGGTTTTGGCCAAAACCTGCGTTCACACGGACGGGGTCAGCGACGCCCGAGGCCGGGCCCAGCCCCCCGGAGACGCCGCGGGGACCGCGCCAGGCTGTAGCCCACGGTGTGGCCTCGGTACAGCCGGCGCTGCGGCTGTTTTAGTGGGGGGGGGACGCCTCCGGAACTGGTGCGCCCCACCAGAGCCCCGATAACTGGGAGAGGGGAGCGGCCGGCAGCCCCGAGCCGCGCAGCCTGGGTGGGCGTCCGGTCACCTTCGCCGGCCACAGTCGCTCCTGCCAGCGGCACAGGACGTACGTGGCATCCGTCATGGCGGGGCGCCCGCAGCAGCGGCGAAGGCTCCGGCACAGAGCGTCGCAGGTCCACACCGCCGGGCCCTGCAACACAGCGCGCCGGCCGGGGTCACCACACCCCGCCGGCCGCCGGGCAGCCAAGGGCAGCGGTGAGCGCGCCAGGGCCGCCAGGCCTGGACCCCCCGCCGGCCCGCTGCCCACTGCGGCCCCACAGCCAGAGGCCCCGGCCACGGCCCGGGGAGGCGCCGGCTGCCAGCCACAGGCTCCGGCCTCGGCCCGGCACGGCAGGCATCCTGACAATCCAGGCCTGCCCCCCCCCCCCCCCCCCGTCTGGGCGCTCACCCCTGCCCACAGCACACAGACCCGGGAGGACACGGCTCCCGGCTGCCCCGTCCCTCACAGGGCGGCGACAGCTGCACCGCCACAGGCGCAGGCCTGCTGCAGGCCTGGGGGGCTCGGGCAGGAGACGGGGCTGGGGGCTGGGGGCTCGGGCAGGAGACGGGGCTGGGGACTCGGGGCTCAGGCACAGAAGGGGGGCTCGGGCAGGAGACGGGGCTGGGGGCTCGGGGCTCAGGCACAGAAGGGGGGCTCGGGCAGGAGACAGGGCTAGGGGCTGGGGGCTCAGGCACGGGGGGCTCCAGGCAGGAGACGGGGCTGGGGGCTCGGGGCTCAGGCACGGGGGGGGGTCCAGGCAGGAGACGGGGCTGGGGGCTCAGGGCTCAGGCACGGGGGGGGGGTCCAGGCAGGAGACGGGGCTGGGGGCTCAGGCAAGGGGGGAGGGGGGGTCCAGGCAGGAGATGGGGCTGGGGGCTCAGGACTTGGGCACGGAAGGGGGGGCTCCAGGAAGGAGACGGGGCTGGGCCCGAGACAGGGCTGGGGGCTCAGGCACGGAAGGGGGGGCTCAGGCAGGAGATGGGGCTGGGGGCTGAGGCACAGAACGGGGGGCTCCAGGCAGGAGACGGGGCTGGGGGCTCAGGCACAGAAGCGGGGCTTGGGCAGACAGGAGTGGGGTTCAGGCGGCAGAGGGGCTCGGGCAGCAGCAAGGGAGGGTCCTGGCCCACGGGGGGGGGCAGCGAGCAGAGGGGATCTGGGCGCAGCACTGGGACTGCACATTCAGGAAGCAGCGTGGGGGGGGGATTTCACGGCCCTGGTGGGGGCAGGGTCACCGCGGCAGGAAAGGGTGCGCGCCAAGGGCGACCCCCCCGCCCGTCACGGCCAGGCCAAGGCCCCCGCCCGCAGCTCCCACGGACTCCGCCGCCGGGCTCCCCGGGCGCCTCGGCCTCCCACGCGCGGAGCCCGAGCCCAGGCGGGCAGGCCGCAGCGGCCCCAACGGCGGAGGGTGGAGAGGGCCCGCCCGCCAACCGCCGCCCGCGCCCCCGCGCTCACCGCCGCCGCCGCCGCCGCCGCCGCCGCCGCCGCCGCTCCCCGCGGGCCCGGGGGCGTGGCCTGCCTCGCGGCGCCGCCAAGCCCCGCCCCGGCCGCGCTGCCCAATGGGGCGCACGCTCGCGCCGCGCGCCGACGCCGGTCCCGCCCCCGCCGTCCCGCGAGCCCCCGCGCACGCGCACTGCTGTGCAGGGCGTCTGGGCCGCGGGGTCGGGGCCGCTCAGGGCCGCCCGGGGCCGGAGCCGCCTCCCGCGCCGAGGGCCTTTTGTCCGCCTGTCCGACCCCGGACGCCAGCCCCCCCCCACGACTCTTGATGGGAAGAACCTTCCAGAACTTCCAAGTTCCTCCGAACGCCCCAAAGCGTCGGGCCGGGGGCTATGAGCTTTGCAAGCGGCCTGCTTAGGGGTCCCAGTCCCCAGAGATGCGCTGGGGGCCTGGGGGGGGGGTCCCGGAGTCGCCCCCGAGGTGGCCACGGCGCCGCCTCCTGTGGGCCGGAGTGGGACGCTTGGTGGCCTGGTCAGCTCGCCGTGCCCCCTGGGGATGCGGCGGGGGGGGGGTGTCCAGGGACGGCCAGGCTCCCCCGAGGGGACACCGGCGACCCCCCTGGCCGGGCGCCCCACCCCGGCCGCCCACCAGGCCCGGGCCGGGCAGCGGGGACTCGAACCCGGGCCCCGGGGCCGTGCGGGACCTTCATTGTCCGCCAGACGCGCGCTCTGAGCCCTTCCGCACGAGAACGCACGCAGGCCCGGCGCGCGCGAGCCCGTGCAGGTTTTAATTTTTGATTTAGCGCATGGTTCAGTAGCGTCGCTGAATGCGTTTTCCACCCGTCGTCGAATTAACAAAGACGAGCGGAATGGGGCCGGCGTGGGCACCTTTCCCGGCCATCAGATGTCGCAATTGGCGCCTCCCGGGGATTTGTCCTGGGGGCGTCATCAGTGACAGCACCTAAAACACGCTGATGGCGCGCCGTTAAATCTCTGCTGGAGAGGTGAGGGCTTTGCAGGCGGGGTCACGACCCCGGATGCCCACGAGAGGCCGCGTGGAAACCAGGAGCTCGGCCTAGGCCCCCACGGCGGGGTCGGGGCGGGGGGAGCCAGCGACCGGAGCCGTGGCCGCCGCGAGCAGGAAGCCGGAGTCCGGACACGCAGACGTGGAGGAGAGACGGGGTGTCCCGAGTGGCATCTGCGGCGCCCGCCACGCACCTGTCCGTCCGTCCGGGCGTCTCAGCCACCGGACATGCATCCGATCTTCCGGCAGAAGCGGCCTGGCGGGCGCTGGGCCCCACGCACTGTGGCCTGTCCGCGCGCGCTCCAGCTGGGCGTCCGGGCTTCTTCCGTGACTGCGAGGGCCCCGGAGCCCGCAGTGGGCACCGCCGGGCCTCCCCAGGGCTGTGGATCTCGGTCGTGGGGGTAGTAGGGGCCGTGTTCCGAGAGCGTCGTGAGCACCAGACCAGCTCGGACCGGTGCCGGAGCCCGAGACCACAGCCGCTGACGTGCAGCGTCCGCGTCGCGCCCCCACCTCCACCGTCACCGTCCTCTTCTTTTTTTTTTTTTTTGGACAGTGAGAGAGAGAGACAGAAAGGTCTTCCTTTGCCGTTGGTTCACCCCACAATGGCCGCCGCAGCCGGCACACCGCGCTGATCCGAAGGCAGGAGCCAGGTGCTTCTCCTGGTCTCCCATGGGGTGCAGGGCCCAAGCACTTGGGCCATCCTCCACTGCACTCCCGGGCCACAGCAGAGAGCTGGCCTGGAAGAGGGGCAACTGGGACAGAATCCGGGGCCCCGACCAGGACTAGAACCCGGGGTGCCGGCGCCGCAGGCGGAAGATTAGCCTAGTGAGCCGCGGCGCTGGCCCTGGGGTGTTTCCTAGGTGCACCCTATAGTACGCGGCCTCACGGCTGACGCCCCGATGTCTGGGTGGCCAGCACGCGTTCCCTCGGCTCCTGTGTGGGGCGGAGTTCAGGACGTGGGCAGGGCCGTCATGGAAGGGTGAGCCCGGGGAGTCGGGCTCTTTCTGCCCACCCTGCCCGACGGGGACGCGGGGTTTCTCACCAACAGAGGATGCAGCCAAGGGCACCATCGTGGGAGCCGAGGGCATCGTTCATGAACCCCAGAGCTGCCGGCGCCCTGACCTTGGACGTCCGAGCGTTCGGGTCAACGCGAGTGTCCACGTGGCTGCACCAGGCTAGGGAAGTCCCGCCTTCCAGAGGCCGCGGCCTGGCCCACTGGCAGGGAGAGGGGCGGGAGGGCAATGGGTCGACGGTGGGCAAGCCGTCTCGGCGGCAGTCAGACAGAGGCGCGGGGGCCATCGCGAGGGTCCCCTGGGCTCCCCCGGTGCCTGTCTGCTGTGAATTGGAAGGGGCAGGCGCTGCCTGCTCCTGGGGCCCACGGCCCAGGTCTGGGGGACAGCACCCGTCTGGGCGGCCCCTGAGTCTCCCTCGTGCCCCCCACCCCAGGCAGGACTTCTCCCCTCAGCCTGCGGAGGGCGGGGACCCTACATCCCAGTTCCTGTGGCACCTGGCGCCCAGGGCACTCGGGGGGGTGACTCGGGGGCCTCCCTGGGGCAGCCCAAAGATTGGTCCCTGGAAACCAGGGTTTTCGTCACTCAGCATCCTTACCCGCGCGTGCCGCGTGCGAGATAGACGGGCGGCAGCTGCCGTGACTCTGGGGGAGCCGGGCCCAACCCCCAGGACAAGGCCACTCCCACGTCCTGACCCAGCGCCGCAGGGCGGGGCCTCGCCCCACCGGCCCCGGCTGGCTGCTCTCCGTCCCTCCCGCCTGCTTTCTGACACCCTGGGCCGCGGGGCCGCGCCGGGTCATCGCGTGGCTGGACACGCGCTCGGCGGCAGGCTGCGGGGGTGTGCGGAGCAGAAGCACCCCGTGGGCCTGACCCAATCAGGAGGACCCCGGAGCGAGGGGCGGGGGTCCGGGTTGCCCGTGCTCTGCCGCAGAGAGGTGGGAGCAGGCAGGCCTCGAGGCTGGGACGCTGGGGGACCCTGGCCGGCTCCTCCTCTCTGATGGCCGCGCAGCCCCCACGCAGCCTTTACCTGCAGCACAGTGGCTGTGGGGCCTTCCCTTGGCACAACGCGGCTCAGTTCCCCATCAGAGCCAGCCCCGCCCACGGCAGGGGCCAGAGGTGTGAGAGTGGCCCAGGGGCTGCAAGGCCGCTTCCTACTGGGGCCGCTCAGGGCTCCACCGAAGTCCCTCTGGTCCCTGACCCATCCTGCTGGTCGCCGGGTTAAAGCCCACCCTCCCCTAAACTCATTCTGTCTGCGAAGACCCTGTCGCGGGTGAGGTCACCTTCTGAGTTCCCGGACGGACCTGGGTTTAGCCCCGCCCAGGAGTCAGCCTGGTGTGTCTGTCCCCGAGCCCCGACACGCGACCTCGGAGTGCAACTGTCGGTCTGGCCGCCTGCGGACGCGCGGCTGCGTCGCTCATCTTTGTCTCGTAGAGAATGGGGGGGGGGGTGAATTTTACCAGCTGGCATCAGAATTCATTTTAGAGACACAACTGGGCTTGTTTAGGAAAATACCTTAATTAGTCCTAGGGGGTGGCG
This sequence comes from Oryctolagus cuniculus, assembly GCF_964237555.1. Lineage (NCBI taxonomy): Eukaryota > Metazoa > Chordata > Mammalia > Lagomorpha > Leporidae > Oryctolagus > Oryctolagus cuniculus. Next base: position 58,732,400 of record NC_091447.1, on the reverse strand, counting down.
ACGGAGACCCCGAGGACAGGAGATGAAAGGGGCCCACAAAGAGAGCGCTAAACTCCTCCGCGGGGGAAGATAGCTGCGCTCGGAGGCAGAGAGGGGCTGGAGAGGCGGGGGCCGCGAGACGGCGACGCGGGGAGACAAAGGCACGGCAGATGGGGCACGGGGCGACCGTGGCGCGGCGCGTGCGGGCCCCTGGGCTGCGGCACGGGGCGGCGCGACCTTCCCTGCCTGTGCTCACTCCGCTGAAACGGGAGGCGGAGGCCGGGGGGGGGGGGCTGGGACCCCCGGCGCGTCCTGCCGGGCCGGTACGAGGGTCCGAGAACCCCTGGAATTCTCAGGAAAGCCAAGGAGCTGGCAATGGCAACCGGGAGACCCTCAGGTACCGTGGCATCGCCTAGAGTCAGGCGGCCGCGTGGTGTGGGGCTGCGGTGGGGCTGCGGTGGGGTGGGGGCAGACGATGGGGGTCTCCAGCATCATCTTCCGTTGCTTTGTTAGCCTGGGGGCCCGGGGCTGCATTGCTGGGACTGGAAAGAGAACAGAAACAATTGAAGACCCTCCGCCTCGTGGCGCTAGGACTCGGGAGATCGGGGGTGTGGAGCAGCGTCCCGGCCCCCGCCCGCCCTGCGCCAGGAGCCTCGGTGGCCCCGGCTGTGGCCCCACACCGCTGGGAGCACATTCACCCCGGGTGAGCCCCCGCGTCCCACGGTCATCTGCCCTCCTGAGCGCCCAGGACCCGGCCCCCCCTGGGAAAGCCACACTCAGCGGTGCTGGGGGGAGGGGCGGAGTCCCAGCCGTGCCCCGCACTGTCCCCGTCTGGGCCTGAGTAACAGAGGCCGGCCCCTCGTCCAGCGGTGCCGGGGACCGGTCCCTGAGGCAGGGAGGGGCTGCTGGAAGGGGCTCGGCGGCCCTGAAGAACGGGAGAGCCGAGTGCCCGCGCCGGGCCAGGCTGGCCTCCTCTTCCTCCCTCCTCTCCCGGGCATCCCAGCCGGGCCACGGCCGCCATGCTCAGCCCTTTTTGCCCAGAACGTCTCTCCCCGAGACCGGGCCCTGCTCGGCCACCCAGGGCCGTGAAGGCCCGTAGGCACTCGGTGCGTGTCCTGTCACTCCTGGAGGGGCTCGGGGGGGGGGGGGCGTCCACGGGGCTGGCCTGGCACGGGTTAGCACAGCTCAGAGGAGCTGCTGTCGGGTCGCGGCTCGGGGTGGCCGGCCTGCGTCTCGGCAGGCACAGATCTGTGGCTCAGCAGAGTGCGAAGACGGCTCCTCTCCCTGCATCCCTTCTCGGCACACACGCGGCGTCAAGGAGGGGAGGTCCGGGGGGGGGGGCGGGGGTCCTTCCTGCCTCTGTGGCCACCAGCGCCCCCTGGGGCTCCTGGCTGGAGCCAGGGATGCAATCCAGGTCTCCCACGGCGGCGGGGGGAGCTCGGCCTGAGGTGTGCCCAGTGCCACGAGCTCCCACGAGCGTGTTTATGGAACACGGTAACTGTTATCACATACGTGCCGTACACACAGAAATGCAAATCACATATACATTTTAGAATAACGTTATTACAGTGAGTGATTTAGTGTAAGTATATCCCAACTATTGCATGCTAAAAAAATACTGTACTGTGGGGCCGGCGCTGTGGCACAGCGGGTAAAGCCACTGCCTGCAGAGCCGCATCCCATGTGGGCGCGGGTTCAAGTCCCGGCTGCTCCACTTCCGGTCCAGCTCCTGCTGTGGCCTGGGAGTGCAGTGGACGATGGCCCAGGTCCTTGGGCCCTGCACCCTCGTGGGAGACCCGGATGGAGCTCCTGGCTCCTGGCTTCAGATCGGCTCAGCTCCGGCCACTGTGGCCATCTGGGGAGTGACCCAGCAGATGAAAGACTTCTCTCTCTCTCTCCCCACTCTCTTCCTCTCTCTCCCTCTCTGCAACTCTGCCTTTCTAATAAAATGAAATAAATGTTTTTATTTCAAAAGATATCCAGGCTGGCGCCGCAGCTCACTAGGCTAATCCTCTGCCTTGCGGCGCTGGCACACCGGGTTCTAGTCCCAGTCGGGGCGCCGGATTCTGTCCTGGTTGCCCCTCTTCCAGGCCAGCTCTCTGCTGTGGCCCGGGAGTGCAGTGGAGGATGGCCCAAGTGCTTGGGCCCTGCACCCCATGGGAGACCAGGAGAAGCACTTGGCTCCTGGCTCCTGCCATCGGATCAGCGCGGTGTGCCGGCCGCGGCGGCCATTGGAGGGTGAACCAACGGCAAAGGAAGACCTTTCTCTCTGTCTCTCTCTCTCACTGTCCACTCTGCCTGTCAAAAACAAAACAAGATATCCACATCGTAATCCCTAGCACCATTTATTTTATCTCGCATGGCTGACTAGGTTGAGGTCTGGGACTGTGGGGTGAGCCCTAGATGTCACAGGTCCTTGTGAGAGGGACGCGGGCAGAGGTGTGGCTCACAGAAGCAGCACAGCCACAGAGGCCACACCGGGTGCCGTGGCCGCGTGCCCAGACGCCTGGGTCCCCCGAGACAGGCGGAGGCGGGAGGCGTCTTCCCCTGGGGCCTCGACCCCGTGACCTCAGGGTTCGGCCTCCAGGACCGTGGGAAGGTAAACTGAGTCTCGTCGGTGGGTGTTTGCTACGGCGCCCGTTAGGGCTGAACTGCGTGCCTGGAGCTCCTGTGTGTTCCTGACCCCCAGCACCCACGGATTTGGCTGTGTGTCGAGGTGCCGCCCTTAAGTCAGGGACTCCATTAAAGTGAGGCCGGCAGGGTCGGCCCCAGCCCAGCCTGACCACAAGAGAAGGACACGGGGGGGGGCGCCCACGAGGACATGGAGGAGGCGACGGACGCGCCCGCCTCGCCCCTCACCCTGCAGCCCCCGCTCTGCCAGGGAACGGATTCTGCCGGGTTGGTGGCGTTTTGTGATGGCGACGCTGGCAAACAAAGACAGCAGCATCCTTAGGGAGCTGGCGCCCGGCCTCTGCGTGCGGCGCCCTGCGCCCGTTCAGCCCCCTTCGGTTCTTGAGAGGGTGCCCACCCTCTGCTCAGCCTCTGATCCCCGGCACCACCCAGGGGTGCCACCAGCCCCTCCCCGGGCAGGCAGACGTCGCTGGAAGCCGGCTTTGTGAGGTGTTCCCTCCTTCAAGGCTGTCTCTGCCTGTGCCCGGGGAGCGCGGAGAAGCCAGAGACGGCCCGGGCTCCTGTCCTTATGCTGGAGCCACCCCAGGACACGCTTCGTGGGGGGACGGGGCCAGCGCTCCCGACATGAGAGGCCCCGAGCCCCCAGGGCGGGGGGAACTGGCGCAGAAGTCCATTCCGCCTCAGCAGGTGCACCTGTCCCCAGTGTCCGAGCCGGTTCCAGCCGGCACACTGGGAGCCTGCCCGATGCTGCCGACGGGTCTTGTCTGCTTTTACCACCGTTTTGAAGAAACTCACGCTCTGTCTTGACCAATCACTGCTGACTTTCAAGATATAGGGGGTCACCACGAGGGATGCGGCCACTCTGGAAGCCGGGAGAGGCAGGAGAGGGGGCCTCGCCCGGAGCCTCCCGGGGTGGGGGTGGGGGTCCGGATCCTGACCGCCCCAGCGGCCGGAGAACCAACGTTGCCGGACACCGTTAAGGAAGCCAACCCTGCGTGCTGGCAGGCGGAGCCGGAAGCGCATGCGGCCGCCCTCGCTGACCGCGGACAGCTCTGGGCACTGCTAGGACGCGCGCAGCGCCACGGACGGCGCTGCCGGCCAGGACCTGCCACCCGCGTGGGGCGTCTCCAGCCGAGCCGCGCGCTCGCGGTGCGGATCAGAGGGCGACACGGGGCTGGGGATCGGATCCCGGCGCGGACGCGACCCGGCTGCCGCGTCCGCCCGCTTTGAGCGCCCTCCGTAGCGCCCCCCCTCACTCCGCCGCGGTCCCCGTCCCCAGACCAGCGCGCGCGCGCCAGCGAGCTGGAATCTCTCTTCAACAAAGGGTCAAGGATTAGGCCCCATCGAGTTTCCATCCTGTTTGCCTTTGATTTTTTGAAGAAGCCTTTCATTCTCACTATTAGGCGTCCGGGGGCAGACAGCCGTGCGTAATCTGCATTTCAAAACGGCCGCACCGCCAGGGTTTGTTTTCTCCCCCTCTCCTGCCTCCTTGTTCTCCCTCGGACGGACGCGGGTAATCCACCGCCGTCTTTTATTTGTTTTCTTCAAGGTCCCCTGTGCTGAAGCCCGCATTGTTCCCGGACAGTCACTTCCTTCTTTGTCCGTCTTACACAGCCCCCAGCTCCCGGACAGCTGCCCCTTCCCAGCGACCCCCGAAGGCTCCGAGTGGCCGCTGCGCCCGGCGCCCGGGTCGCCCCCAGCCCTGCCTTGGTTCGACCTTGGCCAATCTCGCGTCCAGCCGTGGGCTCCGTCGCCGCCCCCAGCGCTGCGGGCCGTGTGCGGGACCGCTTCGAGGCGCCACCCGCCTGGGTCTTCTCTCCCTCTGCCTTCTCTCTGCCTCTCTCCCCCGGCGGCGCCACCCTCCAGCTGTGCCCCTTGCAAAGACCTCACTGCTTCCGTGTGTCATTGTGGGGCTGGAGCAGCTCTGCTTGTTTCGGGCTCACGGCTGGACTGAGACGACCATCAGCGGTCCCCGTGTACTTCCTGTCCCCCCAGCACCGGCCTCCCCGACCTGGCTCATCCTTGTCACCGAGAGCCCGTGCGTGGTTCAGGCCAGGGCTCCAGGTCATCCGCAGCGGCCGGCCCGGCAGCTCCACTGCCCCAGGCGCCTGCCCGGGCTCCCCGCCTGGCCGCTGGCAAGCTCAGGTCTCCATGCCTCTCCCCGTGTGTTTCATGGTCAGTGCTGCCCGTCCAGACTTCGCCCACGGCCTCTCACGGGTGGGCAGCTCGTTCCTTCCGTGAGCGCTGGGTGATAGCCAGGACGGCAGGCTCTGCAGTGAGATACACACAGCGTGGGCTTTACCCTTCTGACCACGTGGAAGTGCACAGCGCAGTGGGGGGGGGGGGCGTTCACAGCCACCACCACCCCCCATCTCAGAACTCTCTCGTCTGCCCAAGCAGCCACGGCTGTCAGACCCGGGTGCCCCTCCACCTGCTCCGGGGAAGTGGGACTGTGTCCGTCATCTGGGGCGGACACTAAGCCCCCTCGTGGATCCGGTCAGGAAATCTAAACCCCAGGCGTGCCCTGCCGCCGGTACGGACCGGAGCCCCTGAGGCTCGCGCGCCGTCCCCGGGACCCGGTGCCAACTTCAGCACCTTTCTGGAGCCGCGTGCGGTGAGACAGGAGCGTGGGTCCCCCTTCCATCGAATGTCCTGGAATGTGAAACTGATCAATAAAAAGTGGGGGAAACCCCTGCCCCTCAAGGTGATAAAAGTGGAGGACCCCGGCGTCCCCCCAGGGGCGAGCGAGTGGGGCGGAGGGAACCCCGGCCGCGCGTGTTGGACGGCGCGTCCTTAGGATGCTCTGTCCTGGTTAGGGAGCCCAGCACATCAAACGCTGCTCCTCTGCTTGGCCGCCGAGCTGCCTGGCATAGCGGTCTCTTTTGATACAATGTAGCCGTAAATGTTTGGTAAACACTCACTCCCTCTCCCCCCATCTCTCTCTCTGTGGTCTGACACGCTTTCAACAGCCCCATACATCAGAATAGAGGGAAGGGAGGGAAACGGAGGAAAAAATAATAAAAACCAACTGCTTTGTTTCCTCTCGCATAACGTGCGCCTGTCCTAGCCCGAATTCGCTGCACTGGCTTCGGGAGAGCCGCCAGCTCCCGGCCCTGCCGGCGGGCGGTGCTGCCCGGGGCTCTCCAGGACCTGAAGGTGGCCCCGGGGTGAGGGTGAGGGTGGGGGTTGAGGGAACAGGGCCCCACCGTTGTGCACAGGCAGGTGCGGCGTGGACCCCGCAGAGCTGGGTGAGTCTGCCCGCGCCAGCGCCAAGCGGTGCGTGGCCGGGGCAGGGAGCCTCGGGTGACCCGGCGTTGGTGCAGAGGCCTCGGGCCGGCGTCGCCCTGGTACGGCCACTCCGGCGTGTCGTGTCTGGCTACTCGGTTTCGATGCTGGAGTCGCCTGTGTGTTGTCCGGGACACAGCTGAGTCCGCTGTCCGGTTGCCCCAGTCCCAGCTACTCTGGCGTCTGCCTGTTCCGGTTACTGTGCTGTCTAGGACCAAGTTAGTCTCCTGTCCCGGCGACCCCGGGGGCCGGCCGCAGGGGTTAAAGTGGGGGGTGCCCCTGCCCACTGCTTCCTACTTGCTGAGGTCCAATAATTATTTTGAAACAGCCTTCTTTTCTCAAAGAGCTTTCGCAGAATGAGGATGTCCCAAGGCCCCGGGGGGGGGGCTTGGACAGAGGCCAACAGCCTCTGACCTGACACCGCCTGGTGGAGGGCGGGGCTGGGGCTCCCAGTCGTCCCCCTGGGGCTCTTCCCAGCTCCTGGGACATCGCCGCCCCCCGGGGAACTACACTGACAGCACGCAGCCCGGCCGGCTTCTGCAGGGACAGCCACAAACAAGGCCGGAGCCGGGGCAGGGGCCACGGGCGCTGGGGGGACTCTGCCATCCCGTAGGGAGCCAGCTGCAGTCCCAGACCCTCTGCTCTCCACCCGGCGTCCGGCAAACGCACCCCGGGAGGCAGCAGCGATGGGGCCCCTGCCCCTCGCGTGGGAGACCCGGGGGGAGCCCCGGCTCGCGGCGTGGGCCCGGCCCGGCCCGGCTGTGCCGGCTACGGCAGGCATTTGGGAACGAGCGAGTAGCTGAATGATGTCTCTCTCTGTTGCTCTGCCTTTCAAGTAGATGGAAATAAATAAATAAACATTAAAAAAAAAAAAACTTTCCTTTGTGAAAAATCGCACAGCCCATTGTGGCTTCGCGCACCCCTGCCCGGCTGGGAGCGCCCGCCGCTCGTGTCCTTTGTCGTCGTGAAGGAGGTGTTAATATTCTGCCGGCAACCAAAGGTTCCGGAAGCGGTGGGGGAAGCCACCTTTCTGAACACAGACGCGGCGAGACCTGCAGGACTCCCAGCAGGCCCCCCCCCCCACCAGGAGTTGCTGTGGGCCCATGGGCCTGTGGGTCCCGGGGCGGCCACGGTCCCCGCGCTGCTGTGAGGCCCGGGAATTCTGCAGGGTGGGCTGAATGCCAAGTCCCCCCGCCCCCGGGAGCCCCCGACCAGCCAGGGAGATTTCTACCTAACAATCAGGCCAGAGGCGGCGGGAAGGCAGCCAGCGCGGGCGGGGGAGCCCTCCACGGACTCCGGTCCTCGTCCCCGGCCGGGGGCAGGGTCCAGAGGAAGCGGTCACACCCGGCTCTGGTCGCACAGGGCCCTCACACGGAGACGCACCCTGAAGGGCAGGTTGTTAGAATCCGCAGTGACCTTGACGCGGCCACGGCCGTGGCTGAGAGACGCGCTCCGGGCAGGCGGAAGGCGGGAGTCGGGTGAGCTGTGTCCCCACCACCACCACGTGTTCCGAGCCCCCATCCCCACCCCCGCACCAAGGAATGGAGCTTCAGAGGGGGTTGTCCCGGGACAGGGCGGCCAGTGACAGGCACACCCCTGTGAAGGTGGGAGGGAGGCAGCACCCAGGGCGGAGGCAGGTCGGGGCAGCGCGTCTGGCCCGGGGGAGCCGCCCTGCGCACGCCCTTGTCCCAGACTGGACACTGCGGCCTGCAGGCCTGGGCACGGCGGAGCAGCCGAGGTTACCGGGTGTCAGGAGTTGCCACAGCCGGGAGCGGACTCTCTGGGTCAGCACTGTCCGCTGCGGCCGGTTCGCTCCCTGGATGGGGCCGTCCTGGGCACCCAGGCTGTGGAGTAGCTGCTGGCCAGAGGCACCCCTAGCACTGCCCAGTGTCCCCTGGGGGGCGGAATCGCCCTGGTGGAGACTCCGCGGGGCCAGGGGCTTCCCTGGAGCCCACAGTCATCTGGCCCGCCGAGGTCCTGAGGGGCTGCCCCCGGAGCAGGGAGAGGCCGGCCCCGAGCCGTGGCCCCCGGAGAGCACCTCCTGTCCCTTCGGGGCTTGGCCATGCTGTTGCTGTGAGCGGGGAACAAGCCCGACCCCGGGTCACTCAGCACAGCCTGGGACCGGAGAGCCCTAGTGCAGGGGCCATGCCGGGCACTGCAGGGGCGGCAGCGGCGTCGCTGGCCCCCAGTCGGGACAACCACAGACGCCCCCGGGTGTGGCCCCGTGTCCCCTGGGGGGCGAGCACCCCACGAGACCCCTGCCTGAGTGATCGTGGGGGGAGCCCTGACCTTCGGCAGGTGGCGTTCACAGGGTCTCGCGGAAGCACACAGGGTGTTTGTGGGGGGCAGGTGTCACAGGGCAGCGGGCTAAGCCCCTGCTCCAGGGTGTCTGTGGGGGGCGGGTGTCGCGGGCTGAGCCCCTGCTCCAGGGTGTCTGTGGGGGGCGGGTGTCGCGGGCTGAGCCCCTGCTCCAGGGTGTCTGTGGGGGGCGGGTGTCGCAGGGCAGCGGGCTGAGCCCCTGCTCCAGGGTGTCTGTGGGGGGCGGGTGTCGCGGGGCAGTGGGCTAAGCCCCTGCTCCAGGGTGTCTGTGGGGGGCGGGTGTCGCGGGCTGAGCCCCTGCTCCAGGGTGTCTGTGGGGGGCGGGTGTCGCGGGCTGAGCCCCTGCTCCAGGGTGTCTGTGGGGGGCGGGTGTCGCAGGGCAGCGGGCTGAGCCCCTGCTCCAGGGTGTCTGTGGGGGGCGGGTGTCGCGGGGCAGTGGGCTAAGCCCCTGCTCCAGGGTGTCTGTGGGGGGCGGGTGTCGCGGGCTGAGCCCCTGCTCCGTCTCCGGCACCCGGGCTGGGGGGCCTGGCTTGAGCCCCGGCTGCTCTGTCTTCCGATCCCGCTTCCCACTGCTGCACCTGGGAACAGCAGCGACGGCCAAGTCCGCGGGCCCCTGCTGCCCTGTGGGAGACCCGGATGGAGCGCCCGGCTCCTGGGCGTGGCCTGGCCAGCCCCCGCTGGTGTGGGCATTTGGGGAGGGACGCAGCCCGGGGGAAATCTCTCGGTCACTCTGCCTCCCAAGTAAATGGTTTGTGGGAAATGGAACTAAAAGATGCTTACTTTGCTGCAAAAAAAAAAAAAAAAAAAAATTGAAATCCACGCACAGTCCCACTGGCTCGCGGGCCGCCCTACCCGAGCAGACCTGGTCCTCGGCGGCGACCTCCGCAGCGGCCTGGGGACCCCAGGGGCCATGCTCTGAGGGCGTGGGGTTGGGGCTTCAACACAGGGATCTTCGGGGACAGAGCCCAGCCCCCGTCAGACGCGGCGCCGGGAGGGCCGGGCCGTCCTTCGCCTGTCTCGGCCCTGTTTGTCCACAGTCCCTGTTCTTGTCACTTTCACAGCGTCCCTCGGGACAGGAGGCCCCGGCCACTCCCGGGACGGAGCCCAGGCCCAGAGGCACCGAGGAGCAGGACGGGAGACGGTGGCGGCTCACAAAGGCGGGGAGCGCTGTGAAGATGAAGGGCGCCAACAAAGCCCAGCTCTGGAGGAGAGGCGGCGCAGTCAGGGCAGGTGCTTAAAGGGGCCAACGCAGGCTGTCCGGTCTTTGTAATTAAAAATGTTTATTCACAATGTGGAAAGACAGAGAGAGGAGAGACGGGGAGAGAGAGAGAGAGAGGGAGAGAGAGAGAGGGAGAGAGGGAGAGAGAGAGAGAGAGGGAGAGAGAGAGGGAAAGAGAGAGAGGGAGAAAGGGAGAGAGAGAGAGGGAGAGGGAGAATGAGAGAGAGAGGGAGAGAGAGGGAGGGAGAGAGAGAGAGAGGGAGAGGGAGAGAGAGAGGGAAAGAGGGAGGGAGGAAGAAGGAGAGAGAGGGAGAGGGAGAATGAGAGAGAGAGAGAGGGAGAGAGGGAGAGGGAGAGAGAGAGGGAGAGAGGGAGAGGGAGAGAGAGAAAGGGAGAGAGAGGGAGAGAGAGAGAGGGAGAGAGAGGGAGAGATGGAGAGAGAGGGAGGGAGAGAGAGATATATGCAGAATGAGAGAGGGAGGGGGATCCCATGCGCTGGTTCCCTCCCCAGATGCGCACAGCAGCCGGGGCTGAGCCACGCGGGGGGCCAGGAGCCGGGGGCTCCATCCAGGTCTCCGGTGCGGGTGGCGGGCCCTCCAGGCTGTAGCCGCCCCCGCTGCCTCCCAGGGTGCACCTTGGCAGGAGTCTGGGAGCTGGAGCCGGCCGTGCGTCCAGCTGGGACTGACGTGCCAGCATCCCCAGCGGGCCCCCGCACCCTGCACTGCTCACTTTAAACAAGCGGGTCGGGTGGTGCCTGCGTGTCATCAACAACGCTTCCGCGGCATCGATGCTGACAAACGGCGGTGTGGCTCCTTGGCCCTGTTTTCTGCATTATCCTCTTCTCTCAAAAACTCACACCTTAAAATTCGTGTGATTTTTAAAAATGCTTCATGGGCTCCCAGTAGGATGGGCCAGGGAAGCCCCCACGGTGTCGCCCTCCTCCCGAGCGCCCCGGCCCAGGCTGGGAGGAGACCCCAGGCCGGCTGCAGCCCACCCGAGACCGCCCGGGGCAGCACAAACGGGCGTGGGAGAAGGTCACTGCCCAGAGCTCGGGGAGGCGGAGGAAGTGGACTTGAGTCCATGGTGGCGTCCTCCTGAGGGCGGTGCCTGGCACTGGAGGAGGAGGGGGTGGGGGGAGGAGTGGGGAAGGGGGAGGGGGACGAGGCACCTGGCCGTGAAGGTGCAGCTCAGGACGCCCACCCCTGCGCCCGCGCACAGCGTGGAGGCAGCCGGTGTCCGGGCGAGTCCGGGCTCCCAGCTCTGGGCCCCGCCCCGGCTACTGCAGGGAGTGAACCTGCCTCTGTCTGTCCCTCTCTGTCTCCCTTTCAGATCAGTTTAAACTAAGCCAACGAGGTCGTCAATAATAATAACAAAGATCCGGAAGAACACTGTGGAACGCACGCGGCTGTTCCCGGCCCCCGGCGCGCTGCACGGCCGAGGGTCAGGCCTGACCAGCAGGAGCTGCGGCCATCCTGGTCTTGGGTCAGGGAGGGGAGGCCTCTCGAAGCCGCTGGCCCCTGACCTGTCCCTCTGGGCCCTGCAGGTGAGCAGGGTGGGCGGTGGGTGGCCCCACTGTGCTGGGAGGAGGACGGGGGCTGGGGGGGGCCTTCTGTAGCCATGGCAACAGTATCACACCCCAGCCTGGACGGCACCCGCCTGTTTCTGTCGCCCAGGCTGACCCCAAATCTATTTTGAAACTATTTACATTTTCCCCTCCAGGCAAATGATGGGTTTCACGCGGCCGGTTTCTCTGTTGCTGTTTGAGAACCTGCAGAGCTGGGGGGGGGGGGGCTCTGCCTCTTCTGCTCCGGCGTCGCGCGCTACAGACCCCGAGAGGCGGCAGTAGGCGGCACCCCCAGGGCTGCCCACCAGAGCCCTCAGCTCCCTCTGGGGCAGGGTTTTGGGGAGCAGCCGGGCCCCTCCCCCAGGGCACGCAGAGCTGCACAGCCTCTGCGAGGGGCGCCGGGAGGAAGAGGGCCCGCAGGCAGCCGGCGCGCCCCGGAAGTGGACGGTGGAGGGGGAGGCCACCAGCAGCCCTTGGTGCCAGCAGGTGCCGCGCCGCACGTCGCCCGGCCACACCTTCACAGCCACCCACCTTCTCGGTTCCACCCACCTGGAGAGGAAAGACCCAGAATGGCAGCCGCGTCTGTGTGGTTCTCTCCCCCTTCCCTAAACGATACAATGTCTCAGCTGCTCAGACAGTCCATCTGCCCAGCGTGTCTAGGGTCTGGACAGCACCCGGCTGCGTAGACGGGACCCCGGGGGGCCTGGCAGCAGCTCCTGTGGACACCCAGACGCCCCGACGCAGGCGGGAGGTGCGCGCAGAGGGAAGGAAGTCCGGGCGGAGGCGGAGAGCGAGCGTGCGTGGGGACCCGATGTTTTCCAGGGACGGGAATGCCCCGGAGTTAGTGCTATGGCTGGCGGGCTTGGGGAACAATGTCGAATCCACCCGCGGGATTGGGGAGGCGGGGGCTGCCGCCTGGGACCCGAGCGTCCCGCGTTGGAAGTCCTGGATGCCCACGCACCTTGGGACGGCAGCCGACGGTGGCCTGAGCGGGTCGGAGAGGCCCCAGCCGCATCCCTGGCCCTTAGCGTGAGCCCGGCTGTCGCATCACCTGGGGGCACACCGGCAGTGAGTGGGGGTCTGCCGGCCTCTCCCCGTCTCTCTGCCTTTCAGATAAAACGAGTCAACACGTCTTTCTTTTAAAAAATGAGTTCAAGGACCGTTCAGAAGAAAATACAAATAAATAAAGATCACTGAACTGAACATTTAGCTGAATTAGGCTCTGCGAAAGTAAAGCTAATTTTTCTTTAGAAAGAAAGAAACAAATGACTCGCGGTGCACCTGAGGTTCGGCTGTAACTGGTGTCCACTTCCAGGCCGCCAGCCTTGACCAGACGTTCCTGCCGAGGCCTGACGGTGGATGCTTCGGCCTCTGGAAACCGGGCCGTCCGTCCCCGCGGGAACTGTGCAAGGGGCCCCGGACGCCAAATTTCTCACCACTCCTGCACGCCAGATTATTTTTAATTTTCTTCCCCAGTGCCTTCAAGATGTGCAAACTGGGGTGGACACTTGCCGGGGGTGGACGCCTGCACCCACATCTGCACGCCTGGGCTCAGCCCCTGGCCCCAGCTCTGGCCCCGGGAGGCAGCCGCGTCGCCCCCCCGTGGGAGCCCCGGATGGAGCTCTGGGCCCCTGGCTCCAGCCCCGCCCAGCCCTGACCGCTGCGGGCTCTTGGGGCGTGACCAGCAGGGTTCTGCCCCTCTCTGTTCTTTCTCCCATTCTCCCTCTCTGCCGCCTGCTCTCTGTCTCTCAAATAGATAAATGCGATTTTAGCACAACCATAAATAAATAGACATATGGGAAGCTTTGTACAGTGGGCAGAGGTTGGTCCAGCCCTGGCGTGGTGAGGCCCTCGCGCGGGCTTGGACGCCAAGTGTGCGTCCCTGAGAAAAATGAGGCTGGGGGGTGGGGGTGGGGGCTCAGGTCGGGGTGGGCGAGGCTCTGGCTGGGGGGAAACCAGGCAGGGGAGTGAAGGGCGGGCCAGGAGCCCAGGGCGGGCAGAGGGGCCCAGAGGTGGCCTGGGAGGATTCGGGAGCTGGGGGTGGGGGGTGGGGGGGTGTAGAATGTTCCGTGTGAGGAGGCTCAGCGGGCAGGCGTGCGGAGAGCCGGGTTTGTATCGGAGGGAACCCAGCTGGCCAGGGCGCTGGGCGGGAGCCCCGCTGACCACAGACCTTGCTCCAGGGGGCGGGGTGTGGGCATCCGGACGCAGCGGCCGCCCGAAGCCAGAGGAGAGAGGCTTGCAGACGAGGGCTGGACAGACCCGCACGGGGCATCGCACGGGAGGCCAGAGCGGGCGCTGGGGCGCGAGGATCGGACTCTTCCCGGAGCCGCGTGCCCCTGGGCGGCCGCCCACAGCACCCAACCCTCACGAAGACGCAGCACAGGAACCACAGAGCGGACGCCGCCCGGTGCCGGCCACACACGAGCGGACAGTGCAGCCCACCCACCCCGGGCCGCCACGCGGCCAGCAGCAGGAGCGAGGCTCCGACACTCACCACGGGCGCGCGGAGACTTGGCCTGGGGCTCCACCCACAGGACAGGCAGGGGCAGGGGGCTCCATGGAGGCGGGAGGGACTAGGAGAGGGGACTCCTTTTCTGGGTGATGGTTCTGCAACTAGAGGGAGACGACGCTTACACAACGTGTTTGTGCGGAAAACAGCGAGCTGCCCACTTCTAAGTGCGACATTGCAGCTTCGTCCGTTTTGCCTCCATTCGAACCCTGGTGGGCTGCAGGGCGCGGCCCAGCCATGCGTCCCGCAGGCAGCAGCAGGGCGCCGGACAGACAGGATGAGGGCCGCTGGGCTGGGCTGGGCTGGGCTGGGCTGGACAGGGGGTCGCGCTCCCCCCAGGGTCCACAGCCTGGGGCGGCGCGCAGGGACGCTCCCCCTGCGGTTTGGGGCCGATTATGCAAAGAAGCCGAGGTCCTCCCGAGGCTGGCGGAAGGACACGTCCTCGGGGCCAGGGCGCTAAGCCCACCTTCGGCGCTGCCCCCACAGCAGCAGGCCGCGCCGGAAGCCGCAGAGGCCCAGGCGTTCGCGGAGCCGGCCCGGGGTGGGGGTGGGGGGTGCCTGGCCGCTCCTCCCTGCCCGCGAGGTCACCGGAGTTGCGTCTGCTCTCGCCCTCCTCTCCAAGGCGGCTGACCACGGCTTGTCCATGTTTACAACCGGCAGCTCCGAGGTTGTGGGGTGCAGAACCTGCGCTCCTGTCGGAGCCCCCCCCCCAGTCCCCCCCAGGGACGGCCTGCCGTGGCGGGGTCCCCCGTGGCGGGTTAGCGCCTGCGCATGGCGTCAGGCAGCCCCCGAGCCCCATGTATTGACGGGAAATAACGGATAATCCTGGGGCACCACGTCCAGGGTCCACAGACGGCCCCGGCGGAGGCCCAGGGAGCGGGAGCCCGGCCCCCGCCGGCAGAGGGCCCTCTCCCGCCCCCAGCACGCGAGCGAGCCCGCGCGCCCCCGGCCGCGGCTGTCACCTGGCCTTGTCGGGAGGGTGGGAGGGAAGGTGTCCCCCACAGGCTCCCACAGGGGGGGCGACAAAGCCTGCTTGGACAGCCCTGGGCCCCCGTCTCCACAGCCGCCCGGGGTGGGGGTGGGGGCAGACAACAGAGACAGGGACGCCAGAAAACCGGGGCCGACAGCCGGCATTGTGCGCCCAGCGCCCAGCCGCGTGAGAGGCCGCGGCTCTCTGTAGCCGTGTCCATCCGATTTCGGGGGAACCGGAACCCGGGGAAAGCCTCAGCCCGGCCTATTGTGAGCCCCTTCCCTCTGCCCCCCCCGCGCCCCACCCCCACCCCGCAGCTCCTGGGGAAAGTCCTCCCCCGGCAGGGAGTCTGGAAGCCATCCGGGCGCGAGGAGTGGGCCCTGGCCCCGGGTCGGGTCGGCTTCCGGGGCTGGGGGGGTGGTCCCCTGTGGCCGCCCCACCCCCCCAGGCACCTCCCTCCGGCACCTGGGCTTGGAGGAGGCTAACCTGGTGTGCCAGGGGGGCTCCACGGAGCCCAGGGGAGCAGCGCCTTGCGTGAAGCCAGGTGACAAACCCACAGGCGCCCGCGTGTCCCACGGAAGCACCTCGTGCTCTCTGGCCTGGGGGTCCCGGGCAGACCCTGAGCGCCGCGGGGCGCCGGCCAGCCCTGCAGGAGCCCGGGGAGGAGCATCGGGTAGGGCGGCTCTGCCCGGGGCCAGGCGGGCACTGCACTACCCACGGCCCTCTGCTCCGGCCACCCCAAGACCGGAGCACATCTCCCTCCCTCCAAACCGGCCAGGAGAGGAGACAGGCCCGAGGTGCGTGCTCAGACCACAGCCAGGGCGCAGGGGACAGAGAGCGAAAACCACTACAGGCACCCGGAACACGCGTCGCTCCGTGCCTGACAACCACACACAGGTCAGACGGCTTACCTCCAGGGCCTCCAGCCCAGCCCAGGCGCTGCCACGCACGGCCCCCGCACTCCTCGGACACCCTCTGACGCACGGATCCGGGCCACGCCTGCGGGGGTCCCCAGACACGGCACTGTGGGAATCCTGTCCCACCCAGGACTGCTGGGAGGGGACGCGGTGGCCGCGCACGGCTCAGTGACAGCCCAGACGGCAGGTGTGTGCCCAGAGCCTCGGGGGCGGGGCTGGAGGTCGCTTGCCGGCTCCTTCTGGGCGGAGGATTAGGAGTGAGCAATGTGGGGGGGGGGTCTGTTTGGGGCGTGTTCCCGTGCTTCTTGGGATTTCTGGGGTCCAAGAGGTTCCTGGCCTGGCAGAGGGAGGCCTCCAGCAGCCCGAGGGCTGGGGTCGCCCGGGAGGTTTAAGGGCAGGTGGCTAAGGGTCCACCTCGCGCCCCCGGCGGCTCGGACACGAATTCCCCATGTGAGCAAGGGCGGCGGCTGCGACGCGGTGACGACGGTGACATCCCAAACGGACGGGTCTGGGGGGCGCAGATAACGTGGTGTTAATTCATGCGGACCCTGACACGCAGCGTGGACACACGCGGCCCCGCACTTCCCCAGACTCAGCCGCTCCGGGCTCCATTGTACAAACGTATCCTTGTCCAAACTGAACTCTTAAATCAGGGTGCGGACAAAGCAGACGGGAAAGGCGCCGGGAGACCCTGCCCAGCACGGCGGTGCCGGTATCCCCGGGACGCCCCGCTGGGGACTCCGACAGGCAGCCCTGGTTTGCTTGCACCGTGGACGGAGGGCGTCTTGGCGCCGGCTCTGTCCCCCGGCAGGTTCGTCTCACACAACCGCCAGCGTGCACCAAAAACCTCGTGGAAATGAAATTGAAAGATAAGATTATTCTGATTTAAAACATTGTTTTGGGCCAGCGC
Source organism: Oryctolagus cuniculus (assembly GCF_964237555.1). Lineage (NCBI taxonomy): Eukaryota > Metazoa > Chordata > Mammalia > Lagomorpha > Leporidae > Oryctolagus > Oryctolagus cuniculus. The sequence goes on along the minus strand of NC_091447.1, from coordinate 58,716,097 downwards.
TGTGCAGCCCATATGGGGGCCTGTGCTAGTCCCGGCTGCTCCACTTCCGATCCAGCTCCTGCTGTGGCCGGAGAAAACAGTGGACGATGCCCAAGTCCTTGGGCTCCTGCACCCGCGTGGGAGACCCGGATGGAGCTCCTGGCTCCTGGCTTTGGATCGGTGCAGCGCCGGCCGTTGCGGCCATCTGGGGAGTGGACCAGTGGGTGGAAGACCTCTCTCTCTGTCTCTCTCTCTCTCTCTCTGTCTCTCTGCCTCTCTGTCACTCTGCCTTTCAAATAAATAAAATAATCTTTAAAAAATTGTTTCAGATGCAGGCATACACATCTTCCAACATTTTTGAAGGCCCTCGTGAGTACAGGGTCCGAGCCAGGAGTCTCCTGAGGGCGGGCGGAGCTCTGTGCGTGTCCCACAGGTGCAGGCGTGTGCAGCCCCACAGGACACAGCACGTTCCGGTCATCGCGGGGCCCCCTGTGGGCAGCCTGACAGCCACCCCGCGCGCCGCCCCCAGCCCCGCAGCCGAGCCGCTCCTCTTCCGGGCTCATTGCTGTGAGCGGGGCTGCCCGGCTCAACCCTGCGGTCGGGAACCTGCGTGGATGCCCCCAGTGTCCACCCGGTTTGGGACTGTGTCCCCCGTGAGTCCCGGGGTGCGGCCGGACCTGCTGGTCGAGCCGCTGTGTCTCCCGTTGGGTTCTCACAGTACAGCCGCCGCGGGCGTCTGAGTGCAGGTCTGTGCGGGTGCGAATGTCCATTTTGTGGGAGGAAACCGGGGTAGAGGCAGCACTGGGCTGCACACGGTTTTGCGAGAGCTCCCCCTGATTTATGGGGTGGGGGCTGCGTTCCTGCAGGGCACGCGTGGCTGGATGACCCTGCACACTTAGACTTTTTTAAAAAATGATTTACTTTTATTTATTTGAAAGGCAGAGTTAGAGAGAGAGAGAGAGAGAGAGAGAGAGAGGTCTTCCATCGCTGGCTCACTCCCCAGATGGCCGCAATGGCCAGAGCTGAGCTGATCTGATGCCAGGAGCCAGGAGCTCCATCCGGGTCTCCCACGCAGGTGCAGGGGCCCCAGGACCTGGGCCATCGTCCACTGCTCTCCCAGGCCACAGCAAGGAGCTGGACCGGAAGTGGAGCAGCCGGGACTGGAACCAGCGCCTGTATGAGATGCCAGTGCTTCAGGCCAGGGCGTTAACCCGCTGCGCCACAGCGCCAGCCCCAGTTCTCCCTTTTTTAAAGATTTATTTACTGGGGCCAGCGTTAAGGCATGGTGGGTAAAGCTGCCGCCTCTGATGCCGGCTTCCCGTGTGGGCGCTGGTTTGTGTCCAGTCCTCCCTGCCGGTGCTCTGGGAGAATCGGTGGACGATGGTGCAAGTGCTGGGGGCCCTGCACCCACGTGGGACCCAGATGCCGCGCCCGGCCCCTGGCTCTGGCCTGGCCCAGCCTGGCCACTGCAGCCCTCTGGGAGTGACCCAGCAGATGAAAGACCTCTCTCTCTCTCTCTCTCTCTCTCTGTGACTCTGGCTTTCAAAATAAATATATAAATAAAAAAGATTTATTTGTTATTTGAAAGTATTATAGAGGGAGAGAAAGAGATCCTCCCTGGACCGGCAGAGGGAGAGCCGCCCTGCCCCCGCTCCGGCCAGGGCCAGCCAGCGTCCCCGCTGTCGAAGCCAGTCCCACGCCAGCCTGGGGGGTCCCTACCGCGGGGAGTGGGCGTGGTTCCCGCTGCAGAGCCAACAGCACGGAGGCTGCAGACAGCTCACGGGGCCACAGCGCCTTGGGACTGGGCTGACATCGGCACCCGGGCCCCAGCATCGCCCTCCAGCCCCCAGCACAGTCCCGACGCGAGTCCGGCCCTCCCCGAGCCTGCCCACGTGAGCCCACGGCCACGGCCCGAGTCTTCGGGACAGGAATCGCCTGTTCTCGGGCTTCCGTCGGCAAGCCCCGTTGCCTTGGCAACGCTCTGCGGCTGACCTTTGTGCAGAAAAGGAGGGTGACCCTCCCCAGGCAGCCCCGGACGCCACTCAGGGCTCCGCCCACCCAGGAGAGGCGCCGGGGGATGCCCACCCCAGAAGGAACGCCCGGCCTCAGTTTCTCCGTCTGTGAAGTGGGATCCAAGAGGGCCCGGACGCTCGGACACCGCAGGGACCAGAGAGCGCGGCCCGTCTCCCGGCCCCCCGCAGTGGGAACGCCCTTGGCTCCTGCCCCTCCCAGGGCTCCCCTGGGACAAGGGGAAAAGGAAGAGGAGAGGAGAAAGAATTTGCTCCTGAGGTTTTGCCTTGTCAGCATCCGTGCCTCCAGGCAGCCGCGCCGTGCGCCCCCTGATGGCCCCCAACCCCAGGCAGCCGCCCCGTGTGCCCCCTGATGGCCCCCAACCCCAGGCAGCCGCCCCGTGCGCCCCCCCCCGAGGCCCCCAACCCAGGCAGCCGCCCCGTGTGCCCCCTGACTGCCCCCAATCCCAGGCAGCCGCCCCGTGTGCCCCCTGACGGCCCCCAACCCAGGCAGCCGCCCCGTGTGCCCCCTGATGGCCCCCAACCCAGGCAGCCGCCCCGTGTGCCCCCTGACGGCCCCCAATCCCAGGCAGCCGCCCCGTGTGCCCCCTGACGGCCCCCAACCCAGGCAGCCGCCCCGTGCGCCCCCCCCCGAGGCCCCCAACCCAGGCAGCCGCCCCGTGTGCCCCCTGACTGCCCCCAATCCCAGGCAGCCGCCCCGTGCGCCCCCTGATGGCCCCCAACCCCAGGCAGCCGCCCCGTGTGCCCCCTGACGGCCCCCAACCCAGGCAGCCGCCCCGTGCGCCCCCTGACGGCCCCCAACCCAGGCAGCCGCCCCGTGTGCCCCCTGATGGCCCCCAACCCAGGCAGCCGCCCCGTGCGCCCCCTGATGGCCCCCAACCCCAGGCAGCCGCCCCGTGTGCCCCCTGATGGCCCCCAACCCCAGGCAGCCGCCCCGTGCGCCCCCCCCCCCGAGGCCCCCAACCCAGGCAGCCGCCCCATGTGCCCCCTGACTGCCCCCAATCCCAGGCAGCTGCCCCGTGCACCACCTGACGGCCCCCAACCCCAGGCAGCTGCCCCGTGTGCCCCCGCAGGCCCCCAACCCAGGCAGCTGCCCCGTGCGCCCCCTGATGGCCCCCAACCCCAGGCAGCCGCCCCGTGCGCCCCCTGATGGCCCCCAACCCCAGGCAGCCGCCCTGTACACCCTCCCGAGGCCCCCAACCCAGGCAGCCGCCCCGTGTGCCCCCAGGCAGCCGCCCCGTGCGCCTTCCCGAGGCCCCCAACCCAGGCAGCCGCCCCGTGTGCCCCCTGACGGCCCCCAACCCAGGCAGCCGCCCCATGTGCCCCCTGACTGCCCCCAATCCCAGGCAGCTGCCCCGTGCACCACCTGACGGCCCCCAACCCCAGGCAGCTGCCCCGTGTGCCCCCGCAGGCCCCCAACCCAGGCAGCTGCCCCGTGCGCCCCCTGATGGCCCCCAACCCCAGGCAGCCGCCCCGTGCGCCCCCTGATGGCCCCCAACCCCAGGCAGCCGCCCCGTGTGCCCCCTGACGGCCCCCAACCCCAGGCAGCCGCCCTGTACACCCTCCCGAGGCCCCCAACCCAGGCAGCCGCCCCGTGTGCCCCCAGGCAGCCGCCCCGTGCGCCTTCCCGAGGCCCCCAACCCAGGCAGCCGCCCCGTGTGCCCCCTGACGGCCCCCAACCCAGGCAGCCGCCCCGTGTGCCCCCTGATGGCCCCCAACCCAGGCAGCCGCCCCGTGTGCCCCCCCCGAGGCCCCCAACCCAGGCAGCCGCCCCGTGCGCCCCCTGACGGCCCCCGACCCCAGGCAGCCGCCCCGTGCGCCCCCTGACGGCCCCCGACCCCAGGCAGCCGCCCCGTGCGCCCCCTGACGGCCCCCGACCCCGGCAGCCGCCCCGTGCGCCCCCTGACGGCCCCCGACAGGTTCACGCGCCTCCCTTGCTCTGACTCTGCTGCGGCTCCCCAGTGCCCCCGTGAGAAAGCCGGGACCCCCGTGTGGCTGCAGGAGGCTTCCGTGCCCTCCACTGCCCTGGCCACCCTGGCCGCTCCTGCCCGGCCCGGCACGGCTGTCCCTCCTGCCTGCCCCCCGTCGGGAGGAACCAGGGGCCTGTGACGTCAGCTCAGGCGACACCTCCCCCGAAAGCCCTCGGCCTATTTCCCTGTTCTGTTCTGTCCGTCCTCAGACACGGTGAACCCTGGCCGGCAGCACACGGTTCCACTGGTGCCCACAGCCACCCAGCTGTGCTGATGACCAGCAGGGGAAACCGAGGCAGAGGGGCCGGGCGTCCTGTGCTCTGATGCACACAGCTGGTGCTCAATACGTGCACACGTGTTTTGTTTTGTTCTAGGATTCAAAAGGCATAGTTACAGAGAGGGAGGGAGAGAGAGGGAGGGAGAGGCAGGGAGAGAGAGAGGGAGAGAGAGGGAAGGGGAGAGAGGGAGAGGGGGAGAGAGGGAGAGAGGGAGGGAGAGGGAGAGAGAGGGAGAGAGGGAGGGAGGGAGAGGGGGGAGGGAGAGAGGGGGGAGGGAGAGGGAGGGAGAGAGGGAGGGGGAGGGGAGAGGGAGAAGGGGGAGGGGAGGGGAAGGGGGAGGGGAGAGGGAGGTCTTCCATCCGCTGGGTCACTCCCCAGGTGCCCACAATGGCCGGAGCTGGGCGGATCCGAAGCTGGGAGCCAGGAGCTCCGTCTGGGTCCCCCACGCGGGTGCAGGGCCCAGCACTGGGCCGTCCTCCACTGCTCTCCAGGCCGGGACTGGAACTGGGATGCTGATGCTTCACCCTCCACACCCCGCCCCTGCCTCTCTCTTCCTGTCCTGTCTCTGTCTCTCCCACTCACCACGCGACTTCTCCACGTCCCCTCTGGCTTCTGCCCACTCCTCTTGGGCTCTGATCTCTCTGAAATCTGGCCTATAGGCCACCTCCGTCTCTGAGGGGCCTCCCTACGGGGCCCAGGCCATCTCCGTCTCTGAGGGGCCTCCCTACGGGGTCCAGCAAGAGGAAGAGAGGGAGGTGGCCCCGCTCCAGGGTAGGCAGGCCTGGGGCCGGCACAGACCCATATCCACCTGCAGGCTGGCGGCCGTGGCCTAGGGGCTGGGGATGCCACGCCCTGTGGCCTTTTGGGGGGGATGGGGCTTCACTCTGCTGCCCGCAGGGCTGAGCAAGGCAGCTTCAAGGAGGGCCACAGGGTGGCCACGAGGGCCCCAGCTGCCTGCCCAGGGGCGCGGAGCCACCAGGACGTCCGTCAGCAGGTGTCTCGGGCACCACCCAGCCCCTGCACGCCTGCTCCCCGCGATCCCCACTGACCCCGTCCGCTGACAGCCCCTCGGGCACTGGGGACTGCAGGAGCTCCTGGGAGCCCTGGACGCACGGGCGCCTCCTGCCCTCGGCCCCTGCTGTGGGCCGCAGAGAGCCCCCTGGCCGGCGCAGGTGAGCCGGCACCGCCCGGGAGCGTGCGTGCGTGTGCCTGCGTCCACGCTGTCACCCTGCCTTTCAGATAAATAAGGAAAGTTCTAGAAAGAACGGAGTTCCCTCCAGCCCCCGGCAGCCAGCCCCGACACGCTCAGCCACACACGAGCAAGCGTGGTCCACGGTCGCTCCACGCGGGAGCAGGGGCCCCCGGGGACGCCGCGCCCAGCGGGGAGCAGACACGGACGGCCGCACCGCGTGGGCCCCACCGACGGGACGCGGCCAGGACAGGCGCAGCCACGGGGCAGGACGGGACCCGCAGGGGTGAGCGGGGTGGGAGCTGGGTTTCTCCTGGACTGATGGGACGTCCGGAATCAGGCTCGTGGGCGCGCTCTGTGGACTCCCTGGAACACGGCGGCTGTCTCGGGGGGCTCGGGGGGCCCTCAGGAAGCTGCCGGAAACCCAGCAAGCAGAGCCCGCCCTGGCCGCCTGCCTGGACGGCACCGCGCGGCTTTGCCCTCGCCGGGCGGTCAGCCTCGGGAGCAGAGGAGACAGCCGTGGGTGGGGCCGCCCGCCCCGGGCAGCAGCGGCCCCCAGCTCCCGGGCCAGCCCGCCTGGCTGCACACGTGGGCACCAGCGGGGCCCTCCCGTCGCTCATGGGCACACGCCTCTGCTGGGGGCTGTCCCTCGTGCACACACACACACGCATGTGCACACACATGTGCACACGCCTCTGCTGGGGGCTGTCCCTTGTGCGCACACACACATGTGCACACACATACATGCATGTGCACATGCCTCTGCTGGGGGCTGTCCCTCGTGCGCACACACACACACGCATGTGCACACACATACATGCATGTGCACGCGCCTCTGCTGGGGGATTGTCCCCTGTGCACACACACCTATGCTCATGTGCACACACACACGGCACGAGTCACACACATACACGCATGGCGCACACATACACGCATGTGCACACACATGTCACACACACGCATGCGCAGCGCCTCGCCGGGGGCTGCCCTCTCTGGTGGAGGAGCTGTCACGACGCGGCCTCCTGACACGGGACATTTCACGGTGCTTTCATCACGGCCGGCGGGGGCAGGCGCCGCCCGCGCACAAAGGCCGCGCTAAGCGCTTCGCGCCGCACTCGCATTCTCCGCGTGGGAGCCGCCCTCGCTTCCTGTAGCTTCAAGTCTCAATCCTGTTACGGCGGGCGGGGCGGGCGGGCGGGGCGGGGCCTCTCAATCCTGTTACGGCGGGCGGGGCGGGGCGGGGCGGGGCGGGCGGGGCGGGGCCGGCCTTTTATTCCCGGGCCCAGGCCAGGCGGGGGCCGGGACCCTCGATAGACCCCGGTGTTCCTCTGGGTCTCAGGGGATCTCTGACAGACCCCCCCCCCGCCCTGCACCTCACCGGGGGCCGGGAAACAGCAGTGGGCCTCCGGGCCGCCCACAGGCCCCTTCCCCTCCAGGGAGGCGGGCGGTCCCGGCTCCTCTGTGAGCCCCGACGATAACATCCTGAACGCTGCCTGTGCCCCGAGTGGAACAGGAGAGAGAGAGGAGCCCGCGTGTGCCTCACCCGGGGAGCCCGCGTGTGCCTCACCCAGGGGGGCCCACGTGTGCCTCATCCAGGGAGCCCGCGTGTGCCTCACCCAGGGGAGCCCGCGTGTGCCTCACCCAGGGGGCCCACGTGTGCCTCACCCAGGGGGCCCACGTGTGCCTCATCCAGGGAGCCCGCGTGTGCCTCACCCAGGGGAGCCCGCGTGTGCCTCACCCAGGGGGCCCACGTGTGCCTCACCCAGGGGAGCCCGCGTGTGCCTCACCCAGGGAGTCCACGTGTGCCTCACCCAGGGGGGGTCCACGTGTGCCTCACCCAGGGGGTCCACGTGTGCCTCACCCAGGGGGGCCCACGTGTGCCTCATCCAGGGAGCCCGCGTGTGCCTCACCCAGGGGGGCCCGCGTGTGCCTCACCCAGGGGGGCCCGCGTGTGCCTCACCCAGCGGAGCCCGCGTGTGCCTCACCCAGGGGGGTCCACGTGTGCCTCACCCAGGGGGGCCCAGCTGTGCTGGGGGACCAGAGGTGCTGTGAGTGACCTACCCCTCTATTAATTGCCCTCTCTGGAACGCGGGTCTCCCAAGAGGATTAATCCAGATCCTCATCAGGGTGAGGAGACGGCAGGTCAGGAAGGGGCAGCCAGCAGGACGTGGGGTCCGGAAAGCCGGTCCAGCTCTGAGGCCCTGGGAGGGGGAGGGAGGTCAGGCAGGGGTGCCTGCTCCCCCCTGCTCCCCCCCTCACACCTCAGGAGCTCGCGTGGCCATGCTGGTCTCCACTGGACTCCTCACTCCACCTAGTGGCAGCTACAGCCGGGAGCCATGGGGGCACACGAGGGCGGGGCGGGGGCCGACTGGGGGCCCGGGAGGGCGGGGCGGGGGCCGACTGGGGGCCCGGGAGGGCGGGGCGGGGGCCGACTGGGGGCACACGAGGGCGGGGCGGGGGCCGACTGGGGGCACGGGAGGGCGGGGTGGGGGCCGACTGGGGGCCCAGGAGGGCGGGGCGGGGGCCGACTGGGGGCACACGAGGGCGGGGCGGGGGCCGACTGGGGGCACACGAGGGCGGGGCGGGGGCCGACTGGGGGCACACGAGGGCGGGGCGGGGGCCGACTGGGGGCACACGAGGGCGGGGCGGGGGCCGACTGGGGCCCCTACGGGTGCACAGCCAACGCCCGGGGCTGCTTCCTGCCCCGCTCACTCTGCTCGGTGAGGAGTCTCCCACCGCCCGGTTACAGGGCAGAGGCCAGGCAGCCCCCAAGGCCACACAGAAGGGGGGGGTTCCACTTTTCTGCTCACCCCGGAAACAGAGAGGGGGCTGGAGTCGCGGGGTGGGGGTGGGGACAGTCAGGCCGGCTGAGGGTGGGCTCGGGAACGGATGGCCCGCAGCCCTGTGCTGCCGGACCCGACCCGGTCCCAGCCCTGGCCGGTTCGGATCCCCGTGGCTGTTTCCTGGTCTGTGAGATGGGTTTACTCAGGGTCGCCGTGAGGTTCGAGCCGTGAGGCCGGTAAAGTGCGTAGGCTGGTATGTGGCACACAGTAGGCACTCAATACATGCTGGCTGCAGGTTAATGCCAGGGAATGTTGTCCCCGAGGCTGTCCCCGGCCCCCAGCCCCTTGTGTGACTGCTGCAGCCGCACAGGCCCTGGGAGCCGCCCCCGTCTCGGGGCCTTTGCACACGCCGCCCGCCCCGCCAGCCGCGCCGTCCCCACCCCTACTCGAATCAGCTCCGGCTCGCCAGCATCGCGCCCACCGCGGCCCTGGACTTCACGCACGCCCGAGGCTGGGCACAGAGGGGCTCAGGGAGAGCCGCACCCACCCCCATCCCCAGACGCAGGTCCTGGGCGCAGCCGGGGAAGCCTGAGGAGGACGCCGGCTCCCTCTCCCCGCCCCGGCCCCCGGCTCCCCGGGAGGGTCAGGCTGCAGCGGAGACCAGGCCAAATTGAAATTGATCGTGGGGAACAGTTCGGCAGGCTGGAACAGACACACGGCCGCCGGGGAGCTCGGGCGCCCAAGCGTGCAGCAGCATGGCGGCCTGGAGGAAGGGCCGGCGCCCTGCAACGGAGGCTTCTCGCCGGGCGGCCGAGGAGCCCAGGGCCGGGGGCCGGGGCGCGGGGCTGGCGGGCACCCACCCACCCACCACCCTCCCTCCATCCCTCCCTCCATCCCTCCTCCCCTCTGGAGCACTCAGCACCCCCTGTGTGCCCCCCCGAGCTGGGAGTTCATCCTCGCCCAGCTGGCTGCAACTATGGAGCACCTGCTGTATGCCTCTAGGAGTTCATCCTCGCCCAGCTGGCCGGCACGGAGGGCCCCCCCCGCAAGCCTTGAAGTCCAGCCCAGTCTCGGGCTGCAACTATCGAGCACCTGCTGTATGCCTGTCCTCGGGCTCAGCCTGTCACGTGGTCTCTTGTCTTCCCAAGGCCCTGGGGTTGCTGTCCCCCTTGTCCACTGGCGGTGGCCGGTGGAGGGACGGCGGCCAGCACCCAAAGCCAGACCCCGACCGACGCCTGGCGGCCAGAGCTGTCGCCACGGCCGAGCTGCAGCGCCTCTGGGAGGTGGTGGGCGCAGGGCGATCCAGGGTGGGAGAGTAACCGGGATGGAGCCCCCTCCCCATTCTCCAGGGCAGGGCCCCGGGCCTGCCTAGGAGTGACGTGAGCGTTTGGAAGCCGGTCGTCCAGCCGTGCCGCGGGCCGGCCTCTGGGACAGCCAGACCTCCCCGAACCAACCCCCAACTTGGGGTTCAGAGGGGGCGGGCGCCAGGCTGTGTCACACAGCAAGGATCTGACCCCAGGCCCTGTACCCCATTTCCCGGGCTGACCTCCCGGGGCTGGGACGGGCACGTGGCCGAGGGGCAGCCCTGACCCGGAAGCCCCCCTCAGCGTCCAGGGCGCGGGTCGCGCCCCAGCCCAACTCACGCGGCCTCTCTCCGGTGAGAGACCCGACCCCGGGATTAGGGGCCGGGGCCAGGGGTCAACAGCATTTGCCGCGGCTCCATTCAGGCTGAGAGCCGATCCGTTCTCCTTGCCACCTCGGATTTCCTGGACAAAGGCTTGGGACGGGCCGGCACCCCTGGGAAAGCCGGACAGCTCCAGGAGGCTCCGGGACAGCAAAGGCCCTGGCCAGCCCGCAAACAGCCGGCGACAGGGCAGACGGGCAGGCCCATGCCACAGGCGGGGAAACTGAGGCCGAGGGGTGGGGGCAGCGGCTGCCTCTCCGGGAAGACCGAGCAGTGGCAAGAGCTGAGGGGCTGGGACGGGGCCCCACAGTCCGGCCAGGTCCCCGGAGAGCCAGGGCTCGGGCACGGGAGGCGGCGTCCGTGACCGCAGGCGGGTGGGAGGCCCGCGGCGGACAAAGGCGGGCAGGCTGGGCCCGCAGGGGCGCGTTCCGCTCGTCAGCGCCGGTTCCACTTGAGTCCACCCTGGACAGGCCGGAATAATCCCTCCCGCAGCCGCTGCTGGGCCGTGACGACTTGAAGGCGGCCCGGCGGGCCTGACTGACGGCCGGGCGGGGGCGGGGGCGCTGGGGTCCCCCCACAGCCCGGGCAGCGCTGGGAACGGCGTCCAGCCAGTGGCTGCTGATGACGTCGGGGCCGCGGAGGCACGCTCGGAGCCCCCCGTCACAGGCGAGCCCACAGGGCCCCTCGCAGCCCCCACCCCACCTGTGCCTTGGCGGAACCTGGAGCCCGGGCCCGGCCGAGCCGCAGGACTCACACACCTGCCCCTCATTCCCCCAGCACCTGGGCGCCAGGGACGCCGGTGCCTGGGCCAGGGCCAGAGCCCGGTCCCGGAGAGGCCCCACCAGGAGCTGTCTGCCCCCCGCCTCGCTTCTCCAGCCGCAGAGCACCTCTGAGCCCTGGGTGGGGCCGGGGGGGGCGTCCCCTCCCTCTCCTCGCCCCTCCCCCCTCCTCCCCAGCAGGTGGGGTGATGTCCTGGGTGAAGGGGGGGCGCCCCCTCCCTCTCCTCCCCCTCCCCCCTCCTCCCCAGCAGGTGGGTGATGTCCTGGGTGAAGGGGGGCGCCCCCTCCCTCTCCTCGCCCCTCCCCCCTCCTCCCCAGCAGGTGGGTGATGTCCTGGGTGAAGGGGGGGCACCCCCTCCCTCTCCTCGCCCCTCCCCCCTCCTCCCCAGCAGGTGGGTGATGTCCTGGGTGAAGGGGGGGCACCCCCTCCCTCTCCTCATCCCCCTCCCCCCTCCTCCCCAGCAGGTGGGTGATGTCCTGGGTGAAGGGGGGGCGCCCCCTCCCTCTCCTCGCCCCTCCCCCCTCCTCCCCAGCAGGTGGGTGATGTCCTGGGTGAAGGGGGGGCGCCCCCTCCCTCTCCTCGCCCCTCCCCCCTCCTCCCCAGCAGGTGGGTGATGTCCTGGGTGAAGGGGGCACTCTAGGCTTCCCATGGGCTCGCGTGCACCCGTCCCGGCACCCAGCAGGTGCCCAGCGCGTGGTCAGTAATGACACGTGGGGCCGTTCAGGAGGGCCTGAGACTGGCGGAAGGTGTGGCACGGACCACGGCGACTTCACAGGGTCCAGGGACTCCCCCCCCCCGAAAGGGCCCCGGAAGGGGAGGGGCTTCTTCCCGCTGAGTCTGGGCTCTCCCTCTGCCCCCGACCCCGGGGACCACTCCCCTAGCCCCCCAGGGGCCCCGCTCCACTAATCCTCCCGCCAGCCCGCGCCTCGGTTTCCCTCCCCACGGCCTAATCCACGATTGTCGAGCAGGTTTTACATACATTTAAGGCTTTTCATAATAGTTTTACTGGGCCCAGAACGGCCCTGGCCGGCGAGCAGCCCCTCGGTAATTGAAAACGCCCTCCCGCCCCCCGCCCTCCCAGCTGGGCTCCAGGCACAGGGGCGGGGCCAGGGGGGCCCCACGGGGGTCTTGGCGCCCACGCAGAGCTCGGCCAGGGCCTCGCCGGGGTGGACAGGGCTCCGCCCACGGCCCAGGAGGAGCAGCCGGGCCCTGACCTGTCGTCCACCCCAGCACAGGTGCCCCCCAGGCCCTGACCCGCCCTGGGCACCGCGGAGGAGCCACTGGGCTCCCACCTGGAGGCTGAGTCTGGTCCTGGGCCCCAAACGTTCTCTCTCTGACCGCCCCTCCCGGGGCCCAGCAGGCAGGAAGTGAACAAATAGAACAGGGGACACTCGAGAGCCGGCGACACGTCCCCAACCCCGCCTGGCCCCCGGCCTTCTCTGCCGGGTCCCCAGCCGGGCGACTTAATTCCGCCTGTCACCAGGAAGTGGGCTGCTTTATGTATCTGGTGTATATATGTATTTTAATGTAAAGGCTGCCAGCCAGCTCGGCGACTCCCGCGGCGCCCCCGCTGCCCCTCCGCCGCTCCCCAGCCCCGCCCCTGCCTGCCAGGCCCTCCCCAGGAGGGAGCGGTGGAGGATGAGGCCGGGGCCTCCAGCCTCGCCCAGCGGGCAGTAATGAGCACTCGACTGGGTGTCCACACGGTGCAGGCTCAGTCAGTCATTCAACAAACGTTCGTGGAGAACTGGGCCCCTGGGCGGACACCAAAGGCCTCCCTTGAGTTCATGCAGGGCCCCGGGGTGGGCGTCTGACCTGGGGGGCTCCCATCCGGCCGCACTGCCCGCGTCCGAGCCCCAGCTCCGGGAACGCACCTGGCGGGTGACCTGGGTTGGGCTCCTGGCCGCCCGCGTGGGCCTGTCCCAGTTCCAGCTGCCGTGGGCACCTGGGGAGTGAACCGGCGGATGGAAGGTCCGTCTTCCCGGTCTCTCTACCTCCCCAATCAATACATATATTAAAAAAAAAAAAAAAAAAAAAAAAAAGCAGCCCTCAGGCTCTGGGCCCCTGCCCTGTGCCGTCAGAACCCATTTTCCAGATGAGCCCACGGAGGCTGGGAGATGAGCGAGGGGCGCATCCGCGGTGCAGAGCCCGGCTTCTCCCAGGCCTACAGCGCTGCCCTCAGCCAGGGGCGGCCACCGAAACACAAAACCAAACCAAACGAACCGCTGTCTGCCTCGGTTTCCCCTCCCGGCCACAGGGCTGGTCCAGTGCAGCCCAGCCCCGGGCGATGGATGTCGCCCACGGCAGGTGCGGGAGCGCGGGCGGCCCTGGGCCTCCTTGACACTGGGTGGGGAGGGGCGCCGGGCAGCGCCTCCCCGGTCCCCCCCCCCCCCCCGCAGACGCGCAGGTGCGGTGCGCCCGCCCCGCCTCCCCGCCCCAGGACCGCGGACGGCTACACTGCCGGGGACACACACACCACCCGCTGCGGCGCCCGGGCTGGGCAGGCGCCCTCTCTGTCCCCGGCTTCCCCCGGTGGATAAGCCGAGGCCCGGAGGGAGACACGCGGGGGCGCCCAGGCCGGGACCCCAGGCCGCGGGAAAGCGGGAGGGGCAGGAAGTCAGGCCTCCCGCCCACCTCCTCCGCTGGGCGCCCCCCCCCCCCGCCCCGGACAAAGCTCGGGATGAAGCTGTCCCCCACGGGAGCGCAGGGGGCCCAGGGGGGCGGCGGGAGGGACCCAGGGAGCCCCTGGAGGTGGGTGGGGGCTGGGCGGGGCACCGCGGGAGGGGCGGGGTCCTGAGGGCCCTGGGGAGCCCCGGCAGGGTTTGGGGTAAGGGAGGGCGCGAGGTTGGGGTCAGGTTCCTGGCGGGGAGGGGGCGCCCCCATCGGAGCCCCGGGACCTGCCCGCCCCTCCCCAGAGTCCTCAGGCAGCTTTCAAGTACTTAGAGCAGGGCCGAGGGGAGGGGGCGGAGGAGGGGAGGGGGCGCTGCCCCTCCCCCCTTTCCACGGGGCCCTGGGGCCAGAACCACCTGTCCTCTGCCTCCTCTTCCTCCCTCAGGAACCCCCTTCGGGGCGGGGCTTCTTCAGCTTCCTTCTTATCCAAGAGGGCGCCCCTGGAGGTGCCCCGAAACCCCGGGGAGGGAGGCGGGTCTCCGAGGGCCCTGCCCCACACCCACCCCTCCAGGCAGGCAGGGGCCACTCTGGTGAAAGGACTTTGTGGACTGGACTCTCTGACCCCCCGAAGCCAGGCGCTGCGGCCGCCAGACCCCCAGCCACACGGCCCGTGGGGGAGGGGCATCTCCGACCCAGGGCTAAGCCCCCGGGTGGAGGTCAGAGCTGGGGGTGTCGCGAATGTTCCCTGGGGAGGGGGCATGGCCCTGAGCTGGCCCAGGGGGACGACAGCCTTCGTGGGCCGCCCTGGGCAGGACAGGCACACAGCTCGGGCCCTGGGGACCTGGGGCTCGCCCGCTGCCCCCCTGCACAGGTGGGGGTGTCTCGCTCCGTGCCCGGAGCTCCCATGCGACCACAGTGTCCATCCTAGCGTGCGCCGGCTCCCGGCCTCTGTCCCCGTTTCTAGATCAATGGGGCTGGCACCGGCCATCAGGGGTGGGGTGGCAGGCCGTGGAGACCCAGGGTGGAGAGGTCCCACCCTAGCGGCCCCTGCCTGTGCCGTGGTGCGGGGGACGCTGCCCGCTGGTACTGCCCCTGCACTGCTGTCCCGAGGAGAGGGGGTGACGGACCCCCCACGCCCTGGTCCTCAGAACCCGCAGCCCGGCGTCCGCCCCCACCCACGGCCTTGGGTCCGCCCCAGATCCACCCGCAGTGTCCCGGCCTCCCCCTGCTGCTGTCCACGCCCTGGCCTCTGCGCCCGAGGCCCCGGGGAGCGGCCATCGGGTGCACAGCCCGCCCCGTGCCCCGAGTCCCAGCCCCACCCGAGTGCGGTGCCGACGGCCCCGGGGCTGCTGTCATGCCTGGGCCAGGAGGGGGACAGGACGGCGAGGCCTCCCCGACAGCCGCGCGGCCTGGCCGCCGTGCCCAGCCCCCGCTGGTGCCCACCTGGGATCCACAGCTCCTCGGGGGCTTGGGCTGTGAACCCACTTTGAGTTTGTCCATCAGTGGCCGCCTGGCCACCTGCAACTAACAGGGCCCGGGCCTCACAGCCGCCTCCTGTGGCGCTCGCATACATGCACACGCACACGCACACCCACGCGCGCACACGCAGACACAGACACGCATACACGCACACGCGTGCACACGCACACGCGTGCTCACACACGCACATACGTACAGACATGCATACACACACATGCGCACACATGCAGACACAGACACGCATACACACATGCACACGTGCACACACACGCGTGCACACATGCACATACGTACAGACATGCACACACGCACACGTGCACACACACGCGTGCACACACACGCAGACACAGACATGCATTCATTCTTTCACAAGCATCGCTGAGGGCCTGCGTGTGCCCGGCCGGCCGTGTGCCCGAGACCCAGACGCCTCACAGACAAGAAGTGGGCGGAGAGGGTGGGCCTGGGGGCACAGAGCGGCACCACCCGGCAGGGGAGCCGCCCGGAGCGCAGGCCCGGGCACCGGAGGGGCGCAGCCAGGGCCCGCGGGGGCTTCCCCTGCCAGCTGTGCCCCCCCTGCTGGAGGCGCCCCCCTCTCAGGGCCGTGCGGGCCGGCGGGTGAGGGGCTGGGGGCTTCTCGCCTGGACCTGTGGAGGAGACGCGGAGGCCCAGAGCCCAGAGGGGAGGCGGTTCAGGGCTGCAGCCGCCGGCAGGGTTCTCGGCTCCCCCTCCCCTGCCCGAGGCGGCACCGAGGCGGCAGTAACCGGCCGCGGGAGGGGACTCGCTTCCCGCTGCAGCCTCTGGGCCAGAAAAGGCTCCGCACGGGACCGGCATCCCGATGGCCCCGGGGGCTGGGGCTGGGGGGGCCCGGGCTCCCCAGCTGTGCCGAGGGGCCCTCACCCCCGCCCCGTGTCACTGCCGCGGCTGGGGTGTGTGCCCACCCCTCGCCGCTGCTGGTCCCCGTAGGGGAAGCTCCAGTATGGGTGCGGGGCTGCACAGGGGTGCGTGCAGGCCAGGTATGAGGCTGACAGCAGGTGCAGGGGGACTCTGCTACGGGCACGACAGACCCGGCCTCTGCCCTCGGGGGCTTCCAGGGTGCGAGGACCCTGCTGTGAGCCGCCCGTGGCCGGGGGGGGGGGGTGTCGCGGGAGGGAGAGCGGCAGTCCGTGGGGCCAGGGGGCAGTGGGCGCCAAGGTCCGGGGGGGGGGCCCAACAGCACCGTCCTCGCCTGCACCCACTCAGTCATCATTTGCGTTAAAAACTTAGTCTCAAAAACAAGGTGGAAATGGCCAAACGCCATCACCTGGTGCCAGAGGACGGCGCCCTCCGAGACGCGGACCCGGAGGCCACGCGGGCGGGCAGGGGCCTCGCTTACGGGTTAGGGTGCTCTGGAAACAGGCGTGACGGACGGCTGTGTGAGCCCAGTGACCAGCCGGGCAAGGGCCGCGGGCATGCGCTCCACATGATGGCCCGTGCGCTGTGGGAATGATGTATCCATCAATCTGTGTTGTGATGACAGCATCAGTCAGCTCCGGACCCCGCCCGCGACCCCCCAGGGCCGTCCGCGGGCCGGGCAGCCGCCCCCCGCCCCGGCGGGTCCCCGGGGCCTGCCCAGCCGGCCGGCCGCGTCCGCGCGGGCAGGGGCGGCCGGCACACACAGCTGCCTTTGTGCCGCGGCCGGCTCATCAGGAGGCAGCCCGGCGCCCGGGCCAGCGCCGCTGAATTAATTGGCCAACAGCGTCCGCTCTCGGCTGACCGCGCCCCAGACGCTGCCGCCAAGGGGGCGGGCTGCAGCCGGGAGCCCGCGGGGGCGCCGGCCCCTCCGCCTGCCTGCCTCCCCTCGGTCCGCGCCTGGCCCACAGAGGCGCCCCGTGCGACTCGAGACAGCCCCACCGTCTCCCTGCGGCTGGGGAAACTGAGTCACGGAGCAGCGGCGATGCCACAGAGGGCAGGGCCGGGGCCTGCGCGCCTCTCCCCAGCCCCAGCAGGTGCTGGCGGTGCGGGTGCTGGCGAGCGGCACTTGTCGGCCCCCGCTGTGGCCGCGAGCAAGCCCTCTGCCGTCCACCGCCCAGCGGCCACTGGGGAGGGGCCGAGGCCCCGGAACGGCTGCCCGAGACACGCCCCTCCCACCCCGGTGGCAGAGCCCAGGTTTCCACCCGCGCCCAGGGGCCCGGACGCCAGGCCCACTCCCCGCCGGTGCGACACAGAGAACAGGCACAGCCTCGCAGCCTTCTGCTCTTTTATTATAAAAAATACAGAGTCCAAAGTGGGTTGTGGTGGGGGCGGGGCGGCGGGGCGCCAGCTCCAGGCGGGGCGCCGCCGCCCCCGCGCCCCCCGCCGGCGCGCCGCGAGCGGAGGGCGGCGACCGTGCACGAAATAGATTTATATAGAATATGTAGAAAACACAGTCAGGAGAGGGGCAGAGGGACGGAATCTGTAGAAACGCGGCGCCCCCCCCCCCGCCCCGCCCCGCCCCGGGCAGGGGGCGCGGGAGGCTCCCGCCCCGCAGCCTCCCCTCCCCCCCCGGGCTGTACAGTCTTCATTTCTCCCAGAAACATCGACAGAGTCGCGGGGAGGGGGCTCCGACAGACGAAACAAGCTGCTACTCTAAAAAGTCCACCCACACCCCCCGCCAAAATAAAAGACCCTCACGAAGGGCTGGGGAAAAAAAAAAAAAAAAGACTTTCGAGTCGGTCCGCAGGAATACATTAAAAATAAATCACAGTATATACTCACTGGCTCTATTTACAGAAACGTAAGGTCTTCGCAGCCTCCGAGGGGGCGGGAGGGGTGGCCGGGCCGCGCGCTGTCCCCGGACCCGGAGCAAGGGGCGGGCGGCGGTGCGCAGGGACGCGGCCTCAGGCTGGCCTGTCCCCGGCACCGGGGGTCTGCACAGCAGACAGGAGCAGACCCAGTGTCCCCAGGGAGCCCCCTCCCCCGGGGGGCCAGGGACCCCCGCCCCTCCCAAGACGCGGGAGACGGCGGGAATAAATTAAATTAAAAACCATGAAAAATAACACTAAAAATGCTAAAGTCGTGGAGAGGCTCTGCAGGGGTCTCCGACGCCCCGGGAGACGCTGGGCCAGCGGCCGCGCCCCGGGCAGCACCGGTCGGGGAGCGGCAGAGCGTTTTGGTCTCTGAGGCGGTCGGGGCGGGCGGGCGTCCGGCGAGGCCGGCGTCCGGCGGGGACTAGGAGCCCAGCAGGCTCCAGAGGACGGGCACGGTGCAGAGGAGGAGCCGGCAGCCGCCCAGGCCGCTGCAGGAGCTGTTGCTGGTGAAGATGGGCTCCGGCGCCTCGTACAGCGTCTCGTCTGCGGCGGACAGCGGGCGGTCAGCGGGCGGTCAGCGGGCGGTCAGCTCCCGCCCCCGGCCCGCGCCCTGTGCGCACCCACAGCCACCCGCCAGGCCGGCCTGCGCCCTGGGAGGGGTCGAGAGCCCTGGGGGCCCTCTCCTTCCGGGAGCTGCTCGGGACCCCCCCCCCCCCCGGACGCAGGTGCATGGCCCCCACCTCCACTCTCAGGGGTCTGCAAAGCCCACAGATGGGTAAACTGAGGCTCGGGGCAGGGCCCGGCCCACTCCCAATCCTGGCTCCTCGCAGCACAAAATGGCTCCGTGGGTCGAGGACACAGGGGTGGGAGGCCGGGCGCTGCCGGGCCCCAGGAGCACTTACTGGTCGGCCGCACGTAAACCTTCAAGCGCAGGCAGGGCCGGTCCACGGCGTTGGGGGGCGTGGCAGCTGGAAGAGGGGGTGAGGGTTAGCAGGCAGGTGCTCCTGGCCCCCAAGACCTCGCGAGGATGCCCAGTCCCGAGAAGCCACCGATAAAACTCCCGATTGTACGTCGGAGCCCCGGCCCTGGCCCTCAAGGCTGGGGGTGCCCGTGCCTGCCCGGCACAGGGCGGCTCAGGCTGGCGTCAGGAATGAGCGACGCACGCACACGGGTGGTAGCCAGTCGGCACAACCGGGGTAGCCAGGTGATCCCGGGCTCCGGGCTGGCGCAGTGCACGCGGGCGCGGCGGCCGAAGGCAGGGACAGGGACGCGGCTGGGCTGTCCCTGCCAGGCGCAGGGCCCCCCACGTGCTGGGTGGCCGCCACGTGTAATAAAAATAGCCCCCGTCAGAGACAGGAACGGCGGTTACGATAATTATCTTTACGAAGCTCCTGTCTCGGAAGGAAAAATGTAATTTTTCTTCCGCTACGGGAGTTTCGTGTGTCCGCCTCCTCTTCCCCCGCCCGCCCCTCCACAAGGAAAAAAATCCGAACCAGCGCAGGGAGGGCGCAGGGGCGGCTGGGGGGGGGGTCCCCAGCCCCCCTCAGGCCCCCACCCTCCCAGGGCGGCAGCGGCAGGGAGCCCGAGGCCAAGGGGGGCTCCCCCCACCGTCCCCAGCCATGCAGGAGCCGGGGCCGTGGCTGAGCCAGGGTCAAGCCGCTCCCCCACCGGCACAGGAGCCCTGCCCCCCACCGCTGCTGCCGTCCCTGCTGGGCCTTCGCGGGGGTCTCTGGGGGCCCCTGCCCAGTCCGTCCCCACATTGTGGGGTCCACCCTGCTGCCCCCTCCAGGGCTAGGCCCTGGAGGTCACTTTCCCTCCTCTGTTTTCTTTTTTCTTTTTTTTGACAGGCAGAGTGGACAGTGAGAGAGAGAGACAGAGAGAAAGGTCTTCCTTTGCCGTTGGTTCACCCCCCAATGGCCGCCGCGGCCGGCGCACCACACTGATCTGATGGCAGGAGTCAGGTGCTTCTCCTGGTCTCCCATGGGGTGCAGGGCCCAAGCACCTGGGCCATCCTCCACTGCACTCCCTGGCCACAGCAGAGAGCTGGCCTGGAAGAGGGGCAACCGGGATAGAATCCGGAGCCCCGACCGGGACTAGAACCCGGTGTGCCGGCGCCGCAAGGTGGAGGATGAGCCTAGTGAGCCGCGGCGCCGGCCCCCTCCTCTGTTCTCAAAGTGCGGGTGGCTGGCGGGGTCCCTGGTGGGGAACCCAGACAGAGTGGGCGGAGCGGGCATGAGGCCCCTGTGAGGCCAGGGCGGCGCCGGGGCGGTCACTCACAGATGTAGTAGTACTCGTGGCCCGGGCGGAACTCGAAGCCCAGGGAGAAGGGGGTGAAGAGCTGGAACTTCTCCGAGAACTTGAGCGGGCCCCCCGGCGCCGCCGGCCGGTTGCACTCCCAGCGCTTGAAGCCGCGCTGCCGGTGGTCGCAGGAGGCGTGGCCCTCGCCGTTGACCATGTACAGCACGTAGTGCTCCATGCGCTCGGCCGGGGGCAGCGGCGCCCCGTAGTGCGGGCAGTAGATGTCCAGGTAGTCGTTGATGCTCACCTCCACCGTGTAGCCGCCGCCGTCGCCCGCCGCGCCCGCGTGGAACCTGCCGGGAGGAGGGGGGTGGCTGAGCGGACGAGCAAGGCGTGCGAGGATGGCGTACACTGGAGGGAGGTCGTCAGCGGGGCGCACGGGGCTGCACGCCCAGCTCGTGGACGGCCCCAGCCTCGGTGCCCACAGCCTCCTGCCTGGCCGGCCACCCCCTGGCCTCAGTGTCCCCAGGAGCAGCACAGCAGGGCGGACCCTGAGGCGGGCCGTGGGGCATGCTGGGTAACCGTGTGCCAGTGAGCAGGTGCGCCCGGGAGGGCTGATCTCTGTACCGTGGGGTCCGCAGCCTGGGCCTCCACAGGACAGGAATTCCTTGTCCACGCCTCTCCTACGTGTGCAGGAGGCCCCCCACCCCGTCAGCACCCCGGGACTGCCCAGCTCGGAGCTGCCCTGCCCCTCCCGTCCTGGGCCACCCCCGCGAGCCTCCCGATCCCGAGACCGAGCTGTGCTTCCGCGTCCCCAGCTCCGCGGCCGCCCGCTGTCCCCCGGCCTCTGACCCCCCCACGCCGCCTGCCAGCCTTTATCCTGTAATGCCCCGTCCTCCGTCCTCCGGGAGCTCCCGACCCCGCCTCACCTTGGAGGATGGAGATCAGCCGGGGGTGGGACCCGCGGCTCCCCTTCCATCACCGCCTCGGGCTGCAGCGGCAGGAGCCCTTAGATCTCCCTGCCGCGGTCCCACGGGCCCCTGTCATGTAAAGCGGCCCGGCCGAGGGGGGCACAGGGGGGCCCTGATTAGCACTTCAAAGCTGTGCGCAGCGAGGGGGTGGCGGCTCCCCTGCCCGCAGCACAGGCTGGGTAAACTGAGGCCTGGCGGGGGCACGCGCCGGGCTCCCACCCACGCCCCGTGCCGGCTGCACCGCCCACCTGGCCTCAGCTGCCGGGGACCCACGGGGAGCTCGCCCCACCCCTGAGCCCGGCACGGAGGCAGGGCAAGCGCAGAGCCGACCTCCAGGCAGGGGCTGGCCGCCGGGCCGCCGGGCCCAGCTCTATCCCCGGTGGGCCGTGCGGGTCACCTCCACCTCCACACCTCGGCTCCCCCCCCGCCCGTCCACCTCGCGGCCACTCGGAGACCCCGGGGCTTGTGCACAGCCAGTTCAGCCGCCCAGCACGGGCGTCTCCCGGTCCACACCTCGGTTGCTCCCCTGGCCCGTGCAAGGCCCACCGACCGGTGGGGGACGGCGGCTGCACCCAGTGCCTGCCTGGGGACCTGCCACACCCAGCCAGGCCCCACGGGGGTGGCCACGGCGGGAGACCCAGGGAGTGGGGGGCGGGTGGGATCTGGCTACCCCCACCCAGCCCTCGGTTTTGCCCCATTCCTGCGATGACGCCCAGGGGAGAACCCCGACTTCCCAAACCCAGGACCGGCTGTTCCCATTGTAGGCCAGGCTCTGGGGCCGGGGGCTCGAAGCCCTCCAGCGTCCCTCAGAGCTGAGAATGAGGCCCACCCTCCTCCTCCTCTCCTCTCCTCTCCCTCCCGGCCACCTGCTCCTGCCTGTGCCCGTCCCTGTCCCTGCCCGCTCCCCCCGCCCCTCCGGCCATAGGTGTGCTCTCCGCTCCTACCCAGTGGCCCGCACCGGCCCGGTGCACAGCGGTACCCGATGGCTGCTGACCTAAAAAGACCAAGGGTTCAAGGACTTTGCCAGAATTGGGAGCAGAGAGCAGCCCCAGGTGTGGGGGGCGAGGGCCCCGGGCAGGCAGGTCCTAAGGGAAGCCCCCATCAGCCCCGGCTGCCAGGGCCGGACATCGCCCCCTCCCCAGCGCCGACCCGGCGCCGGCCTTGCCGCGTTCGCATTCTTGGCTCCGGGGCGGGCGCCTTGCCCCTGCCCGGGGGGGGGGGGCGCCCGCTCCGAGCCGAGCCCTCCCACCCCAGCCCCGAGAGTGAGACGAAGCCTTCGCTCCTGGGCAGGGGTACGCGGGTGCCTAGCAGGAGAGGCCGACGGAACCCTCACCGCGGGGCTGACGGCCCACGGGGACCTTTCATCGCTAGCGCGCTTTGTATCCCCCTGCGCCCTCCGCCGGCCTCACCTCTGCTCCACGGGCCCTCCCGGCCCCTTCCCACGCCCTGCCCTTCCCGGCCACCCGACCTGGCCCAGGACAGGGACTCCACACCCACCCCCGGCTGTCGGAGGGGCTGAGGAGACGAGAAGTGTAGGAGGGCAAACTGAGGCAGGGCCCCAGCGTCGAAGCCAACGCACGGGTCGGGCGGGAACCAAAGATGGCGCGGGAGCGCGGTCTCGGCGAGGCGCGGCCGGCCGGATGCGGAGCCCAGGCCGAGGCTGTGGGTCCCCGGTCTGCCCTGCACGCCCTCCCAGCGCACCCGGCTGGCCCCGACACCTCGCCTGTGCCCGGCTCCCCGGAAGCTGACGAATGCCTCTCTCGCGGGGGCTTCGGCGTTTGTCTGTGAGCCGGGGGCGCCCGACCCCCAGGGCAGGCGCCGGGGTGTGCCGTGCTGGGAGGCCCACTTCTGCTGCCCGGCGAAGGCGGCACCTGGAGGCCAACGCCATCCACGGGGCCCGCTCGAGGAGACCGAGGCACATAACCCCACGGCCGCTGGCACGGAGCAGGCGGAGCCCAGGGCCTGGTTCCGGCTGGAACGCCAGTCCTGTGGCTCCCTGCCCGCGGTGGCCGCACGGCGGGGACGGAGGCAGCCGCCCCGCGTGGACAGCAGAGGGGAGCAGCCGAAAGAGTAACCCCCCCAAAAAGCAACCGCGGCACCGCCGGGCTCCCCGCCTCGGGTCACAGCCCCAGGACGGAGCAGACCCACGGGGAGGCCACGGGCCCCACAGTGCCAGCCCCCAGCCCCACGCACGCACCTGTGCCCTGAGCGCACCCACTCTGCCCATGACCCTGCGGGACCCTCAGAGCTGTCCGTGGACCCTTGAGAGGACAGGTGGAGGTCAGACCCCAGCGTGTGGACAGCCAGTGCCCACGGACCCCAAGCCTGGGCCTGTATCTGCACGCCGGGGCTGGCGAGAACGTGGGGTCCCAGAGACCTCGCCGCGGGCTGGATATGGCAGCCCAGCCAGGGCACCCGGAACTCCTCCCACAGCAGGAGCCGCCCCCACGCCCCTCCCTGGGCAGGGTCCTCCCGGCCCCTCGCACCACACCTGCGCCTGACCCGTCCACACCACGCCCGGCTCCCACCAGCCCAGCCCTGGCTTCATGCAGGGCCGCCCCAGCCCACATCACAAAGGAACCGCAGGATCCGGAGCAGCCAGCTGCCCCCGGAGCTCCCACCTGGGCCCCCACCCCGGGGTCCGAGCCCCAGGCCCCCAGGCCCGCGCGCCAGCCCCGATCCCTGACCCACCGCCTGTCTCCAAGCACCCCCATAGCTGCCATACGGGCTTCTTCAAGACAAAAAACCCTAATGCAGCAAACAGCGTCACCCCCTCCAAAGCCGGGTCCCCAGACTGGGGGAGGGGACGCCCGTCACCTCGGCCACGGGCACCAGGCCCCTGCGGGTCGGACGCTGCCACACAGAGGGCATCGGGTCCCAGGGTGCCCGGTGGGGGCAGCTGCCAGTCCCAGTGCCTCCACCGGGCCGGCACCGCCGGGCGCTGGGCTGTGGCTCTCCCGTGATGCGGGGCTGCCCGTGGTCCCTGCTCTGGCACTGTCTCCGGGGGCGGGGGGCAAACAGGGCCACCAGTGTGAGGGCCGGGGCGGGGGGCAGCCAGAGCCGCCCCCACAAAGACCATAGACAGACACGCATGGCCACAGGCACGGAACCCCCCACCGCTGTGCACACACGTGACACACACACGCCCGTGTGCCCCAGCCGCTGCAGACACGCACAGCTGAGCACACACATGACACATGACACACGCATACGCCCATGTGCCCCAGCCGCTGCAGACACACACAGCTGAGCACACACATGACACACGCATACGCCCGTGTGCCCCAGCCGCTGCAGACACACACATGACACACGCATACGCCCGTGTGCCCCAGCCGCTGCAGACACACACAGCTGTGCACACACATGACACACGCATACGCCCGTGTGCCCCAGCCCTGCAGACGCTCGGTGTGCAGACAGGCACGCGTGCACAGTCATGCAGACACGTGAGACAGCCAGCTACGCTGTACCCCACCACAGACTTGCAGCTCTGGGGCCCCCAGGACACCCACATGTGGTGGACGAGGACATGCAGCCACACTGCCGCTGAGTGTGACCGGGGCTGCACGGGAGGCGTTGGGCACACGCACACGGATGCACCCCCCCACTGCACACGCACACGGATGCACCCCTCCCACTGCGCGGAGGCGCGGGGCACACGCACACAGAATGCCGCGTTCCAGAGAGGCCCG
Organism: Oryctolagus cuniculus; assembly: GCF_964237555.1. NCBI lineage: Eukaryota > Metazoa > Chordata > Mammalia > Lagomorpha > Leporidae > Oryctolagus > Oryctolagus cuniculus. The sequence goes on along the minus strand of NC_091447.1, from coordinate 58,691,649 downwards.
GTAGTCAGCGCAGGGTGGCCCAGCCCAAGATGGGGCTGGCTGAACGGATGCCGACAGCCGAGCGGTGAGGGTGCCGGGCCGGCCGCGGGCCCCCCCCCAGAGCGGCCCGGAGGGGTGGGGGCGCTCCCTCAGCGACCTCCAGCAGCCATGCGTGCGCAGGAAACGCGTTCCAAGCGGGAGAAGGTAATTCGGGACCCGGCCGCACACGCACGTCTGCCTCAGCCCAGGTGCCGGCCGGCCGGCTGGAGGGCGGTGGCCTCCCTGCCGCGCGGCTGTGCCTGGGGGCCCCCACCCCGGGGCTGGACCGGACCTCATCTGGGACTGCCCCTTCCGACCTCGTGTGTGCCGGCCCCCAGCCTCAGGGCCCCCGCCTCCCCGCCCCTCGGCCCGGGCGGGGGCCGCCGGGCACCTCCTCCCCGGGGTTCGGTCCATCAAGGAGTCCTCTCGGGTGCTCCCGGACACAGCTTCTGGCCCGGCTGGCCCTGGCCCTGGGGTCTCCGGGGAGGCCCCCAGGCTGCCGAGGACCCCGCTCCGCAGCATTGCTGGGGGCTTGCCCAGGCCGTGGGTCCCGCTGCGGGGGGCTGGGCACTGTGGCCAGCAGCCGGGAAGCCCCAGGAAGGAGGCAGAGGACGGGGAGGCTGAGGAAGGCCCGGTGCTGCCAGGGTCTCTGCAGCCTCACAGGCCGTCCCCGTGGGCAGCGGCCAGAGCGGCGAGGTCACAGAGCAACAGGAGGTGACCAAGTGGCCGGCCCAGGCCAGGCACGGGGGTCAGCGCCTTGCCCCGGCCGAGGGCTTGCCCGGCCGCCGGGCTCGCCCCCGTGGCAGGTGGGGGCAGCGGGGCGGCCCCGGGGACCCCCTTCCGTCTCCGTTCCCGGCTCCCCGAGCCTTTGGCGTTTGCTAGAACAAAGGACAAGCCACGCCGGGGACGGCGGATTCCGGGGCTGAAACCGAAAACTTGGGCTGGAAGAGCCGCCCGCCGGGCTCCCCGTGCGGCCAGCGACAGGGCAGAGCCTTAATCAAACCCACATGTGACCGGCACAGCCGCGGCTGGGACAGCTCCGTGGTGGCCGGGCCGTCCCGCCGAGGCCCGGGGTCCCTGCCCTCCGCCCCGGGGGACCTGACCCCTCAGCCAGGCAACTCCGGGGGGGGGGGGTCTGGACACGTTCCCTGCCCCCACGCCGGGACACTGGCCGCCCTTGTCCCAGAGCCTGCCTCAAAGACGGCCCTTTATGCAACTTTGAGGGACAGCGGGGGACAGTGGGGGAGAGCAGGGGACAGCGACTCCCGAGAGCGCTTGGCCGGCACAGGAAGCAGCTGGGAGAGGGAGAGTGACCCGGGGCAGGGGACGGTGCGGCCCCCCGCCCTGGGGAGACTGGGGCTGACGGCGAGCTGCAGGACCCCCAAACCCCCGTCTCCCACGGTCCCCCCGGGGCCGCTCCAGGCGTCCGGTCCGGGGGACGCGGCCGGTCACCAGCAAAGTTTTCCTGCGCGGACGAAAGGGGGCTCTGCTGCCCTCCACCCACCCTGCACTCGGTGCCCGGGGCTGCGCGGCTGGCGGGGGTGGCGGCCCGCCGGGTCCACTCCAGCTCTGCTCCCCTCACCGTGACCTTGAGCCGGCGCCTCGGCCCCTCTGCGCCTCAGTTTCCCCACCAGCACCAGGAGGGCAGAAGGGGCCCTTGCCCCGCTGCAGCTCCCACGCTGACCCCAGGCCGATCCCCGGTCCCGCAGACGCCGGAGCAGGGACGCCCCGGGGCGCACGCCGAGGCCCGGGAGGGACGCTCCAACTTCCTCAAGTTCATCTGGGGACCCGCCGGCGGGACGCACCTGGGCCCGAGGACCACGGCCCGCAGCCAGGTCCCGGGAGACCCCCTCCAACTCCAGAGCCTGCTGCGGGGGCCCCCCAAGTCCAGCGAGGGATGGGCTTCGGAGGGCGCCGCAGAGGGGTCCCCGGAACTCCGGGAGCCGCGGGCGCTCCGGGGAACGCAGGGTGCGCATTCCCCAAGTCTGCGCGGCGGCGGGACGCCGTGCGGGGCCGCACGCCCGGAGCAGCGCGGGTCCCCCAACTCCGAGGCGCCAAGTCCCTGGGGGATCCCGCGCAGCCGGGGCGCGGGGCGGCGGGGTCCCGGCACCCCGAGCGGCCGCTCACCTGGGGTTGCTGCGGTTCCAGTACACGGCGTAGCGGTCCGAGTTGGCGCGGGCGGCGTCCTCCGCGCGCGCGCAGGGCGGCGGCGGCGGCAGCGGCAGCAGCAGCAGCAGCAGCGGCAGCAGCGGGCGCTGCGCGGGCGCCATGGCCCCGGTCCGGCCGCCGCCTGCCAGCCGTCTCCGCCTCCTCGCCGCCGCCGAGCGGGCGGGCGCGGGGCGGGCGCGAGGAGGGCGCGGCGGCGCTTGGAGATCCCCTCGCCCCCCGCCTCTCTCCGCGCGCGCGCGACCTCGGGCGCCGAGAAGCCAGGCGGCGGCGCGGCGGGCGCCGGGGGGCGCCCCGGGCGCGGGACCCGGCCGCGCAGACGCTCGGAGCGGGGGCCGCCGCCGCCGCCGCCGCCGCGCACGCCGGGGAGGGGCCGGGGCTCCGGCCTTTGTCCCGCGCGAGCGCCGGCAGGGCCGCGGGCGCCCCCTCCCGCCGCGCCCGGGCCGCACGGGGCCTGGGCCGGGGTCTCCCGCCTCCGCCGCGCCTCCCGTCCAGGCCCCGCCCGCACAGGCACGTCCCGGGCAGGGCGCCCCATCAGCAGCGGGCTGGCCCGGCGACCCCCTCCCCAGCTCGGCAGGGGCGCCCCATCAGCACCCGGACGGCCTGGGAGGGTCTCACGCGGGGGCCCTCCACGCACCCCAGACCAGACGGCTGGGCAGGGCCAGCCTGGACAGCAGGCGCGAGACTCATCCGGGTTTCCCCGCTCTGCTTCCAGCAGTGTCCGGGGGACAAACCCGGACACAAAGCCGCCCCCGCCCCCGCCCAGGCCCCCTGTTGAGCTTAGGTGTGGAGCTGACTGACAGCCAAGGCTCCCTCCGCTGGCTGCCGCCTTGTGGGGTGCGGGGGGCGCCCCCTCCTCTCCGCCAGCCAGGTTCATTCTCTACAGACCGGGAAAAGCAGTCCTCACGCCGGCCCTCGGGTGGCCAGGCCCGGGGCAGCCGGCCCACCCGCGGAGGCCGGGGCAGCCCGAGTGCGAGCGAGGCTGCCGGCAAGCCTGTGGACAGCTAGGAGGGGGGGGGGAGACAGGGCCCAGTGGGCAGAGGAGGGGGGACAGGGCCCTGCGGGCAGAGGAGGGGGGACAGGGCCCAGTGGGCAGAGGGGGGGGACAGGGCCCTGCAGGCAGAGGCCCGGGGGGGGGCAGGGCCCAGCGGCAGAGGAGGGGGGAGAGGGCCCTGCTGGCGGGGGGGGGGGGGACAGGGCCCTGCGGGCAGAGGTGGGGGGGACAGGGCCCTGCAGGCAGAGGCGGGGGGGTGGGGACAGGGCCCTGCTGGCGGGGGGGGGGACAGGGCCCTGCGGGCAGAGGCGGGGGGGGACAGGGTCCTGTGGGCAGAGGCGGGGGGGACAGGGTCCTGTGGGCAGAGGCGGGGGGGGACAGGGCCCTGTGGGCGGGGGGGGGACAGGGCCCTGCGGGCAGAGGCCGGGGGGGGGGACAGGGTCCTGCGGGCAGAGGAGGGGGGACAGGGCCCTGTGGGCAGGGGGGGGACAGGGTCCTGTGGGCAGAGGAGGGGGGACAGGGCCCTGCAGGCAGAGGCGGGGGGGTGGGGACAGGGCCCTGCGGGCAGAGGCGGGGGGACAGGGCCCTGGCCCTGGGTCATGGGCAGAGCGGGCCCCACGCTGGCCCTGGGCAGCCCACTCGCAGCGACCCCTCCCGCAGGCCAGCAGCGGGGCCCTGTCCTCCGGCTCTGCCCCACCCAGGCTCGTGGAGGGGAGGCTGTCACAGGGTGCCGGGCGCCGGCAGGCTCGCCAGGCCTGGGGTGTGTGTGCACCAGGGCTCTGCAGCCTTGGCCGTGGCCGCCAGTGTTGCGGAGCCCGAGCTCCCCGCCGCGAGCGCCCTGCGGCCGCCGAGCCCGGGGGCCTGGGCCCCGTCTCTGACATGCGGGGGCCGTGTGGCCTGCGCCCACCGCTCCTCCGCCGGGCCGTGTCCTGCCCTTCTTCCTGGAGGCCTGCCCCACCCGGGTGAGGGTCTGAACCCAGCGCCTCTGCTCTGGCGGACCTGGGCTTCAGGTCCTGCTCCCTGACCGACCACAGCCGCCCGCGGTGGCCCAGGAGCCTGGACGCACCTGCTGGGCCGCAGAGCGGCAGGGCATCCCGGCTCAGGCCGTGGGCCAGGCCTGGCTCAGGGTGGGCATTCTGGGAGCTCCCTCTGCCCTGTGCCCGTGCCCCCTCCCCGCCTGGTAGAGGGCTGGGTGGGCCGGGCCCCGCAGGACTCGCCCCTGTGCAGGGGGAGCCGCGGGTGAGGGGACCACCTTGGCAAAGCCTCATTTGCATGCAGGGGCCACCGAGGCGCGAGCCGGCGCCACCGCCGCCGAGCGGATTCTCTGTTCTCGTCTCCCTCTCAAGGTCAGAGCCCGAGCGGGGACAGGAACAAAGGCGGCTCGTCCCCCATTCAACCTCCCCGCGCCCGCCGCTGGCCGCTCCCAGACACGGGGCCCCGGGCAGGGCGGCTCCGAGGCCTGGCCGCGGGCGAGGCTGCTCTGGGGACCCCTGCCCAGCCAGTGGGCGCTGGGGGAACCCGGGAGGCCCTGCCCACTCCGAGGTTGGAGTTGGGAGCTGCCCGTTCCAAGGCTGGAGGCGGCCGGCCAGGGGTCAGTGGGGCAAGGGGGCCGGTGCAGAGTAAGGGGTCAAGGGCAGGAGTCAGGCTAGCTCTGGGGACGGGGCCATTTAGGGTCAGGCATCACGCAGGACTGGCGGTCAGCACACCAGGACGCCCCCCGGGCTCGAGCGTCCAGGACTGGGGAGGGTCTGCTCCACCCGAGGCCCAGCCCCCGCCCCCAGCCCGCGTCCAGCACCCGCTGTCCGCCTTGGGCCGCGGCCCACAGGGCAGAGGTGGCCTTGGAAGTCTGTGTCGCCCTGGAGGAGGCTAAAAATACCCAGGGAGAAATTCCTTGCTACAGAAAAAATGGCACCAAACCCACACCGGATCCGGGAGCCCGGCCCAGCCACACGGGCAGCGGGCCTCACGCGGTCACGGGTGCTGGGGGAGGCTCAGAGCAGGGCCAAGGGGGGCCCGACCCCTCGCGCCGTCCCCCACCTGCGGCCGGGACAGGTGCGCCCCAGATCCGGACACGGCACCGCGCTGCCCGCGGGTACTGAGGACAGAGGTGGCACCGTTCTCTGTGAGGACCCCCGACGCCCAGCCCGGGACCCTGCCGGCCACCGCACGCCTGCTGCTGCCCGCTCGCCTCTCCGCCCCCCACCCTCCTCTGTGCTCCGGCTGCCCCGGCTCTGGGCCCTGGGACGAGGTCCGTCTGCCCGCGGTGGCCTCCACGCCCGCGCTGGTGGGGTGCCCGAGGTTTGACTTCGTGTGACTTCGATGTCCATGTAGACGGCCACCCACGGCGTGTGTGTGCGGCCAGTGCAGGTGCCGCTGGGAGCCACGCGTGCCCAGGGCGCGGATGCCGCAGGGGAGGGGGGCTCCCAGGGCGGGGTCAGAGTGGGGGTCACGTCGAGACCCCAGCCCGGGAGGGTGCTGTGGGCGGCGGGGCCGGCCGCCCCCACTTCCCCGACCCGAGGCTGAGGCTCACGGCCCGAGCCGCCCACGCAGTGCGGGTGTTCAGCGTGGGAGCGCTCTCCTGTGTCGGCGTGCGCACACTTGACCGCACGCATGCACACACGCGACCACACACATGAGCGCGCGCGCACACGCGTGCACACACGCACAGCCATGAACTCACACACGCACGCCGGCCGGGACCAGCGCCGCCTCTCCTCTCCCCTCCTCTCCCCGCGCCTCCCCTCTGCTGTCAGCCGCGTGCGCCCCGCTAATCGTGCATTAACCTTGGCAGGGGCCGCCAATTACCGCCCGGGCGCCGGGCCGGGACTGGGGAGTGGGCGGAGCCCCCCGCCCGCCCGAGGCGCGCGCGCTGCTCGGCTCCGGATGGCGGCGCGCGGGTCTCTGCTGACCTCATTAGAGTAATTAATGTGCCTTTTGAAGCCCGGGAAAGCGCTCGGAGCGGTGGGGAGGGGCGCGGATCACAGGGTGGGGGCCAGGGAGGGCGCCTTCCCGCCCGCTAAAAGCGCGTCCCAGGGCTCAGACGCCGGGACACACGGAGCGGAGCCAGGAGGCCAGCTGGGACGGGACCCACAGCGCCGCAGCCGGAGCCCGGGGTGGGGGTGGGGGCCGGGACCAGACCCCTCCCTCCCCCAGGCACTGCCCCTCAGCGCAGGAGCCCACGGAAGAACAGGCCGAGGCCCAGCAGTCAGGGCGGACTTCCTGGAGGTGGCCGCTGAGCCTGGGGCAGGGAGGGAGCCTGCCTGAGGAAGGGGGTGGGGACACGGCAGTGGGCAGGGGCGCGGGTCTTGGGTGGGTGGGAGGTCGGGTCTGTCCCGCGGGAGATGTGAGAGCGGACCGACCCCAGGGGACCCACTTCCCGACGTGGGCCGGCGGAGGAGGGGGCCGGTTGCGGCATGGCACAAGGCTGCCACCTGGTGGTGGCTCCCCATTACGACGCGGGGCCCGGCGCACGGGGGACAGCAGGTGCAGGGGGGTGGCGGCAGGGAGCCGACCGGGGGGTCCGGCCCCCAGGGGACCCGCGATGGCGCGGCAGCCCGGAGTAGGGGCTGTCCTGACCTAACCCTCGGGCAGCTGAGCCGGCGCGTGGGTGCAGGGTCACCACGGGGCTGGACACCAGCTGCAGAGCCACTGCGTGTTTATTGTCCCTCAGTCCACCCGCCCAGCGGGCCTCGGCCGTCGGCTGCCGGGTCAGCGCAGAGCCCCGCGGCGTCCGCACAGGCCGCAGCCGTGTCCGAGGGTGTGCGTGGGGCAGAGGTGGCCCCACCGGACGTGGGTCCCGACGGGAGATCTGAGAGTGGACGCTCCGTGCGGCCAGCGCCACGCCAGCAGGGGTGCAGGTGGGGCCAGCGCTGGCCGGACGCTGTCTCTCGTGCTCCGCCCACGGCCGCGCCTCGCATCTGGAAGGTGGTGGGGAGTGGGTGCGAGGCAGAGAGGGGGCCCCGCCCGCCACTCCCCGCCCAGCCTGGGGCAGGGGTGTTCCCGGGGGGCCCCGCGGCCACACCCTCGCCCCGTCCATCCTCTCCCCCAGCCCGAGAGGCCCCGCGGCTTCCCCCATCACAGCCCGACAGCTCCCCGCGCGCTCCCGGCCCCAGAGAGAGCAGAGCCCCGCACCATCGGGGGCTCCTCGTGTCCAGCACGGTCTCCTCATCGCTGTCCAGCGAGGCCACCTCGGGGGAGTCCTCGGTGTCGGCCAGGAGCCCGTACCTCCTCCGCTGCTGTGGCTTCTTCAGCCTGCACGGGGTCCGGACTCGCTGAGTGGCAGGCCCAGCCCGCCCCCAGGGCCCGGTCACGCGGCATGACCGGCGTCCAAGGCAGACGTCCAAGCCGCCCACCCCCGCACCAAGACCCCACCGCACGGGGCCCAGGTTGTCGACTGGTGGAAAGCAGCCGTGGGGCGGGCCAGGCCCAGCCCTGACCTCAGCCCCAACACCCGACCCCAGCCCCTGACCCCAACCTCTGACCCCAGCCCCTAGCCCCAACCTCTGACCCCAGCCCCTAGCCCCAACCTCTGACCCCAGCCCCCAGCCCCGACCCCAGCCCCCAACCTCTGACCCCAGCCCCTAGCCCCAACCTCTGACCCCAGCCCCCAGCCCCGACCCCAGCCCCCAACCTCTGACCCCAGCCCCTAGCCACAACGCCCGACCCCAGCCCCTGACCCCAACCCCCGACCCCAGCCCCAACCTGACCCCAGCCCCTAGCCCCAACCCCTGACCCCAGCCCTGACCCCAGCCCCAACCCCCGACCCCAGCCCCCGACTCCAGCCCCAGCCCTGACCTCAGCCCCAACGCCCGACCCCAGCCCCTGACCCCAACCTCTGACCCCAGCCCCAACCCCTGACCCCAACCTCTGACCCCAGCCCCTAGCCCCAACCTCTGACCCCAGCCCCCAGCCCCGACCCCAGCCCCCAACCTCTGACCCCAGCCCCTAGCCCCCACGCCCAACCCCAGCCCCTGACCCCAACCCCCGACCCCAGCCCCAACCTGACCCCAGCCCCTAGCCCCAACCCCTGACCCCAGCCCTGACCCCAGCCCCAACCCCCGACCCCAGCCCTGACCCCAGCCCCAACGCCCGACCCCAGCCCCAACCCCTGACTCCAGCCCCAACCTCTGACCCCAGCCCCTAACCCCGACCCCAGCCCCCAACCTCTGACCCCAGCCCCTAACCCCGACCCCAGCCCCAACCTGACCCCAGCCCCCAACCTCTGACCCCAGCCCCAACCCCCAACCCCAACCTCTGACCCAAGCCCCAACCCCCGACCCCAGCCCCAACTTCTTACCCCAGCCCCGACCCCAGCTCCAACTCCCGTCTCCAGCCCCAACCCCCGACCCCAGCTCCAACCCCCGTCTCCAGCCCCCAGCCCTGACCCCACGGCGCCGCCTTTTGCAGGTGCAGCCAGGGGCGGCTGCCCGCGATGCCGGCCCCGGGGCAGGCACCCAGGGGAGACAGGGGTCGAGGCGCCGCGCCCTTTGCAAGCAAAGCGACTTCTCCGCTCTCCGGGAGGGAACGGCGCGGGGTGCGGCGGGCGCAGTCCCAGCAGGGACGCGAGGGCGGGAGGGGGCGATGGCCGGGACAGGGCTTCGCACTCCCCGGCCTCGGCGGCTCCCGCGCTGCAAGGCTGCAGGCCACGCCCACCCGGGGCGGAGCCCGCTGCCAATCAGGTGACGAGGGGGCGCGCGCGTATCGGCCGTAGCAGGCGTGCCTGCAGGCCACGCCCACCGGGGGGCGGAGCCCGCTGCCTATCAGGTGACGAGGGGGGCGCGCGCGTATCGGCCGTAGCAGGCGTGCCTGCAGGCCACGCCCACCGGGGGGCGGAGCCCGCTGCCTATCAGGTGACGAGGGGGCGCGCGCGCATTGGCCGCAGCGGGGCGGCGGCGTGCGCCTGACGCACCTGATAGCCCGGATGAGGAAGTAGAGCGCGGCCAGGCCGCCGAGGCCCATGACCACGTAGAAGGAGCGCTGCAGCGCGGAGCCCGGCGCGCCCGCCGGCCACGCGCGCGTGCTGTTGTGCGGAGCGTCCGGCTGGCTCCCGTTCGTCACGGCGGGCGGAGGCGACAGCCTGGCTTGCGCAGAGCGCGGGGGCGAGGGCGTGGCCGCCGCGGCCCCGAGTAGGAGCGCTGGCAGCAGCAGCGGCAGCGGCAGCCGCACGCGCGGTCCCATGGCCCGGCGGAAGCGGCCGCGCGGCCCCGCCGCTGTCACTCAGGCGCGCGGGGGCGGCGCCAGCCAATGGCCGCCGGGGGCGGGGCCCAGCCCGGAAGCGCCGTCGGAGGCGGGGCCCGGAGTGGGCGGGGCCCGCGTGGACGCCCACAGAGCCGCGGGCGGGGCCGGCCCCCCCCCCCCCCGCGTCTGGGCCTGGCCTTTCGCCCCCGCTGCCGGCCACGTGCCCCCGCCCCGTGATGGCAGGCCCGACCCCGCCGCCCCAGCCCCCAGGGCACAGGGGTCTCGGGAGGGGGTGCGGGCAGCCTGGACCGGATCAAGGACACCCAGGGCCTGGGCCCGGCCGGCCACTGCACTGACCGACTGCTGCTGGCCGCGGGCTTTGGGACCAGCGGAGGGTCCGGCAGCCAGGCCTCTGCCCTCCTTGGGCTGGGAGGCAGTCGGCCCGTGGCGAGTTCGAGTCCCGGCCTGTGCAGCCCCGCTGCGACCCTGGCCACCACCGCTGGGCAGCGAGGGCCGACGGTCGCCTGCTGCCGCCCCCCTTCAGCGGAGGTCAGGGGCTTCTCCCTGCCCGGGCTCCTGCCCCCCCATCCGGCCGCACCCCCAAGCAGACTCGGCTTCCTGGGTGCACACGAGCGCCTTTATTCAAATCCGACTCCACGGGCGCCAGGGGCGCTGGGGGCCCCGCGCGGAGCCTGCAGGGGAAGCCGCTCCTGCAACAGAGGGAGAGACCGTGAGGCCGGCGCGGGAGGCCCCCCGCCCCCCGCCCAGCCCCGGGAGGCCTCCCCCTGCCCCCGTCGCCCACCTGGAAGCACCCGGCGGCTCCAGCCTGGGGTCAGGCGCCTGTGTCTCGGCTCCAGATCGGGTCCCGGTGGGCCAGCGGCTCGTGGGGTCCTGGAAACTGCTCACCGTGCCCGCGCCCCGCGCCCCGGCGGGGTCCCCTTCAACCTGCCAAGCACAGGACCGTGACCCCCGGCCCCGGAGCGCCCCGCCCACACGGCCCACGCTCCCAGGGGTCTCCAGGCTGTCGGGGGCCGCCTGGGCCGGGCCTGGGAGGGCGTGGCCAGGGCCAGCACCGCCCACTGGGCCGGGGCTGCTGAGACTGGTGTGGTGTCCACCGGCCTGAGAGCTCGGCTCGGCCTGTCAGACTGTCCTCCAACAAGGACCCGGGGGCCAGGTTCGGGTCTCCAAGCTCTTCCGGGTCACTGCAGGCGGGGGGGGGGGGGGCGACAGCCGGGCCAGACTCCACGCCGGCTTCATTTAAAACATTTGAAAAAAGGAAAAAAGGAAAAGGCGGAAACCAGCCGCAGGAAGCCCCTGGGGTGCTGCCTCAGGGGGCTCGAGGGGGCGCCGGCAGCGGTTACCTCGAGCTACAGGGCCGCGTCCACGGGGGCCAGCCAGGGCGCGGCGGTGCCGGGCGCAGCGCTCCGTCCTCCAGGCCGCGGCGTCCGTGGGCCTCAAGGGACGGCCGAGCCCCTGCGGCGCCCAGGTCGCCACTCCGCCGCCCTGCTCCGCCCCGCCCCGCCCCGGGCACCGCGCTGGGCGCTGGGCGCTGGGCGCTGGCCCCCCGAGCTGCCCAGGCCCTGGCCCTCCTCGCTCCGGCCGCGCGCGCGCCCCGCGAGTGTGCGCAATCAACGGGAGCGTGGGGAAGGTGTCACACGGGCTTTAATCGGCTTCGTGAGCCAGGGGAACCGCGTACAGCCGCACGGCCGCCGCGGCACAGTCTTCAGAGCCCCACGGGGGCCGCCCCGCGTGGCATCCACCACGCCACACTCCACGGGGCTGGGAAAGCCGCAGCCGGCCGCCCTGAGTGGACGCCGCGTTCCAAAGGAGCAGAGAGCCGTACAAAACCCCAAAAACAAAAACCAAAAAGCAAAACTCGAGGAAGTGAGACCCGAACACCCACGCCACCCCGGCTGTTTCCGGAGGAAAAACACCGGCCAGGGCCCAGGGCGGCCAGCAGAGCCGCGACCCCGCACAGCCGGTCCCGGGCCAGCGGAGCCGCGGCCGCCGCGGTGCGCACGGGAGGGGCGTGCGCCACACGGGACGGCCGGGCGGGGCTCCGCAATCCTCAGGAGCCGCGGGCGGGACGTCTCGAGCAGGACTTTACTCGTGGGCAGCTGAGGACAACAAGCAGGCAGTGTGAAGGCCCCACGCGGCAGCCGCAGCGGCCACGCCCACCCCCGGCCGGTGCGCCCCGCAGACACCGCGGGCAGCTCCCTCTCGGGCCGCGGCGCTGGGCTCTGGGTGCCCTGGCTGCCGAGGCCCAGAGGACGGCGTGGTGACCGTGCCCGAGGCCTCGGCGCAGCCGCCGGCAGGCCCCGAGCCCGGCCGCAGCCCCGCGGCCCCGCGCGGCACCCACCGTAGCTGTCGTAGCCGTCTCTGTAGGAGCCGCCCGAGCTCCGGTCCCCATAGCCGCCGCCCTGGCTCCGGCTGCAGAAGGACACGGCGGTCAGGCGCCGGCCAGGCCGCGCCCCCGGCCCCGGCCCCGGCCCCGCCCCCGCCCGCTCACCTGCCGTAGTAGTCCCTCGAGCCTCCGTAGCCCCCGCTCCGGGACTCGAACCGGCTGCCCCCGTAGCCGCGGTCCCCGCCTCCTGCACACACACAGGCCGCCCGTGAGCCCGGCGCCCGCAGGCCCGGCCCGCGTCCAGCCGCCGCCCCGCCCGCACTCACCTCTGGACGGCCCGCGGCCGCGGCCCCCGCGGAAGAAGCCCCGGCCCCCGGCGGGGCCTCCTCGGTACCCTCGGGAGCGGCCGTCCGCCGCCTTGCCGGCCTGGTCCACGCGGATCTGCCGCCCGTCCACGGACTGGGGACGGAGGCCGCAGGGTCAGCGCGCAGGGCCAGCCCGCGGGCCGCCCGCCGCCGCCGCCCGCGCCGCACCTTGCCGTTCATGGCCATCATGGCGTCCTTGGCGTCGTCGACGTTCTCGAAGGTAACGAAGCCGAAGCCCCGCGAGCGCTGCGTCTCCCGGTCTTTCACGACCACCACTGCGCGCGTGCGAGAGGCCGGCGGTCAGCGCCCCCGGCCAGCGCCCCCGCGGTCAGTGCCCCCCGGCCAGTGCCCCCGGCCAGCGCCCCCCGGCCATCGCCCCCTGGACAGTGCCCCCGGCCATCGCCCCTGCTGTCAGCGTCCCCCCGCCATCGCCCCCGCTGTCAGCGCCCCCCCCGGCCATCGCCCCCGCGGTCAGCGTCCCCCCGCCATCGCCCCCGCTGTCAGCGCCCCCCCCGGCCGGCGCCCCGCTGTCAGCGTCCCCCGGCCATCGTCCCCCGGCCATCGCCCCCTGGCCATCGCCCCCCGGCCATCGCCCCCGCGGTCAGCGCCCCCCCCCCGGCCAGCGCCCCCCGGCCGGCGCCCCCCGCCTCACCTTCCGCGATCTGCCCGTACTTGGAGAACACCTGCTCCAGCGACCGCTCGTTCGTGTCGAAGCTCAGGCCGCCCACGAACAGCTTGCCCTCGTCCGACGCCATGGCGGCCTGCGCGGACAGCGGGAGCCCTCAGGGGCCGACCCCCGCCCGCCCCGGCCGCGCCCACCACAGCCCCCAGCCAACGGGGGTCACCGGGCCCACAGCGGACAGCGGCCGCGCACGCCCCCCGCCGCCGCGCATGCGCCCCACGCGCGGGCTGCGCCGTCCATCCGGGCACCGGGCGCTCCCGCCATTTCGCCGGGCGCAGCCTCCACCTCGCGGCCGCCATTTTGCGGCCGGGGTCGCGGGCCTGCTGGGGGGGGGACGCCCTGCGACCACCGCCCGGCCCCGTCACCCCCGACGCCCCTGGCCGCCGGCCCGGGCGGGCTCTACCCGGGACCGCCCCGGCCCCGCCCCCTCCAGGGGGCGTGTCCGCGCTGCCCCGCCTCGGGCTCCTCCCAGCAGCGCCGCCAGGACCCTCACCACCGAGCCGGGCAAGTCCCTGACGCACACGGAAAACCGGAACGCGGCAACGACGCGAGCCTCCTAACGTGCGAGTGAAGGGGGGCGCCCGCGAGCCCGGACCTATATACTCCGCTGCCAGGCCCCGCCCCCTGATGCCGCCCCCTGCGCTGCGCGGGCCAATCCGAGACCGCAGAGGGGGTGGCCATGCCGCATATTCATGAGCTGGGGGCTGGGCCTACCGCGGCTCCGCCTCCTGCCGCGCGCTGGCGCCGCGCGCGCCGATTGGTCGCCACGTTTCCCAGTCCGCAGTCCTCCGCCCACGTGCGCGGAGGCGTGGCCGGCGCGCGGCGGGGCGGGGCTGACCCACTTCCGCGACCCCGCCCCCTGGCCTGCGGCGGCGAACAAAGAGGCCTCCCGGGACTGGCTCCGGAGACCTTTGACCTCTCGGGGACGCTCGCAGGCCGCTGAAGCCCCAACCCTGCAGTGTTCCACCGATGCAGCCCACGCACGCCCCCTGCAGCTGACCGCCGAACGACAGACACCCCGAGGGACCCCAGAGCCCCCCGAACCCCACCAGCTCGGACACAGTCCCACGCAGCCACATTCCGTATTTGGCAGCCACACAGTTCTCCCTGCTACCCTACACTTTGGCATCCCCGACTTCAACCTGCGCCTACGCCTACCTCCCACCCAAACTGGCTCCGCCCTCGCCAGGTGTGTCACTCACCTGGCCGGATGCGGCAGGGGACACCCACAGCCCACCCGCGGCGCGGCCAGCTGCCCCGGGGCCCACCTCGCGCGCTCAGGCTGCACCCCTGGCCACGGAAGACCCTGAGCGCGCGAGCGCTCACATCGCTCATCCTGGGAACAGACTCGCTCCCACCCTGCAGCGGGTCGAGCCGACCCAGCAAGGGACGTGGGCGGCCAGGTGGCCGGCAGGGACCCTTCCCCAGGGAGCAGCTGCCTGAGTCATCGCCGCCCCCCCCCCCAACTCCGTCAGCAGCAGCTGCTGCGTCAGCCACTCACGCAGGGCGATTATTAAACGGAGCAGCTTTCCCGCACCGCCCACCCCTGGAGCCCTGGACCCAGGTGGACACGCCCAGCCCAGGAGCCACCAGGCCGCTTCCCGTCTGCTCCCGCAGCAGGGTCAGGGCAGGGGGCCGCCTGCCCCAGAGAGGCCCCCGCGGGGGTGGGTGGTGGGCGCGGGGGTCCCGCCCCGCGAGCCGGCTTAATGGTTCGCGAAGGGCCCTGCGTTCATTCATGGATTTAGCCTGCACGCCTGGTCTTTTACTACGAGCCGGCTCCTGGTCCTGGGCTGCACGGAGCCGCCCCGCGTCCCCGCAGACCCCTGCCCTCCGTGCACCGCCCCTGGCGCGGTGTGCACCTGCGCTCGCGGTGCGCGGGAGGCGATCTCGGGGGAGCCCCTGCAGTCCTAGGGACCCCCGCCCGGAGCGCGCCGTCGGGCGCGGACACGAGAGGGCGCTGCGGGCCCGCACTGGAGCCCCGGCCCCGGCCTTTCTGAAGTCCGGCCCGCAGGCTCCGGGCACCCTCCTCTCAGCCCAGCGTGGGACGGGCGGGAAGGGGAGTGGGTCCTTCTGCCGCCCCCAGCCCCCCGGCGTCCGGTGAGCGAGGACACTGCCCACGTCGCGGCTCCGAGTGCCCCCTCGCTGCCACAGTGCGCCCCGCGCCTTCGCTCCAGCGATGGCGGAGGAGGGGGCTCAAAATAGCCGGGCCGGGCGGGGGCGAGGCTGCTATTCCGGGCCCGCCGCGCCGGGCGCAGCAGTTTCTGGTCTCCGCGCTGCGCCGTCTGCCCTAGGCCCCGTCGGCTCATTCACAAATCCGCCCCCCGCCCCGGGCGGCCCACCTCCAGGACCAACCCCTCCCCCCGCAGCGCTGTCGCCAAGGAGACGGGGGCGGGAACGCTCGCTCCCGCGCCCCCACTCCGCCCTCCCCGCGGGGCCGGGTCTGCCGGACGCCGGGCCCTCCCCCGACCCCGGCTAATGACCGGGCGGGAGGCGGTAATGAGCGTCTGGGCCCAGGACAGGCGTGGCCGAGGATAAAAGGCGCGTGGGGGGTGGGGCCCCGGGGCTGCGTAATTACCGCCCCCTCCCGGCCAGGCGGGGTCTGGACCGTGCACCTGGCGGCCGCCCGGCGGGGGCGCCGAAGTGGCACAGCCCTGGCCGGGGCTCCAGCATGCCCAGCTGGCCCAAGCCCGCGGGGCCCAGAGCCAGGGTGGGGGATGCGGAGCCGGCGCGTGCGTGGTGCCAGGTGTGGCTCACATGACTGGACACACAGTGCCTGTGTGGCCCTGAGAGCCGGCCTGGACGCGTCGCTGTGCAGGCGACGTCGGAGCGGAGCGTGTCCATTCCGGGCAGCCCTGCACGAGGACCCAGGGGGCTCGGGTGCGGATGCAGATGTGGCAGGCGGCGGGGGAGAGGAGGCCGGTGTGCGTGCGTGCGTGCGTGACCAGGGTGGGCCGCGTCTGGTGGCGTGACTCATGTCCCTGGGGTGGGCACGCCGGGCCTCCCGAGGCTAGGGAGCCTGGGGGAGGAGGAGCTGAACCCGCCCCTCCCCGTGCGTGCGCGCGTGCGTGCGCACCAGCAGTCAGCCAGTGGGGTCCAGGTTCCCCCCGGGGGTTCCTGTTCGGGGAGGGGGTTGGGGTCTCTGTTCAGGCGGGGTGGGGGGACACCCAGCTGGGTTCCAAGCTCCCAGTGACTCAGCCCCTCCCCGCAGGCCTGAGTCACGGCCCAAGAATGTGGAGGCCCCATCTGCTGGGGCGCAGCCCGGGCCACTGCAGTAGCTCAGAGGGGAAGCCCGGGCACACGTGCACACCCACGGCCGCCGCAGCAGCCTGGCTGGACACAGACGCACTGTGCCCGGCCCTGGGCACATGCTTGTCCTGCCAGGACTCCACACAGGCAGGCGCTGGCACACGCACGGGCACGCACTGGTGCACATGGCGCCCACGAGGACCCCGAAGCTGGCCGAGTGGCTCCCCGTGCTGGGGCTGGGAGAGGGACAGGCTAGGCGGCCCCAGGTGCCAGGGCCCCTGTGAGAGTGAGGGGCCCCCGGCGTCCTCTGCCCAGGGCTGGGGGTGTTTCCCGGGCAGCACGGTCGGGGGGGACACGAGAGGAGGGGCTGGGGACCGGCTGAGACACCCGGGGGACCCCAGACAGCTGCTCAGGGCCCTGCAGGGCCAGCGACTGTCAGGAGGCACACAGGTAGCCCCATCCAGGCAGGGGCACACAGCAGAGCCTCCTGGGATTGGTAGCGCTGGGCAGGCCTGTGTCTTCCCTGTGGGCCTCTCCTTTGGTGATGTGACCGTTGGCACAGACTGGCCCTGGCCTCATCTGTATTTGCAGCCTCAACAAAACGGCTCTGGCCCGTGAACCCTGCAGCCCCCCCAAACCTGTCCCCAGCCCAGGGCAGCCAGGGGGACCGGGACGGCGGCGAGTGCCAGCAGGTCCTGGGTGTGGGGAGCGTGGGACGAGCTGCAGCCAGCTGTCTCCCACTGCCCGCAGGGGGCCCGCCTCCCACCCCCCACCCATGGGGGCCGCCTCGCCCACATTCCAAAGCCGCTGGGGTGCCCTCCGGCCCCTCAGGGCCTGCTCACCGACCTCTGACCCCAGCCCGAGCCCATTCCCTCCCTCGCCTGCACCGGGGCAGCAGCTGGCTCCAGGGAGGGGCTGCCAGGCCGGGGGAGGAGGCTGGAATGCGGGCTGGGGGTGAGGGAGGGGGCGGAAGTGGGGAGAGGGGCGGGGAGGACGCTGGGAATGGACAAAAATAGAAGAGGTGGAGGCAGGAATAGAGGCAGGAAGAGAAGGAACGAAGGAGAGAGACAGGAAGGGGGAGCCAGACGGAGGGCGGAGGCCGCGGCCAGCTGCCCAGCCGGGAGCCCCGCTAAGCAGTGGCTCACCTGTCCTGGTGACCCCCGAAGGCCACAGCTCTGTACCTCCCTGGGCTGGGCGGCCCGTGGGTGGGGCTGGGCGGGGCCCCAACGCCCTTGGCCACGGGGTGGTGGCGTCCCCGGCCTGCAGCTCCGGAACGCCCATTCCCATGGCGCCTGGACGAGAGGGTGGGGTGGCACCGGGCCCGTGGGGGCGGCTGTGCCCCGGGCACCCGCTCAGCCCCATCTGCATGGCTGCTGGCCCGGGGCCTGGCTCTCCCCCTGCTGCCCGGCCGTCTGAGGCCACCTGCCGGCCCCAGCTCCCCAAGTGCCCCTTTGGCCGCCCCCAGGGGGCTCCGCCTGAGACAGTGACCCCCAGCGACCTCTGCCCGCCCACGGCTGCTCATTACCGGGAGGCACGGCCCACCTGTGAGGTCACCCCCGCGGCCAGGGCTCCCCCCTGCCTGAGCAGCCACGCCGGTCACGCGGCCGGCCTCTTCCCAGGTCTCCCATCGGCTGTCTTCCTGGACAGCCAGGGACTAGCCCTGGATGGCTCACATCCTGCCCACCGGGAAGGGCACACCCACCCTGCTCGCTCCGGCGGCTCCGTGGGCAGAGGGCCGGGGCAGGCTGGTCAGCAGTGTGGCACTCGAGGCCCGCCCGGCCCCTGCGACCACCTCCCTGGGAGCCGGACGCGGCCGCAGGGCACGACGCCCGCCTCCACTCCACCTCCTGCCCCCACCAGGGTCCTGTCCAGCCGCCTCTTGGGCGTCAGGGCCTCTGACCGCGGGGTCAGCTGGACGGCCCCGTGCCCGTGCACGCGCCGTGCTCCCCACCTGCAGCACCCACCCCCTCGCCCCCCAACTCGGCACAGCCTCTGCCCCACGGCCCCTCCCCCACGTCGCTCCTGGAGGCGTGGGAGCTGCAGGGGGCGAGCAGGGGTCGGGCTCGGGGACCCGGAGCAGGGGTGGCAAAGAAACGGCGGGGTGCACGCGAGCGTGACCGTGCTGGGGGGGTCCACGTGCGGCGCCCCCAGGAACGCCCCCTCTTCCGTCCAGGCCCGGCTGCAGCCGTCAGCGTCGCCCGCCCCCAATTTGCCGGCGCGCGGGAGAGAGGCGGGGCGGCGGCGCCTCTCCGCTCGCGCGTGCGCACTGAACCCACTCGAGCTGAAGTCCCGCCTCCAGGCGACCACCCCGCGCTTTGACTGGTGCGTGCCTGTAACCGAACGGGACGGCCACCAATGAGGCGCCGCCGACGTGGGCGAGGCCTGGGCCCCAGGCCGCGCGGACGGGGGCAGGCGGGGCTCCCGCCCCGCGGTGACGTCAGCCTCCCTTCGCAGTGCGTTGCCTAGGGAACCGCGTTTCCATCCCAGAGCGTTTCCGGGGGCCACCCCCTCCCATTCATTTTTTTCCTCACTGCGGGGAGGGAGCCGTGCCAGGCCGACCCCGCCCCCTGGGAACCCTGCGCCTCAGTTTACCTGTCTGTGCCCCCGCCTCACCGCCGGCCGCTGCGCCCCTCCGCCGGCCGAGCCCCGGCGCCCAGGCTCACCGGGGCATGGGGGCCCCCTTTTCCGCCCCCGGTAGAACTGCGTTCCTCGGACCCCTGCCCCCGCGGCGCCGCCTGGACGGCCGGCTTTCCCGTGGCGGTGGGGGGCAGGCGGCCGCACTCGGAGGGGTGGGCTCCCGGACAGCAGGGGGCCTGCACGACCCCAGCCCTCCAGGGCGCAAACAGCCTCCTTCCTGGTCCCCCTCCTAGCCCCGGGGAGGCGGTGACCCGGGTCACGCAGGCCTGGGCAGTGGGGACCCCCCTGATCCCGGCCACCTCCGGGGACACTGGCGCCCGGGGAGAGGTCTGGAGGGCTCAGCCGCACAGGCATCCCGCGTGGGCGTGGCGTGGCGTAGGGGTGACAGGGTGCTAGGGGCCGCCCTGCCCAGGAAGGCGTCCGGGGCCACCCCGGCCGCCCACCTCCCCCGTGTGGTTTCTGAGGCCGGGGTCCTGGGGCGCAGCAGGGTTGTCCTGGCCACCAAGGCCCGCAGCCCGCACGGAGGGGACCCCGGGCCCAGCAGGGGGGAGAGCTGCGGGCTGGGTCACCTCCCAGGCCGAGCAGGGCCCCGCCAGGCGGGGGTGTTCCTGGATAGGGCACGGCCAGGGCAAAGGGCCGTGGGTTGGATCCCTGCTGGTCAGGGCTGGAATGCAGGCTGAGGCGTGGCCACAGAGGGCAGGAGAGGTCACCGAGCCCGGAGGCCTGGACGCCAGCCCCAGGCACTGGGCTGCGGCGACCTCAGCCCTGGTTCCTGGGGGCTTCGGTCAGGGCGACCCCCAGACCCCGCAGTGGCACAGCCCCAGGCTGGCCCGTGGGGAGACTTCCCCACCCCCACCCGCGGCTGAGAACCGAGATCCACGGGTGTCCCAGGCCCCACCCAGGGCACGCAGCGAGCAGCCAGGCCAGGCCCTTGCCCCACACCCCGGAGGACTTCCGGCCTTGGGTACCAGGAAGTGGCCGGGCCCTCCCTCCTCCACCCTGTAGCTTCCTGCTCAGCCCCCAAGCCGGGAGGGAGGGGTGGGGGGTGGGAGCCGTCTGGGGGCCTCATCCCCCACCCCAGGCGACCAGGCTGCGCTTGTCCTGCGGCTGCTTTTATTCCTGGAGACCCTAGTGTGCAGCAGGCTCCCAGGGCGACCCCCCCCCCCGGTGGGGGACCCCTCAGGCAGAATATTTAAAAATCGTCATAAAACACCACAACACACGTTTAAATAGGTATCCAAGACAGTTCTTCAAAAACAAACCCGCCCCTGCTTTTTTTCTTCCTTTTTTTTTTTTTTTTGGAAAAAAAACACAAAAACAAAACAAAAAAACCAACCCCTCCATCTGCACTGTCTGCGACCCTCCCCGCCCACCCCCCACACGAGTTTACAGAGCTACAGTTAACACATTAAGTTCACATCCTCAGAAACCATGAGACACGCGGTGGGGGTGAGGACTGGGGTCACCTACAAAGGGGCCTGGAGACGGACAGGGGTGGGCAGGACCCATCATCATCAACAAACAAAAGTGAAGGGGGGGGGAACCCACAGAGAACCCACCCCCAACGGGGGGGGTCTATCCCTCTGCCCCAGGGGCCGACGACCCCTCCCCCCAGGGCTCGGGCACCGGAATGGGGAGGGTCCAAGTCAGACCAGCAGCGGACCCCCCCTCAGGGGGCTAATGCTACAGTGTCGCCAGGGCTTCCACAGCTCCCATCCGCTCCAGGGAGGACCCCAGACCACAGTCTCACATCCCTCAGGCTGGGCCGGGAGGGGGCGCGGGGGGGGGGGCTCCGTCACCCCCCCCCCCCCAGCCACTTCTCTCCCACGTTCGCCAGATTCCCAACCTCCATTGGCTCAGTCAGAAAGCGAATAGTCTATAAATACCCAAGCTCAGCCAGGCCGGGGACACAGGCGGAGGCCGCGGGTGGGCATCAGGGACCCCCGCAGCCCCCCCGGGGGGGGGCGGCCTGCTCCCCGCAGGGAAGGGTCGCTGACCCTGGCCCGACCCAAGGCAGCCCCCTGAAACAGCTTCGCTTGTCTAAAGAAAAAGGGAAAATGGAAAAAGAAACCGAAGAGAGAGAAAAAAAAAAAAAAACGTGGCAGAACACAGTTCCCCTGGTTGGCTCCTGGGTCGACAGGTGGGTGGGTGGAGGCCGGAAGTCCGCGGTGGGGGCGGGAAGGGTCCCCCCCTCTCTGTAAAGTGCATAATGAGGCATCTACATTTTTGACTTAAAACCTGAATAGGGTGGGGGGAGGAAGGCAGAGCGGAAGGGGGTGGGGGCGGCTTCCTCGTCTCAGCCATCTGGAAAGACTGCTACATATTTGGAGCTGGGGAGGGGGCGGGGAGGGACCCGCTGGGCGAGGGAGGAAGGGGCGGGCACTGTGGGCGCGCAGGGGGGGCAGGAGGCCAAGGCCACGGGGACGGTGAGGACTGGACACAGAGAGAGGCTGCTCCTGGGGGGGGGGGGGGCGCCGGCCCTAGGCGACCACGAACTCGGACTTGATGTCGGGGTTGACTTCCGGCTTCCACACGGAGTCCTCGAAGTCCAGGCCCAGGCCGGCGGCCTCGCCGGGGCTGCCGCCCCCGCCGCCGCCGCCCCCGCCGCCGCTGCTGGCCTTGCGGCTGGGCGGCCAGTGGTAGGGGCCGCGGGCGTCCCGCCGGGCCTTCCTGCGCATGCGCCGCTGCTGCAACAGCACCTGCAGGCGCTCCACCTTGCAGCGCGTGGCGCGGTTCTCCGTCTGCCGCAGCCGGTCCCCTGCGAGACAGCGCCAGTGACCCCGAGCCCGCGGGGAGCCGCCTGACCCCAGGGGGGCTAGCGTGACCCAGGTGCGTCTGTCTGCCAGCCCCCGCCCCCCAGGACAGCGGCCCTGACTTGCTCATTCACAGAGTCCCCGAGTGCCATCTGGAGGGGGGGGAGGAAGTGGGGCTGCGGCCCCCGGGAGCAGACAAGGCCACTTTGTGCCCCAGCACACTCGGCTCCTTCTCTCGGGCCGGCAGCACGCGGGGAGAGGGCCGCAGCTGCCGGCCCCGGGCGGGGCAGCTGTTCCCGCGCCCACCGCTCACAGAGGGGCCTCGAGCCAAGGGGGGGCACTCACCGGGGGGCTTGCACATGCGGATCTGGCTCTGGCCCTGCAGCAGGGCGGCTGGGGGCGCCGAGGTAGTCTTGGGGGCGAGGTCGGGGCTGGGCGGGCCGGGCGCGCACTGGGCGTGGCAGCGCAGCTGGCTGAGGGAGGGCGGCACGCCCTGGTACTGCCGCGTGGCGCTCAGCAGGTCGTTGAGGATCTGCAGGATGGTGCCGATGTCCCGCCGCGGCCGCCCGCTGCTGTCCTGGCAGTTGGGGTGCAGCGTGCCTGTGGGCGGGAGGGGCCGTGAGGTCCGGCGAGGGGGCGGGGCGGGGCCGCGGGCGGGGGGCGTGCCTCCCTGGGGCGCGCCACCTACCGGAGAAGGTCCCTGAGAAGACCCCCGGGGCGTGGTTCACGAAGCTCTCGATGACGGCTCCGGGGGTGCGGGCGCGGGCGGCAGGGCTGCCCCCCGGGGGGGACGACGTGCTGGCACCAGGGCTGGCGCTGCTGCTGGCGGCGGGGGAGCAGTCCACCTGCTGGCGGGAACACGGGGGCGCGCAGTGAGCCGGGGGGCCGCGGGAGAGAGGAGCGCGGGGACCCCCGGGGCCCAGGGGTGCCCGGACTCACCTCGGGGCAGGCGGCGGAGGCTGCGTGGGACCGGAAGGAGCCGGCTGTGACAGGCGTGGGGGGAGGGCTGGCGGGCACTGGGGGGACTCGGGCGGCGCCGGACACGGGCCGGCAGGGAGAAGCCACGGGGGTCGCGATGCTAGGGTCTCCTCGGGCGGCGGCGGCCGCGGCGGCTGCGGCGGCCAGCACGTGCCGGTGCTGCAGCGGGGTGTGCTGGGCGGCCAGCTGCAGCTGCACAAACATCATGTGGTCGCCCACTCTCAGCGCCAGGGTCAACGGCGAGCGGCCCGACAAGAAGTCACTGACCTGCAGAGGACCAGCGCGGGCCCGTGAGCCAGGGGCCTTCGCCCGCAGCGCCCCCAGCCCGGCCCGGCCCGGCCCCCCCCGCGCTGTGTGACCTGGGGCCTCTCGCCGCCCCTCTCTGGGCTCTGGGGTCCCTGTCGGTGCCACGGGTGCTTAAATAAAATGAATCTGTACTTCCGGAAACCTCCTCGGCCAGCCCGGCCCGGCCCAGGCGCTGCTGGGGGCTGTGGGGGACAGAGGCGGTCAGACGGGCCCCGGCCGCCCTGGCCCACTCGGGTCTTTGGAAGCTGAGGCTGGGGCCCGAGGGGGCAGGGCCCAGCTGGTGGTCACCGCCCTCCGATGGGAACCCTCACTGGTCGCCTCTCTCTCCTGTCCCCAAAGACGGCAGGGGGAGGGGGCAACCCCAGGCACCCAGCCTGGCCGGCGTGTGGGTGGAATTCCTGGGTGAATTTTTCCTTCCTAACCTTTGCTTTCTGAAGATAAATATTTATCTGTCCCGGGCGGGGCAGGGGCCCAGGAGCGGCCAGAAGGGGGCCCTGACCAGACCCCTTGGGTGGGTGTCCCCCAGGGTCTCAACGCCCCAACAGCTGTCCAGCCTGCCCCCCCCCCCCGAGACCTGTGTGTGTCCCGTCCACACTGGGCACCCATTCTGGGGCCTGGCCAGCCTCGTCCTCTCCAGAGGCGGGGGGGGGGGGGAGGTTTCTGAGAAGTGACAGAGGCCGATGACTCACAGCCGGCTGGCGTAACATTCCCTGCCTGCAGCCCGGGGGGGGGGGCGCGGAGTGGGCAAGATGCAGCCCCCCCCCGCGCGCGGTCTGCACTGCACTGCACTGCCCCCTGGCCCGCAGACACCCCGTGCAGGAAGGGCCCAGGGTGGCTTCCTGGGAGCAGCTGGGGTCCCCCCCTTCCGCCACCCTACAACTTCCTCCCAGGGGAGGGCAATGGGCGTGTGCGACTCTGTGCCAGGCAGGGAAGCAACCCGGGGAGCCCAGCCCAGCACCCCCTCCCTCCTGAGGCAGGCTGAGAACCAAACAGGCCCCTGCCCCCACGCCCACCCGCCCCGGGGTCAGGGCGCCCTGTCCGCACTTGCCCAGGAAGCCACCCGGGGCCCCCACCTCAGCTGCGGGGACCCCCTAGCCCTGCCCCCCCACCTGGCCGCCGGCCCTGCTGCCAGACCACCCAGCTGCAGCCCCACGGCCCCCTCCTCCCCCGCGGGGCTTGGCCAGGGCAGGACGCTACACGCCAGGAAGGGGCGATGGCCTTGGGGCGGCCGCCGCCGAAGCCGCTCAGCCGGCTCCCCCCGCCCGTGCCGCCCTCCTGGGAGGTGGCCCAGCCACCACGGCCCAGAGAATGAGGAAGGGAGAATAAAGGCGACAGCAAAATCGGGAACCCGAGCCGGGGCCAGCCCGGGCCTCCGCCGGCTGCTTACTGAAGAGTTCTTCTAACATCCTGTCTGGGTGCCCGCCCCTCCCCCGCCGGGGCGGAGAACAAAGACCAGAGAGAGGAGGAGGGGGTGCTGACCCACCCCCCTCCCAGAGGCGGCACCCGCACCAGCCCTCACGCCCCCACCGCAAAGATTTCGAAAAGGAGAAACTGCCGGCTCTCGGAGGCCACAGCACTGGGGGGGGGTGGGGGGGGTGTGTGCAGGCCCCGGGTGTGAGCGTGGGCCAAGGTCACCCCGCCCATGGCTGCCACCGTGGGAGAGAGCGCCCTCAAGGTCAGGTGGCTGGGGGCGGGCAGGGCTGGGTGACCGGGCCCAGCTGGCCTCCAGCGCACAGGCCCCAGGGAACTCCAACCCACTCTCTCCAAATGGCCCCGGGCCCTGGTCGGCGGCTGCCCCCTCCCCCTGCAGGTGAGGGAGGGGCGGTGCGATCTTACCTGGGTCTCGGTCAGACTCTCCAAGGCTTGGACTACAGACTGCTCCGGCCTGGAGGCCTGGGACTACAAAGAGAGGAAGAGGTGTGTGAGGTGGGTGCTGGGGCCTGGCGCTGCCCTGGCCGGGGAGGCGGCCCCGCGGGGAGTGGGCTGGGCCGCCTGGCAGGGGCGGCTCCGGAGCCATTACCATGAGACCCGCTTCCACGGTGGGCACCAGCGTCAGCTTGCTGCCATCCCCCACGCCAAACTCCCGCAGCTTCCCCGAACTGAGCCGGCTGCGGGGGGAGGAAGGAAGAGGATGAGACTGGGGGTGGGAGGGCCGCGGGGACGCGGAAGCGCGGGCCGCGCGGGGGTCCGGGAAGTCGCTCCCACCCACTCGCGGCTCCAGAGCCCAGGGCCTGCGGGACGCCCACTTGGGAGCCCCCATGCTCCGGGGTCACACCCCTCTTCCCCCCGGAACCTCAACTCTGAGACTCAGGGGTCCTCCGCTCGCCTGGGGGAGGCTCCGCCTCGGCCCCGGAGACCCAGGGCCCACCGGCGTCCAACCCCGGTCCCCGGTCGCCCACATCCAGGCCTGGGCGCGCCTCCGTGGCCGCTACCGGCTGGGCTCCCCCTCCTCCCTGGCGCAGGCCGCCGCTACCACCGCGCAGACAAAGGAGCCCCTCCCCCGCGCCCCTCCCCCACGGGGCCCCTCCGCTGGGGATGGACACTGCGTGTCCCCGGAGGCCCGCGGGGGGAGGGCTGCCCGGCCCGGAGGCGATTTAAATATCGGGGGGGAGGGGAGGCAGCGGGGAACGCGGAGAGGCGAGAACAAAGCGGGGCACGGGACACGGGGGGGCGCCAGACGCGGAGGGGGCTGCGGAGCAGATGCGGAAGCGGCGCGGGTGCAGGCAGAGGAGGGGGCGGCGCGGCCCTGCCAGCCACCCCCCCCCGCGGCCGCCGCCGCCGCCGCTCACGGACCCCCCGCGCCACGCTGGGATTTCCTGCATTCCCACGAGGGGGCCCCGCTGGAGCCCGGCCCCGGGCGCCTCGCCGCCGCCGCCGCCGCCTTTGTGCGGCGACCCCGGGCGGGGGAGGGGGCCGAGGCAGGCAAGGCCGAGCAGAGGGCGCCCGAGAGCGCGCGGCGCGCCCCCGCCCCCCGTCTGGCCGCCCCCTGCCTCCGCGCGCGCGGCGCGCTCTTTGTTCGCGCCCGGGGGCCGCGGCCCGAGGGGGCGGGCGGCGCGGGGGTGGGGGCGCGCCGCGCGCGGTACCTACGTGTCCCGGTGCAGCAGCGCCAGGCGCTCCTTGGGCACTTTGAGGCGCTGGGACAGCCGCTTGCGCAGCCCCTCCACGGTCTCGTCGGGCGGAACCGACAGGTCGTAGCGGGTGCCCGTCGTGCTGTGGATGGCCAGGCTCATGGGAGCCGCCTCGGCCGCCGGGCCCAGCTCACAGGCACCGCCGGGGGCCCCTCGCCGGCAGCTCCGGGCGCCGCCGGGCTGCGGCTCCATCCCCGGCGCGCGCTGGGGGGCTGGGCTCCGCGGGGCGCCGCCAATCCTCGCCGCGCCGCCGGCGTCGGGTCCGGGAATCCGCCGAGCCGCGATGCTCCGGGCGTTGGGGGCGGCGCGGGTCTCCCCTGAGGACGTCCCGGCGGCGCAAGGAAAGCCAAAAAAAAAATCCGACTGGCGCTCGGGGGTCGCGGCGGCTCCTGGGTGCACCTTCCGGGGTGGGGGCTGCGCTCGCGGCTTCTCTACCGGGGGAAGCGCGCTGACCCGGGCGCGGCGCGGGGGAGGGTCTCGGAGGAGGGGGCCCACTCGGCCAGCCGCGTTCCGTGCCGTCCGCCGCTCGGGTCGCGCGTCCCCTCCCTTAGCAACAGCCGCCGCCGCCGCTCGGAGGATCTGGGGGTGAAAGTAACAAGAAAAAAAAGTTATAATGTATCAACGTTCCAAGGGGCGGAGCCGCCGCCCCCTCCCATTCACTACTTACTCCGCCGGCCCCGCGCCGGCCAATCAGCGCGCGCGGAACGCCCCGTCGGCCGCGCAGCCCGGCCAATCAACGCCGCCGCGGCACCGCCCCACGTGGCAGCGAGGCCCGCCCCTGTCCCCGCCCCCGGCGCCCGGGCGACCAAGGGGAGCGCGGCGGGGGCGGGGCTGGCGCCGCGCCGCGCCCGCCCCCGCTGCCCCCGCCCGCGCCGGGAGCCATTCATAAGAGCCTGGCGCCCTCAACAAAGGGCGGTCGGGCCCGGAGGGGCGCGGGACCCCGGCCCCGGGTCGAGTGGCACCCCCCACGCGTCCCCGGGAGCGCGGCGAGGGCGTGGGGAGGGGGCGGCAGAAGCAGGAAGTCGTGGGACCTCCCCGCCTCGTTCGTCCGGGAAGCACCCGCGAGCGGAAGCGGGAACGCGAACCCCAAGCCTCGTGGCCGGGGTCCCCGAACGAGGGGCGCTGGCCCGGCTCGCCCCCACCCGCGCCGTGGGTGGGCGTGGAGGTCGGGGCGGCGCGGCGGGCGGGGCCGCTGCCCTTCGGTGACGTGGCCGCCGGGAGCCCCGCCCGAGCCGGTGCCACCTCCCTCCCGCCCGGCCCCCGGGCCGGGCCCGGTTCCCGAGACGCGCCCGCCCGAGCCGTGACGTGACGCGGCGTCCCCGGCTGCGCCCGCGCGCACGGCTCGTGGCCGCGGTGAGTCAGCAGCACCGGCGCGCCCCCTGCCGGCTCGGCGCGGAAGCGTCGCCCGGAATCCCGGGGGAGGGGGCGCAGCGCTGCCCCCGGCCGGGAAGGAGGGTGACGAGACTGCGGGCGTGGGGGAGCACCCTCTCAGGGCGCGAGACTCCGCGTCTGCAGCCGAGGGTCGCGCAGACGGGGAAACTGAGGCCGGAACAACTAGTTCAAGGTCACTGCCGGGGGGGGGGGGCGGAGCGGGGGCTGCGGCCCCGCCGGGGCGGTGCCGACTGCGCGGAGCCCCTCCCACCCCACACCTCCGGGGGCTTCCTCAGGTCGGAGGCACTCAGGAACCTGCCTGCCCCGGCGGAGAACAAAGGAAGTGGCGCGCCTCCGACCGGCTGGAGCGGGGGCCCTCCTCGGCGCCTGGTCCCGCCCCCCACTCACCCGGCCCGGAGGGTCCTGGGTCCCCGCAGTCCTGGGGGCTTCGCGTACGGGAAGCTGCGCGCGGTGGCCGGGCCGGTCTGGGGCCGGGCGGGCGGCCCCCGCGCCTTTATCCGCGCCGCCTTCCCTCGGGGTGGAGTCGTGGCGGGCAAGGGGCGGGGGGCCGGGCGGGCGCTGACGCAGCCGGCCCCCGCCCCTGCCCGCCGGCCAGGGACCCGGAGCGCCGCCGGCCCGGGTCACCGGGGCCCCTAACTCTGCCCAGGGGATGGGCACCACAGGCGTGCCGCCGGGCCGGAGACCCCAGCGCGCCCCGAAACTGGGGCTTGGGGTCTGTAGCCGGGCTCCGGCCCTGTCCCCCCTTCCTGTCCCCGCAGGCCCGGTGCGTCCTTCCGCCGCCCAGCAGAACAGGCCGCGGGGGTGCGGGGTGCCTGGGCCAGCGCCTGGCTTCCCGCATCCTTTACCGGTGACCTCAGAGGGCACTCGGGCCGGCTGCCCAGGGCCAAGCCCGTGTCCGGCCTTGGAAGCGACCTCGGCTCCCTGGGCCTGTGTCTCCGGTGCCAGGGCAGGCAGCAGACCCCCCCTCCCCGGCAGTCCCGGCCCTGGGACGCGGACCCGCGTGGGGGCCTCTCCCGGGCCACAAACGCATGCACACGTGGCCCTGCCCCGCCTCCGGGGTGGACAGCCACCCAGTTTGGGCGTTGCTCCTGGGGACGGCCCGGGAGGCGGGGGCTGTCTTGCCCCCCTGTGGGGCTCCAGGCCACCACCTGCTGTCCACTTATCTGCCTTCTCCTTTTATCTGGCCTGGCCACCCCGCCCCCACCCTGGAGCCCCTCCCAGGTTCCCCCACCCCAGGCGCAGGGCAGCCAGAGGGTGGGAAAACACTGAGGGGGGGCTTGAGACAGGAATAGGGGTCTTACTCCCAGCAAGTGAGACAGGGTGGGGGTGGGGCAGAGGGCGTGCTGGGCGACCCCTGCTGGCCACACTGTGGGGGGGAGGCTACTGCTGGGGTGGGCAGCCAGATGACACCGGGGCTGCCCGGCAGGCAGAGGCTGGGCGAGCTCCGGGCAGGGGGTCGCGGGGGCCAGGGTTCCAGAGCCCACGACCTGACGCCCAGGGAGTCCTGGTTGTTTCCCACCTGCCCCCCCCCCCCCAGGTGGAAGCGCCCAGCCGGGTCTTGCCTCCTGCCCCAGGGCAGCCTGGCCAGCACCGACCCACACCAGCCGGGCGCGTGGCCCCGCGTGGAGCCGAGGCAGTGTGGGGACGCCGGTCCTGGGCCCCTGCCAGGCCCCAGCGCTGTGTCCTTGGTCTTATTTATAGCAGCCAGACCAGGATGGGGGACGGGAAGTGGGGGGTCCGGGCAGGGGAAGCGGGGGCGTCCCTGGGGAGTCACCTGCACGGGGCTGTGACACAGTCTGACCTCAGCGCTCCGCACACCCAGCCAGGCGCCCCCTCGTGGCCAGTCCCGGGGCGGCACCCCGGTGGGACCCGGCCGCAGCCTTGGGGTCGCGGGCCTGCGTTCGCGGCGGGGCCGACACCAGTGGGGTCCGGGGAGCCGGCCACGGGGGCTCGGGGCGGGGCTTCCGTGGGAGCGGGCGGGGCCTCGCCTGCTGGCCACACCGCCAGCCTGGGGCTGAGCCCGGGCAGAGGGCGCAGGAGTCAGCCCGTCCGCCTGGCGGCCACGCCCCCACCCCATCACCGCCCCCCCAGGGGCCCCAACCCCACAGCACAGGGAGAGGACAGAGGCGTGGGGGCCGCAGAGCGCGGGCGGCAGCCACGGCACCCGCTCACACGAGGCCGGCCGCCGGTGTTTAATGGAAGGCGGGCTGTGCCACCGGTCAGCTTGGGGAAGGGGCTGCGAGGAGACCCCCCACCAGAGGACAGACCCCGGCCCGTCCGAGGTCTGGGGGAGCTTGCGGCCCCCCACGAGGTTCGAGACGCAGGGGGCGACTGCAGCGCGCCGGGCCCCGCCTACTCCAGCGCCTTCACCAGGGCTTCGTTGGCCTCGATGCGGATCTGGACCTCGGCCCTGGCCGCCTCGTCCGCGGCCCCCGCCAGCTCCGACTGCGCCTTCTCCAGGTTCGCGCGGGCAGCCTGCGGGGGGGGGGGGCGGGGTGAGCACCGGACGCCCGGGACGCCCCCCCTCCCCGCGGCCGGCCCCGGGCACGCTCACCCCCACGTCCAGCATGTCCAGCGTCACGGCCTCCTCGGCCAGCAGCTGCACGGAGGAGTCGGCGTTCACCGTGATGGAGCCGCTGCTCACTGCGGGACACGGGGGAGGCCGGGCTGAGGCCGCGCCCCGCGTGGACCCGCGTGGACCCGCGCGCCCCCGCCCCCGCCCCCGCGCTGCGGCCCCCGCGCGCGCTCACCGAAGTACTTGGAGGTGGTGCCGTCCTCGGCGTGGACCACCACCAGCCCGGGCCGCAGCACCTGCACGGTGGGCACGTGCGCCGCGAGGATGCCGAAGGCGCCGGTCAGCGTGGGCACGTCCACCTGCCTCACGTTGGCGCCGTTGAAGAACACCTGGGGGGGACGGGGCGGGCAGTGAGGCGGCGACGCCGGGGCGGCGGCGGGGAGGGGGCGACGCCGGGGAGGGGGCGGCGGGGCCGGGGGCTGCGGGGCCGGGGCGCGGCGTCCAGACCTGCGTCGGGGAGGCGAAGGTAAAGGACATCTGGCCGGGGCCGGCTGCGGGGGCCGCGGCAGCGGCGGCCTCGGCGTAGGCGCGTGCCTGGCGCACCAGGCGGCCCAGAGCCGGGCGGCGGAGCAGTGCGGCGGGCAGCATGGCGGCGGCGGCGGCGAACGAAGGCGGGCGGCGGGCGGCGAACGAAGGCGGGCAACGGGCGCTCAGCGGTTGCGGCGGACGCGGGCGGCCTGGAGGGCGAGGAGGACGACGCGCAGGGGCGTCTGGGAGCAGGAGTTCCCGAAACGGCGCATGCGCGAACTACGACTCCCGACGGGTGGCGCGCGGTGTTGACGTCATGTGCCGCGGAGCGTGCTGGGGGTTGTAGTTTCCTCCGGCCGCGGCGGCGGGGGAGCCCGAGGGCCAGGTGCGGGGCGGCTAGACGGTCCTGCACGGGATGGGGACCTCGGGATGGCAGTTTCCCGACGTCTGCCCTTTCTGGAGCGGGCCAGTGATGCAAACGAGTAGTCCGCCTGGTGCATGAATCTATAGCTCCGAGAGACAAGCGCACAGATCTTTTAAAACAAAGGCCCGTGCGTGATTAGGACCAAGCACTGGCACCCACCCCCTCCCCGGCTGAGTGGCGCCCGACATCGTGCGATGTTAGGAGGGGCCGAAGGCGAGCAGGGGAAGGGGGCGCCGTGGGCCGCGGCGGCAGGTGCAGGTGCGCGCGTTCCAGGTGCTGCGGCCCACGGCGCCGGCAGGGGGCGCCCGCAGCCCGGAGATGCGCTCGCTGCGCTCCTGCCCCCGCGCGGCCGCCGCCCCCGCGCGCCGCTGACGCAGGAGCGCGTGCGCGGGCGGCGCGGGTCCCCGCTGACGTCAGCCGCGTCCCGCGCAGCCTCGCTCGCGGGCATGACGTCACCGGCCCGCCCCCGCGCTCGCGTAGCTCCGCAGCCCTGAGCCGGCCCCGGCCCCCCTCCCCCCGGGCTGGGGTACTCGGCGGGGTCCGCTGTGGGGGCGGGGGTAGCTCCCCGCGGAGACGGCCTGGCCCGCGCCCCGGCGAGGCAGGGAGGGTCGTGGTCACGCGTGGGCCCGCACCTGCAGGTGCACCTCGGACGTGAGCCCGAGCCTGCCGTGCACTGCTGGGGCCCCCACAGCTCGGGCTGCGCGCTCCCACCTCCTTGACTTCGGGCAGCTTGAGGGGCCCCGGCCGGCCAAGAGGGGCACCCTCCTCGCCTTGCCTGGCCTTGTGCGCCCTCCCCACCCCAGTGTTCTGAGCCAGCCCGGGGCTCCCGCAGCCAGCAGCGCCCACTCTGAGGCCTCACGCACTGGGTGTTTCCGCCGAAGTCCGGCCCGGCCGAGTGCGTCCACCACCCCTGGCCGGAAGGACCCCAGGCTCCTCGCGACCCCCGCCCCGTGCAGTCTGCACACCCCTTTCTCCCTCCCCTCGGGGGTCCAGTCCACCTGAGCGCTCAGACAAGCACTTCTCGGTGCGCTCCCAGCTGCGGACTGAGCCCACGGCCCAGCCACCCAGTGCCTGCCCCCGGGCCCACAGCAGTGCGGGAAACACCCGGGAGGCGCGGTGGTGGACCGTGGGGCTGAGTCGGGCCCGCGAGCAGCCGCGTGGGGAGGGGGCGCGCTGCGCGCTGTCCGGCATGGCCTGGCCCCGGCCAGCTGGTAGCCTGTTGCCGGCCTCTGCAGCTCCGAGGCGGTGGGGGCCGGTTGCTCTAGGAGAGAGAGGCCGGAGCAAGGTTTGGGCAGGTGCGGTCGTGAGGCCAGGCCTCCGGGGCCGCGAGTTCGAGCCCGGGCCTCTTGGGGTAGCTGTGTTTTTGGTGTGCTGTTGTGTGGCGGGGAGGGGGGGCAGAGAGGCCGTCGGCCGTGGCGAGCCCAGGACAGATCCCGGGGGGAGCACAGGGGCCCCCGGGGCTGGGGAAAGTGGTGTCGTCCGAGGTCCCGGCGGTGCGCCCCTGGCCGACCCGGCCGGGCGCTAGGGACCCCGGGCTCGGGGCAGTCGTGCATCCCACAGCGCCCCTGGGGACCCGAGGGCCCGCCTTAGGTGAGTCGTGTCTTGGGCACCGGGGGCGGAGACTCGGCCGCCGCGGGAGGGGCGCCCGGGCGCACAGGCTCCGCCCCCCGCCCCCGCCGGAAGGGAAAGGGAGGCGGTGGCCGACGCGCGAGGAGCCAGACGCGGCGGCGGTCGCGGCGTGGGCGGCCAGCTTGGGACCGGGCGGCACCGGGCCCTCCGAGCGGGCCGGAGCGGGCGCGCCGCCAACGCGGTCACGTGCGCGGCCCCTCCCCGCGCGGCCTCCCCCGCGCGCCGCACTCTCCATTCATAAATTCTCCACCGGCTCCGCGGCACCGGAGCCAGCCGGGAGCGCCGCCCGCCGCCCGCCCATGGGCTGCACGCCCCGGCGCTGAGGTAGGCGCGGCGGGCCCGGGGCTGCACGGGGCGGGCGGTGGGGGGGGCCGCCCTGGATCGGGACCACCGGCCGGGCCTGCGGGGAAGGGACCCCGCCCGCATCCTGCGCCAGCCTCAGTTTCCCGCTGCGAGCTCGGGCGCGAGCGATGGCGTCGGGCTCCCCGCCACCCTCCCCCCAAGCCCTGCTCGGGGCGCGGGGCTCCCAGGGAGGCCCTGCACCCTCGGATCTCGTCGGCTCTCCCCAGGGGCGCGCTCGGCGGCCCCGGCCACCCTCCCCGCGCCTCTGCCCCACCCCCTCCAGCCTGAACTCCTTTCGCGACCTACATCTGCGGCCCCTCCCCCAATGCCGGGAATGCGGGCCGGCCTGCGTCCCGCGCCGAGGCGCGCGGGGCTGGCGACGCCGGCGCCTCTACCCTGGTCCCTGGGCAGAGCGCGCGTGCCAGGCCGGCTCGGGGCTGCAGATCATCCTCCCCGTGGCCTCGGCTTCCTGACGGTCCATGGTCCTTCCCCGCCTGGGCCGAGCTTCCAGGCAGCCCCTTCCCCGGGCAAGAAGCCCACCCCTTCCAACCCCAGCCTCAGTTTCCCCCTGGAGACTGCCAGGCGCGGAGGCCGCCCGGGGCGCGCACGGCCGGGCGGGCAGGCGGCGCGCAGCAGCCATCTTGCGGGCCGTGGCGCGCCCGCCCCTGCAGGAGGCCGCGGGCCCCGCGCCGCGCCCCCTCCCCCGCGCTCCCTGGCAACCCGCCCCCCGCCGCGGCGCGCTCGGCCCGGTCGCCATGGGAACAGGATTCCTGGGGCCGGGAGCAGATGCGCCGCCTTCATCCTTACCCCTCCCACCGGCGGCGACGCACGGGGTGGGGGGGTCTTCATCCTGAGTTGTGCCCGGGAGCGCTGCCCCCTCCCATTGGATGGGGCCCCTGCCAGGGCGCACCTGGAATTGGCTGGGGCGGTCCCACCTCCCCCGCTTCCGGCCGCCCGCCACGGGGTGCACGGGGCGCCAGGGGTCTTGCCCGAGTGAGCCTCCCGCCTCAGTTTCCCCATTGCTCCTGGTGATTTCGCTTTCTTGGGCAGGGCTCCCAGCCCTCCCTACCTTGCTGGGCCGGCTACACCGGCTGTGGAGGTGGTGTGACACACGCACACATACGCACTCTGCCCCCCCCCCCCGCGTGCGCCTGCCCCCTGAGGGCTGCTCCCCAGAGCCAGGTGTGGGGGGGGCTGTGCCCTCACCCCCTGTCTCCGCCCTGCACCCCGCAAGGAGGGAAGAGGGGCGCTTGCTCCCAGGGGCTCCCCGCGGGGAGGAGCCAGCCACGCCGCAGCTGAGCGGGCCCTGTCCGTCTTCCCCCACCCCCAGGCCACTCCTCCCAGCCTCAACATGCAGCCCACAGCCACCATGGCCACGGCGGCCACCACCACCTCCGCCGCCGCCGCCACGGTCGCCCTGACAGCGTCCTGGGACAACGCCACCAGCCGTCCCACAGTGCGTGACGTGACGGGGCGGGGTGGGGGGACGGGGCGTCCCCGGGCGGGCCGGGCAGGCGCTGACGCCCACGCCGTGGCTCCGCAGGCCGAGCCGGACCCCATCCTGGACAACTCGGTGCTGCTGGTCGTGGTGATGTCGCTGTTTGTGGGCGGCACCCTGGTGGTTCTCTCCGGCGTACTGCTGCTCTGTAAGCGCTGTTGGCAGGTGCACCAGCACTTTAACAGGTGCGGCCCCAGGCGCCCGGGGTGGGGGCGGGGCGGGGGCCGCCTAGGGCTGCGGAGGTCCCACGCCCTCCTCTGCCTGCCGTCCCCTCCCCAGGGCCGTGGAGGAAGCCGAGAAGACCACCACCACCTACCTAGACAACGGCACCCACCCCGCCCAAGGTGAGGCGCCCGGCCCCGCCGCCGCCCGCCGGCCCCGCTGCCCGCCCGCCCCTCGGCCACTCGCCTGCCCCTCGGGCCGCCTGACCGGCTGTGTCTGTCTGTCTCCCCCACCAGACTGGGCGAAGCTCGATTCCGACTCATCTCTGTTTCCTTAACGCCCAGGCGTAGGTGCGCACAGGCGCGTGATGAGCGAGTGAGTGTGTGAGCGGATGAGCGAGTGCCCGCCGCCCCCGCCCGGCCCGCCCCGCGGTCATCCGCCCACGCCCCCGCCCGCCCCAGCCCGCCCAGCGGCCCGCCCAGGACGAGGCGCGGCCCACCCGGGGCCCACCCTCTCTGGCTCTCCTCTAGACCCCGACCGCAGGGGGGAGGACCCCGAGGGCCAGGACGAGGAGACGGAGCACTTCCTGTCCACCAGCTCCACCGGCCGCCGGGTCTCCTTCAACGAGGCCGCCCTGTTTGAGCAGAGCCGGAAGACCCAGGACAAGGGCCGCCGGTGAGGGCCGCTGCCCCAGGTCACAGCCTGGGGGTGGCGGTGCTGTCACCGGGACGCTGGCTGGGGCCCCCCTCTTCCGCAGGCCGCCGGCGGGGGCGGGGTGGGGCCGGGCCACACCCCCCGCGGCTGGGAGCTGACAGGTGCGCCCCGCGGCAGGTACACCCTGACGGAGGGGGACTTCCACCACCTCAAGAATGCCCGCCTCACACACCTGCACCTGCCGCCGCTCAAAATCGTCACCATTCACGAATGCGACTCGGCCGAGGCCAGTGCGGCCGCCGCCCCCCACCCGGCCGCCTCTCCCAAGGCCAGCCTGGCCATATTCGAGGTATACGGGGGAGAGTGGCCGCTGGCCCGGGGGCGGGGGGCTCCAGGGTCTGTTGTCCAGGCCACCTGTCCCCTTCTCTTGGGTGGAGGGTCCTGGTGGGTGTGGGGGGCTCCCCCCGTCTCAGGGCCAAGGGGTTCTGGCGGGGGCAGGGGGCTCTGGGGTCTGGTGTCCACGCTGTGTCCCCCCTCACTCCCTGCCTGGGGCTGAAGGATCCTGGCGGGGGCGGGGGCGGGGTGGACGCCCCCCCCAGCAGCCTGTCTGCACCGTTTGACCTGTCGCTGCTTCCTCCCATACCGGCTCTGTCCCGCAGCCCCCCGGGAAGGCCCTCACCGGCCGCTCCCTGGGCCCCAGCTCGGCCCTGCCGGGTGACCCCTATAACCCTGCGGTGGGCGCCTCGGACTTCACGGAGATCAGCCCCGCGGCGTCCAGCGGCTCCGGGGAAGGCGCCTCGGTGAGGGACTCCTGGGGATGGGAGCGGGTGTCCCTCTGCCCCCTGTGCGGATCCTGCAGGCCGCCCCGGGGCGAGGGGCAGCCCTGGGCCTCCGCGGGGCCGCGCCGTCAGCCGGGGGTGGGCGCTGAGAGCCGTTCCTGTCCCCTCCCAGTTGGATGTGAGCGCCAGGAGCAGCAAGGCGGGCGGGCCCGGGGCCCCGGCGGGGCCCGGGGAGGCAGGCGCAGGTGCGGGCACCGTGCTGCACTTCTTCAGCCGTCTGCGCCGCCACGCCAGCCTGGACGGGGCCAGCCCCTACTTCAAGGTCAAGAAGTGGAAGCTGGAGGCCAGCCAGCGGGCGTCCAGCCTGGACACAAGGGGTGAGCCCCGGCCCTGGGTGGGGAGCGAGGGTCTGGGGGCGGGGCGGCACCTACCCTGAGCTGGCCAGGAGAGGGGTCACTGTGGGGTCCAGAGAGGGTGGCCTCAGTGGCCAAGGCCGCCTGCCCGACTGGACTCTGACGTCTGCAGGCCTGCGGCCGGGGCCGCGTGAATGGGTGGCTGTGGCCACCGCGTGCCCATAAAGCTTGATGGACAAGAGGCGGGCGGGGTTCTGGGCTGCAGGCTCGGAGCTGGCGCTGGCACAGGCCTCTTCGGGGGCACGTGCTGCCCCCTGGAGGACGAGGTGGGTTCTGTGGCCAGGAGAGGCCAGCGCGCAGCACAGAGAGGGAAGCTTCTGTCTTGGTGACTTGGGCCCTGCTGGGGCCAGCCGAGATGGCCAGCGAGGCCGTCCTGTGCCCTCCGAGGGTGGGAGCGTCGAGATGGGGCCGGGAGGGCTGTGGATGCAGCTGCCGGTCTCGCCCGCCACGGCCCCGGAAGACCACGGGCAGGCTGTGCCGGCCCCGCATCCAGGGCTCGCCAGGGCGGCTGGGCTGCGGCTTCCCCCGGGGGCCCCCGGGGAGCTGACAGGCCCGCCCTGCACAGGTTCCCCCAAGCGGCACCACTTCCAGCGGCAGCGGGCGGCCAGCGAGAGCGTGGAGCCAGAGGGGGACGCCGCCGAGGCAGAGCTCATCCAGTACATCGCGCCGGCCGGCGCCGCCCCCGCCTTCCCGCCCCCGCGACCCTTCCTGGCCAGCCCGCCCCCCGCTCTCGGCAGGTATTTTTCCGTAGACAGAGGTGCTAGGGGTGGACCCGTGGGCCCCTGCCCCGCGCCGTCCCCCCTAGGCGGCCCAGGGAGCGTGCTCCCGGCCCTGTGGACAGCTGCGCGCCTGTGGCCATGCTGAGGCCGACCTGTATGGACCGGAGGTGGGACGCGGGCAGACGCTGGGTAAGGGCAGGGGGGCGGGCCAGGGGCCGGGGTCACGGCCCGAGACGGGACACCTGCCCGAAGTGGCCGCCGCGGCTTCGTGCCCGCCAGGGGTACCGCTGCTTCCTGGTGGGCCGCGTGCCCCCTCCCGCCTGCCCGCGCCCCAGGGGTCCCGGGCCCTTCTGAGACTGCACCGCCCCTCCCCACGCCCCTCGTTCTCTGGGGCAGAACTTCGGGTCCTTACCAACCCTTGATGGACGGGTGCAGGGACCATTCCAGGGGCGGACTCGGCACGGCCCGGTCCGTTGCTGGCGGAGGCTAGGGCCGGGGTCGGGAGGTGGCCGCCTGCTCGAAGCGCAGGTGCGGGGCCGCGGGCGCGGGGGCGGGCGCTGATGGCGAGGCCTGGTTGCAGGCTAGAGGCCGAGGCGGGAGCAGCCAGCCCCGACGCAGCTCCGGAGCGCGGCGGCGGCGGCGGCGTCGCGGGGTCTGAGCAGCCGCCGGAGTCGGACGCCGAGCAGGCCCAGAGCAGCTACCGCGACCTGTGGAGCCTGCGCGCCTCGCTCGAGCTGCACGCGGCCGCCTCGGACCACAGCAGCAGCGGCAACGACCGCGACTCGGTGCGCAGCGGCGACAGCTCGGGCTCCGGCTCGGGCGGCGCGGCGCCCGCCTTCCCGCCGCCGCCCTCGCCGCCCGCGCCGCGGCCCAAGGACGGCGAGGCGCGCCGGCTGCTGCAGATGGACAGCGGCTACGCCAGCATCGAGGGCCGCGGCGCGGGCGACGACGCCGAGCCGCCCGCGCCCGCCGCGCCCCCCAGCCCGCGCGCCTGGCCCCGCCGCCCGCGCCGCGACTACAGCGTCGACGAGAAGACCGACGCGCTCTTCCACGAGTTCCTGCGCCACGACCCGCACTTCGACGACGCGCCCACCGCCGCGCGCCACCGCGCCCGCGTGCACGCGCGCAAGCAGTGGCAGCAACGCGGCCGGCAGCACAGCGATCCCGGCGCGCGCGCCGCCGCGGCCCCCAGCGCGCCCCGGCCCGCGCGCGCACCCCTGCGCCGCGGCGACAGCGTCGACTGCCCGCCCGACGGCCGTTCGCTGGGCGCGGGCGACGACCCCGCCATCCCGGTCATCGAGGAGGAGCCCGGCGGCGGCGGCGGCGGCGGCTCGGGGCTGTGCGTGGAGCCCTCGGGCGCCTTGCTGGACAAGCTGGCCGTCGGCCTGGATGAGAGACTCTTCTCGCCGCGTCTCGCCGAGCCCGTCGTCGCCGGCCCCGCCCTGGTCGCCGCCGCCCCCACGTCCCCTGACCACAGCCCGGCGTAAGGCCGCCTCCCGGCCGCTCGTCCCGGTGCGCGCGCAGCGCGGCGCTGCAGGGTCCCGGCCCGCCTGCGGGGAGGGGGGACTCTCAGCCCCGCACACCTGTCGGCAACGTTGGGTCCCGGGCCCCAGACCGGCCTCTGGGCCGTGGCCGCGGCCTGCGTGCGCCTGGCCCTGCCTCGGGCCCTTGGGGGCCGTTCGCGCGCATGCGCAGAGCCTCCCTGCAGCGCCGGCGGGGCCTGGACTGCGCCGGACGGACGGCCGGTGCCGGTGCCGGGTGCATGCGCGAGCCGCAGGCCGCCGCCCTCCCCGTGTGTGTCCGCGTCCCCGCGCCGCCCTCCGCATGAACGGTGCCCGCCCCTCGCCCGGGCAGAGACGGGAGCGAAGCCGCCGGGCACGGCCCTGTTCCCCCAGCTTTATTTATTGCCAAAAGATGGGCGGCCCTCGCCGCCCCCCGCTTCGCGCCAGCCCCGCTGGAGTGTCCTCGTCGTGTCTCTCCCGGTTGATAAAAATGTGTACCGCAGGCCTCGCCTCCTGGCTGTCTCTGGGGCGTGCCCGGGGCGGGGGTGGGGTCCCCGGGCAGGGAGGACCACCGCGGAGGGGGCGCCCGCCTCCGACCGCGGCCCCTGCGTTCTGGGCTAGAGTCTTGTACCCCACGACCCCCAAACACTCCTCACACCACAGCTCAAATCCACCTGTTTTATTTTTTCTTAAAAAACAAAAAGAAAAGGAACCAACCAAACGAGGAAAACAAGGCAGCCGCGCGGCTCCCTGGCGGCTCTGCATGCAAGGCGGGGCCGTGCGGCGGGCGCAGAGCCAGTAGTCTCAAGGTAAAGTGCACGGCGGCCCGGGCCTCTCCCTTCTGCGCCTGGGGAAGGCTCAGGCAGGATTGCAAAGTCAGCAAGTCGTGTCCACGGCCCTGCCGCTGCGCGCAGGCGGCCAGGGGAGGCCGGGCCGCGGGGCCGCCCGCTGTCCTGAGGGCGGGCGGCGCTGGGCCGGGAGCCGGCGGGAAGACTGGGGGAGCGCGCCCCCTGGCGGAGACTCCCGGAGGCAGGCTGCGAGAGGACGGGGCGGTCACGGCGGCCCGGGCCTTCCCCGGAGCAGTCTGGGTGGCCGCAGACGGGTCGGCAATGCAGCACCCGGGGCGGGGCAGCCAGGACAACCGCAGGCCGCGGGGGCCGGCCCACCCCCCAATCGGGCTCCCCGGCTGCTCAGATGGCCACCCTGCCCCAGGCCCGGCCGTGACGCGCGAGGGACCACGCGGGCGCCTCCCCGCCGCGGCTTGGGCCTGGCGTGACCACCGCGGACCCCACCTGCAGGCGGCGCTCACTGCTGCTTGCAGGCCGACAGCCGGCGGATCTTGCTGCCGGCGGAGCAGGCCTTGCGCGCTGGGTTGGCGGCGCCGGCCCGGCCCTCGGCCCTCACTTTGGTGCTCAGCTGCGCCGACTCCGTGCCGTTCATGCACACGGCCTTCGGCAGGCCCCGGCTCTGTCCGTTCTGGCCCACCTCCTCTTCGGGGATCTGTCCTGCGGGAAGCCGGCCAGTGTGGCCTCAGCCGAGGGCAGCAGCCAGGCCGCCCCGCGCCCCTGCTGGCAGCTCCGGGCAGACGCCCCGCCCCTGCCCGCTGCCCACCCTGACAGGCAGGTGGAGAGCTGGCCGGCCGCGTCAGCCGTCCACCCAGGGGTGTCTGCTGGGCCTGGGCTGCCCTGCGGCCCCGCCCCCCACCACGCCGGCACTCACCTGCGGGACGGGAGGGGCCGGGTGGCCCGGCTGCGGAAGAGCCCAGCACCCTGCCCACTCCCCCAGCCTGGGGCCCCAAGGGCTCGGCTGCTGCCCACCCTGCCTCACCGGACAGCGCCCTCACCGTGGGGTGGGGGAGTGCGCAGAGGCGTCCCCAGAGCCCCCCAGCCCCCCTCCAACAGGGCGGGGGAGCCTGACTCGGCAGCCCGCAGGCAGGGCCCGGGGGACGGGCCTGGGTCAGGCAGGGACGGAGCCCAGCACCCCAGGCCCAGGGCAGAGGGGCCCCTCTCACCCGCCAGGCCCGGGGACCCCGCCCTGCCCAAGGCCCCAGTGGCACTGCCGCTCGGCTGGGGGGGGGGCTGCCCAGCCCTGCCCTGCTGCCTCCCTGGGGCCCGGCGGGCCAGGGTCTCACTGCCCCCGGCACACACAGTCCTGGGGGTGCCTCTCTGGGTGCAGCTGTACCGGGGGCCGGGCACCCTCAGACCCCAACCGTGTCCAGAGGAGCACAGACCCCTCAGGACCCGCCCACCCCACCACCTGGGCCGGCTCCAGGGCCGCCCCCGCCCGCCCGCCCGGCTCAGCCTCACAGGGGCCTGGGGGGAGAGGCCTCGCGCTCTCGCTGAGGGAAGTGGACAGGAACCCTCGGGCCTGGGGGGGCCACCGCAGCAAGCAAGGGCGACGGACACAGTGGGCGGAGCTTTATGGCTGGGGAGGACGCCACAGCGGGCGGAGTCTTGTGGTGGGGAGGGCCTGTGGGTGGAGCTTTATGGCTGGGGAGGGCGCCACAGCGGGCGGAGTCTTGTGGTGGGGAGGGCCTGTGGGTGGAGCTTTATGGCTGGGGAGGGCGCCACAGTGGGCGGAGCCTTGGTTGGGGAGGGCCTCAATGGGCGGAGCCTGCGGCTGGGAGGGCCTGTGGGCGGAGCCTTGGTTGGGGAGGGCCTGTGGGCGGAGCCTGCGGCTGGGCTACGCTAGGGCCTGGCGCTGTCTCCACAGAGGGCTGCACACTCGCTGCTCTGCTCCCTAAGCCCTGCCTCAGCGACCTCCTCGCCACCTGGGGAAGCAAGGGGGCGGGGTCAGGGCTGCAGGGGGCGGGGTCAGGGCTGCGGGAGGGGAGGACCTGGACCCTCACGGCCGGGGGGCGGGGTCAGGGCTGCGGGAGGGGAGGACCCGGACCCTCACGGCCGGGGGTCGGGGTCAGGGCTGCGGGAGGGGAGGACCCCCAGACCCTCTTGGCCGGGGTGGGGGTGGGGGGTGGGGTCAGGGCTGCAGGGGGTGGGGTCAGGACTGCGGGAGGGGTAGGGGCTGCGGGACCCTGGCCAGCGGGGTTGTCAGGGCTGGGCGGGGAGGGACTGGGCAGAAGGAGCCCCCACCCCAAGTCTGTCCCCACGGCAAGCAGCTCCTGTCCCAGGGGTCTCCCACCTGCTCCCGATGGGCCTTGGGCCGGAGAGGCCGGGCTGGACGCTCGGAGTCTGCCAAAGGGCGGAGCCGCCCGGGCGGAGCCGGCCGCAGCCCGCGGACTCACCGGGCACGGTGAATTCCTGAGTGTAGATGATGTCGTCGTCGACGTCGAAGTGCTCGCCGTCGGCGTCCTCGCCGGCGCCCCCGTGCAGGTCCTCCAGGTAGGGCACCACGGTCATGCTGCGCCACCGGTCCTTGGTGTCGGGGCTCGGCGGGATGGGTACCAGCGCCTCGGCCAGGGGGTGCTTCTTCCGGAACCAGCTGCAAAAGCCCGGCCGTGGGCGACCGGGGCTCCTGGCGCCGCGCACCCCGCTGCCCTGGCC
The DNA here is from genome assembly GCF_964237555.1 of Oryctolagus cuniculus. NCBI lineage: Eukaryota > Metazoa > Chordata > Mammalia > Lagomorpha > Leporidae > Oryctolagus > Oryctolagus cuniculus. The sequence continues at coordinate 58,649,798 of NC_091447.1, read as the reverse complement.
CGGCCGGCACTGCCTCCCCCCCATTGCAGGCTCCCTCCCGTGCGCCGCAGCGCTGCCCCGGAGACGGCCGGGGGGCAGGGGGCCAGCACCGAGCCAGCGTGCACCACAGCACCCTGTAGGGCGCCGGGAAGGCCTGCCTGCACAGGGGACCCACGCAGGCCTGGCCTCCGCCTGGCCCAGCCCGGCCACCGCAGCCGCCGGGGACGGCACCGGCACGTGGAGGCGCGCTCTCCCTCCCTCACTAATCAGCCAGCCACTGCAAACAGGCCCAAGCCGGCTGCCCCACCCGGGGCCCAGGAGGTGGGAGACAGCGCCGGCCGGGCCTCGCCCGCGCCACGCACCTGTGCTGCCGGATCTGCCGGATGGAGAACCTCTTGGCCGGCTCGTACTCCAGCATCCCTGCAGACAGCGCGGGTCAGCGCGGGCCCGGCCCCGCCCCTGGATCCCCCCGGCCCCGCCCCCGGCCCCTGGACCCCGCCCCCGCCCCGCCCCGCCCCGGGCCCCGGCACACAGGCCAGAGCAGCAGCTACACCAACGGCCTGGGGCGACCCCGCAGCCCCGGGGATCCTGTAGTCCCCCACCCCACGGCCGCCGCCCACCTCGCAGCGAGTCCCCTCCCCCCACGGCCGCCGCCCCCCTCAGCAGGGCCCCCCCACGGCCGCCACCCACCTCGCAGCGAGTCCCCTCCCCCCACGGCCCCGCCCACCTCGCAGCAGGTCCGAGAGCGGGGGCCCGCAGTCCCCGGGGATGGTGTAGTCCCCCACCCCACGGCCGCCGCCCACCCCTCAGCGAGTCCCCTCCCCCCACGGCCCCGCCCACCTCGCAGCAGGTCCGAGAGCGGGGGCCCGCAGTCCCTGGGGATGGTGTAGTCCCCCACCCCACGGCCGCCGCCCACCCCTCAGCGAGTCCCCTCCACCCACGGCCCCGCCCACCTCGCAGCAGGTCCGAGAGCGGCGGCCCGCAGTCCCCGGGGATGGTGTAGTCCCCCACCCCACGGCCGCCGCCCACCCCTCAGCGAGTCCCCTCCACCCACGGCCCCGCCCACCTCGCAGCAGGTCCGAGAGCGGCGGCCCGCAGTCCCCGGGGATGGTGTAGTCCCCCACCCCACGGCCGCCGCCCACCCCTCAGCGAGTCCCCTCCACCCACGGCCCCGCCCACCTCGCAGCAGGTCCGAGAGCGGCGGCCCGCAGTCCCCGGGGATGGTGTAGTCCCCCACCCCACGGCCGCCGCCCACCCCTCAGCGAGTCCCCTCCACCCACGGCCCCGCCCACCTCGCAGCAGGTCCGAGAGCGGCGGCCCGCAGTCCCCGGGGATGGTGTAGTCCCCCACCCCACGGCCGCCGCCCACCCCTCAGCGAGTCCCCTCCACCCACGGCCCCGCCCACCTCGCAGCAGGTCCGAGAGCGGGGGCCCGCAGTCCCCGGGGATGGTGTAGTCCCCCACCCCACGGCCGCCGCCCACCCCTCAGCGAGTCCCCTCCACCCACGGCCCCGCCCACCTCGCAGCGAGTCCCCTCCCCCCACGGCCGCCGCCCACCCCTCAGCGAGTCCCCTCCGCCCACGGCCCCGCCCACCTCGCAGCAGGTCCGAGAGCGGCGGCCCGCAGTCCCCGGGGATGGTGTAGTCCCCCACCCCACGGCCGCCGCCCACCCCTCAGCGAGTCCCCTCCCCCCACGGCCCCGCCCACCTCGCAGCAGGTCCGAGAGCGGGGGCCCGCAGTCCCCGGGGATGGTGTAGTCCCCCTTGCCAATGTTCTCGAAGAGCTTGTAGATGTTGTCCCCCTCGAACGGGTACAGCCCCGTGGTGATGTTGTAGCTGCCCGGCGCAGGAGACACGGTCAGCGGTCCTGCGGGCCGCCCACCGGCCCGACCACCCACGGGCGCCCCTGGGCCGAGGGCGTGGAAGTAGAGCCACGCCCCGGGCGCACTTACAGCGTCACCCCCGCCGACCAGATGTCCACCTTGAAGCCAGAGAAGGTGTCCAGGCCGTTGGCGATCTCGGGCGGCTGGAAGGCCGGGGAGCCCTGACTCGTCCGGCACGTGTCGTCCGCGGCAAACGGGGGCAGGGCCTGCGGCGGGGCACGCGGCCTTGAGGCGGCGCCGGCCCCGAGCGCCGCGCCCCGCCCCGCGGCGCGCCGCCTACCTCGGCCACCCCCAGGTCGGAGATCTTGAGGGTGCCGCCGGTGGTGAGCAGCAGGTTGCCGGGCTTGATGTCCTTGTGCACGATGCCCTGGCCGTGCAGGTACTCCAGGCCGTCGATGAGCTGGCAGAAGTACCTGGGGCGGGCGGGGGCGGCGTCAGCCCGGCCGGGCCCGCGGCCCGCCCCGCGCCGCCAAGGCCTTGCCCCGCCCCCGCGCCGCGGACTCACCCGTGGGCCTGGCACACGGGGAAGCGCTTCTCGGGCACGCTGTCTAGCATCTCCTGCATCCCGCACACGCAGTACTCCATCACCATATACGTGGGCCGCTAAGGAAGCCGCCGCGGGCGCCCCGGCCCGCCCACACCCCGGCCCCGCCCCGGCCCGCTCACACCCCGGCCCCGCCCCACCCACACCCAGGCTCCGCCCCGGCCCCGCCCACGCCCCGGCCCCGCCCCCGAGGATATATCTTCTGCTTCTCCTCGCTGCACAGCACGTCCACCAGCTGGATGACGTTGCGGTGCCGCAGCCGGCGCAGCAGCTGGATCTCCCTGCGGGGGGGGGGGGGAGGTCACCGGGGGCGGCGTCAGCCCGCCCCGCCCGCCCCCCCAGGGCCCGCCAGGGAGGCTGTCGCTTGCCCGTCACCTCAGTGGACACACGGCCGGGACGCCACAGGCTACACGCGGACACCCGAGACCCGGCCGCTCCGGCCCGAGCGCGAGTGCACAGGGCACGCTGCCTCCACTGCCCCGAAACCGCGCAGCCGCACACACGCGCGGCCCCACGCGGGGGCTCGTTGTTCCGAACCCCACGTGGGACGCTGCCCTAAGTCCTGGGGCGGCGTGTGTGCATCACACCCCACAGGTCTGCTCTCAGCCTCCTGAGGCCTCCTCTTCCAGGACGGCTGCCCTGCCTGCCAGGCCTGGCGCCTCGGGCACACGCGCCCCGCCCACTGGCCGCTCGGGTCTGCTGTGCCGGTTCCAGCAGGGCCGCGTTATTTATAGAGCTGCCCCAGGCCTGCGTGCGCAGCCTGGCGGGCACCCAGCGCAGCAGGGGCCAGCCGGCCTCCGCGCCAGCTCCCACCCGGCCCTGGAGCACACGGCCCCCACGGCCTGGCCCCAGGCCCTCCCACCCAGAGGCTCAGGCCTCGGCAGGGCGAACGCGTCCCCCCACCCCCTCCAGGGCCCAGGGCCACGCGGAGCGTAGGACGGCAGGACGGGGACCCTGGGGCCTCCTCCCAGACTGCCCGGCCCCACCCGGCTCCGCGGGCCCTCGGGGGCCCTGCTTGGAGCGTCGCGCGAGGCCCACGCGGGAGGCACCCGCAGACAAGCTGGGCGCCGCCCCTCCCTCTCCTGGGGGCGGGGCCGAGGCAGAGGGGGCGCCCCAGGCCGCTGCTCAGCACGCAGAGCGCGGTGCCCCCGCCGGCAGGCGCCAGGGAGGGCGCTGGCCCAGCAGAGGGGCTGCCAGCTGCCACCGAGCGCCAGCAGGAGGTGCCCCTGCCGAGGGCAGGGCGGGCTGGCACCGCCGAAAGACCCGGCCCTCCGCAGAGACCCCTGGGGCTGGCGACGGATGCGCCACCCGCGGAGCCGGGCCCGGCTCCGCCCACACCTGAGCCGTCACAGCCCCCGTGCGGGCCTCAGCGCTGCGCGGCTCCGTCGGTCCACCCTGGGCAAACGCAGCATTGACCCAGGACGGCTCGGCGGCCAGGCCACGCGGCAGGCCCGCTGCTGGGCCCCTGCACCCGCGGGAGACCCGGATGCAGCTCCTGGCTCCCTCCTGGCCTTGAGGGGACCTGGAGCACCCACCAGCCGATGGAACACCCCTGTCTCTGCCTGACCAAAAGACACGGTCAGAGGAGGGGGAGACGGGAGCCACAGCGGGTCCCGACCCCGAGAAAAAGGCCACCCGCTCCAGGCGCAGGGCCGCAAGGCGGACCCCCGAGGCCTGAGCTGTCCAGCGCCCCGGCGGCAGGCAGCTGGCCACGCCGCCCAGACACAGGGGGCGAGAGGCAGCGGCCGGGGGTGGGGAGGGGGCTGCCCGGCCCTGCACTCAGCTCAGCTCTGCCATGAGCCCTGGCAGAGCCCAGCCCGCGGCGCGCGGCCTCCGGTCAGCCAGAGGACACTCAGGAGCCCCGGGATGGGACGAGGCCGGGGTGCACGGAGGGTGGGCGCCAGCTGCGCCCCACGTGGCCCTCTCCCCTCGCTAACTCCCCAGCCTCTCACCTCCCAGATCCGAGGGTCTGCCAATTGGCCCGGAAGGTTCCGGCCTCCCCAGGCCACGTCACCAACGTGCGTCCCGGCGGCCAGCAGGGACGAGGCACCGAAACCCGCCCGGCTGAGCGGGACACCTGCCGCTGCCCCGCCAGGGCCCTCGGCGCACCGGTGCCGCCCCTCACCGCCAAGGACACGGCGGCCGGGAACCCAGGAGCCCACGGCCACCAGGGCTGTCCCGGGGACAGCACAGAGCAGGGCGAGGCTGGGGGCACGAAGAGCCTGGCTTCCCCGCCCGCGTCCGCCAGGAGGGACAGGACGCGACGGCCCTCAGAGGCCCAGCTGTAACTCCCAGCGCCTCCCGGCTGACGGGGACTCCCTTCCCGGGAGCCCTGTGCCCACCCCGACGGCCCCCTGGGAGGAGCTCTGGGCACAGGCGCGGCCCGAGCCCTCCACGCCGGGCCGCGGCCCAGTTCATCAAGCTGCCCACGCACAAAGGGCCTTTTTCGCGAGGCCAGCTGGCAGGGAGGCCGGCGGGGAGCCCGGCGGGCTTGTGGGGGCAGCCCTCGCCTCCCAGGGCCTGGGCACGCGCCGGCCCCGGTCCCAGCCCGTCAGGGAGCGCTCCGGAAGCCGGCCCGGGGCGGCGGGAGCCCCCGGGGAGCTGCTGCTGGACGCGGGACCCTGGCCCCCCCCCCTCGGCGCCCACCCCAGCCTGGCTCCCGCGGACCGGACACCTGTGCCCCACGCAGGCGCCGGGCTTCCCTCCAGCTTCCTGCCAACGCCGCCACGGGGGACGCGGACGCGGGCAGGGAGGGGCACGGAGCTCCCTCTGCCTCCCCAGCCCCAGGCTGGGCGCCCGCCGGTCTCGCCCACAGCACCGTCTCTCCCCCGTACACCCAGCCCGCCCCCGGCCCGGCCCGGGCCTCGGGCATTTCCCACTGGAACCCGGGTCAGCGCCCTCGCCCAGGGGCAGAGGTGGGTGCCGGGCCCTCAGCCTGCGCCCACCCGGGGAGTGGCCACCCCAGCAGGGGCTGAGCCCGCGGGCAGGGGGGAGCGCTTCCCGGGGCCCTCGCGGGGCCAGCAGACCATTAAACCAGCCTGCTCCGGGCGGGGGGGGGGCCCAGGGCTCGGGGCGGGCACCTGCTGCCCCGCGGACCTCAGCCGGGCCGCTGCCCACGGCGCCCCCGCGGACGCTGTCCAAGGTCACGGCCACCGGGCCCCTCAGATAAGGGCCTTTCCTGGAAGCCGGTGCAGGCCGGGGCGCGATAAGGGGCCCCGCCCGCCCGCCCGCCGCGGGGGGGCACTCACTTCCGCACGTTGGCCTCGCCGTTGGGGATCCGCCGCAGCTTCTTCTTCTTGAGGATCTTGACGGCGCGGCGGCACAGCGTCTCCGAGTCCAACACCTCCTTCACCTTCCCGTAGGAGCCCTCGCCCAGCAGGTCCCCCATCAGGTACTTGCCGATGAGCTTGGCGCGCTTGCGCCGCGGCTGGTAGATGACCTCGGTGGAGTCGATGCGGTGGATGAAGGTGTCCATGCCCACGGCCATCAGCTCGTCCTCGGGGAACAGGCCCAGCGGCGGCGGCTCGGCCACATCCATGCTGCGCCCGGGCGCCCCGCTAGTCCCGGCGCCCCGCCTCCCCGACTTCAAACACACCAACAGGAAAGAGACAAAAAGGAAGAAAGCCACGCAGGCCTCGGCCACGAACAGCCTCCTCCCGACACACGCGAGCGTCCCGCCCGGCAGTCCGCGCTGCGAGCCCCCTCCCCGGGAGGAGGGGGTCTCAGGGCCTGGGGGCGGCCCGGGCCGGCTCAGCTCGTCCGCGGGGGCCCTGGGCAGGCCGGCGGGGCCCGCGGCGCCCGCTCATCCTCCGGGGGGCTCAGGCGCGCGGACCAGCGCTCCGGCGGCCGCGACCCGGCTCCCCCGGGCCGTCCATGCCCGCGGGCAGCCGCCGACGGGGGTCCGCGCCGCTCGCCGCCCCGGGAGCCCCCCACACCCGGGGCCACAAAACTTTGCTGGGAGCCCCTCGGGCGCCGCCCCGCGGTCCCGCCGCCTCAGCCGAGCGCTCGGAGGCCGCGCCCGCGGTTGGGGCTGGGGGCTTCCCCGGACGCGGTCAGGCGCACGCTCGGCGCCGGCCGCTCGCCGCCCCCAACCCCCCAGCCGGCCCGCGACCTCCGGCCGGACGCCCCGAGCGCTCCAACGGCGGCCCGGGCTCGCTCCCGCTCCCGAGCGCCGTCAGCGGCCGGCCCCGACGCGCGGCCGACGCTCCGCGGGCTCCGGGCGGCCCAGGCCGCAGGCTCCGGGCCGGGGAGTGCCCGAGGCTGCCGAAGTCCGGCCGGTGCGTCCCCCTCGCCGCGGCCGCCGCGCGCGTGCAGGAGGCGGAGCGGCGAGGGGGGCCCAGCCCATCCAAGGCCGCCCGCGCTGCCGCCGGCGCCGCCCTCCGCCGCCCCGCGACTCACTCGCGGGCGCCCCGGGCCGCCTCCCCCTTCCGCGCCCGATACGCCGCCGCCATCTTGTTTACCTCCCTCCCCCTCCCTGCGCCGCCGCCGCCGCCGCACGCCCGACCGCAGGGCACGCCCCCTCGCGGCGCCGACGTGCCCGCCCGTTGGTGGAGCCGGAAGGCCCCGCCTCGCGACACGCTTGGCCGCCGCCGCCGATTGGGCCGTTTGGACCCGGCCGGGCGGTCGCGCGGGGATTGGTCCGCACTCGGCCCCGCCTCGAGGGGTGGGGACGCCTCGTTCATTGGCCTGCGGGCGCGCCCGTCACGGCGACGGGGCGGGAAGCGGGCGTGGGGACGCGAGGCCGCGGCGGTGACCTCGGAGGGGTTGGGGCCCGGGGTCGGGGGTCGCGGGTCCCAACGGCCGCCCCGGAACGGCCGCGGGCTCCCCCGGTCGTGGGCCGGCACCGCGGCTCGGGGCTCCAGAGGTCGGGGGAAGCCTGCCGGGGCCGCTTCCTGCTTCCCTCGTTGGGCCGAGGTCAGAGGTCACAAAGTGACCTAAAGTGACCAGTTCGGGGCGGAAATCCCTGAGGCGCCGCCGGGGCCGGGCCGGGGCCGCGGGCGGGGCGGAAGCAGAGGGGAGACGCCCGGGACGCGCGGGCCCAGGCCGCAGGTGTCCCTGTCGGCCCCGGGCGCCCGCGGGGCCTCGGCCCCACTCAGGACGGAACCGCGCGTGCGCCTCAGGCCGTTTTCGCCCCTAATTCCACTTTAAAGAAAGGTTTATCGAGGCCGGCGCCGTGGCGTGGGGGTGCAATCACGGCCTGCAGCGCCCCCAGCCTTCACGGGCGCCGGTTCGAGTCCCGGCCGCCCCACTTCCGGTCATCGGTGCCGGACAGGTGCTTGGGCCCCGCACCACGCGAGAGACCCGGGCAGGGGGGGCTCGTGGGCCTCCAGCCTCGCCCAGACATTGGGGGATCGAACCAGCAGATGGAAGACCCCTTCTCTCTATGCCTTTCAAATAAATCTCTAAAATAAAAAAGAAACGCGTATTTAGTTGAAAGTGAGGATGGGGGTGCCGTCCATTGCTGGCTCAAGGACTCGGGTCATCGTCCGCTGCTTTCCCAGGCCACAGCAGGGAGCTGGACCGGAAGTAGAGCAGCTGGGACTCGAACCGGCGTCCACATGGGATGTTGGCACTGCAGGCCGGGGCTTTATCCGCTGCGCCACAGGGGAACCGGCCCCTGAATTAAGCTTCTTTTAAAAAAAAAAGGCAGCGAGGGGTCGCTGGGGTCACCGGGGAGGGCCCAGCGCTGCAGTGGCCGCCCACCGGGGACCCAAGCCACATCTCAGTCGAGGCCGGGAAGGGGCAGTCGGCCCAGCAGCACACGCCCCCACCCCACGTGGGAGACCCGGGGCAGCTCCAGGCTCCCGGCCCCGGCCGTGGTGGGCGTCTGGGGGGTGACCCAGCCGGTGGACGAAGTCCCTCTGTGTACCTGCCTTTCACTCCCCCTGCCCACCAGGACACCCCCAAACCGCGGCCCGGGGCTCAGCGCCTCCCGCGGGGGAGTGGGGCCCCGTCTCCACCGCCCACCAGCCGGGGTCCCTGAGGGCGGGGCTCCCGGCGCGGACCCCCGTGCGGCGAGGACGCGGCAGCCCAGGGCCGGCGTCCGCTAGGGGGCGGGCGCGCACCGCGGCGGGGCTCCCGGGAGCGCGCACGGGCCGGCGCGGGGGGCTGCGGCGCGGCCGACCCTGGCGCGCGCGCTCGTCCCCAGCTGTCACCCTCCGCTCGCGCGCGCCCAAGGTCACCGTCCTGCGCTTGCCCCGGGCGCAGTGGACTTTGGGGCCGGACTGTTCTCCAGGGTGGGGCACCCCGATCCCGGGAGGCGGCTGCGTTGGGGTGCCCGGGGCGCACGGAGAATCGCGCAGTGATGAGCCTGGGAGACCCCTGCCGCGGCCACTGTGGGGTCTCCGAACTTCTGGAAGGCAGAGCGACACAGAGACTGCGGGAAGGGAGAGAGAGAGGTCGCTTCCCAGATGCCCACAAGGGCCGGCGCTGGGCCCTGCTGGAGCCAGGAGCGCCGTCCAGGTGTCCACGTGGGTGGCGGGGCCCGCGCACCCGGGCCTCCCAGGAGGCTGCAAGGCGGGAGCGGAGCTGGCACTGGAACCCACGCCCTTAGAGCGGGGCTAGGGGCGTCCCCGGGGGTCTCGGCCCCTGCGCCCCTGTCCGCCCCGCCCCTCCCCTTGGAGCCCAGGAGCCTCCGGTTCCCCTGAGCGCTGGACGACGACTGTGTCTCAGCAGTGTCCCCACGCAGGCCACAGGGCGCGCGGGTCGGGGAAGCCAGCCCGCCGGGGTCCTCTGCCCCTGGCCGCTGCCCATGCCACTGAGGCCTGGTGGGGACCCCCACGGCCCACCCAGGGCGCCCAGCCCCCCAGGAGCTGGGTCCCGGCGTCCCGCGGGGAGCGAGCGCGCCGCAGCCACGGGAGAAGGCAGATGGCAGACGTGTGCGTGCCCGGGCAGCCCGCAGGCCACAGGAGGCCCGCGCCCCAGCCCAGCACCTGCGGGCACCCACGGAGCACCGGACACCTGCGGGCCCCGCCCCCAGCCCCGCCCAGCCCGGTGCACTCTGGGTCAGCGGCCCGCCCCTTCCAGTCACACCTCTGTCCTCAGGGCTCTCACCCAATTAGCTGGCTCCATACAGTCACGTGGTCCCAGCCTGGCCAGTCAGGGGCCTTCCGTAGCCAGGCCATGGCGATTGGCTCCGGGGAGGGGGAGCATGTGACCCAGGCCCATTGTGATTGGCTCAAGGGGGCCATGTGACCCAGAAGGGGCCAATGAGAGCCCTCCCTGAGACTTGTGCCTTCTGCCCTGGGCTGTGCATGGCTGTTACGGTTTGACGCGGAGGCTGGAGCCTGGTGAAGAAGAACGCATAGAGGGAGGACGGCAGAGCTGAGATCCAGGGCCGTGGTCGTGGCGCTGAAACAGCGTGGCCGCAGGGTGACGGCCACCATGGACGGGCGGGTCGCAGGTGTACTGAGTACCGAGGACTGAGTACTGAGCACTGAGCAGAGACCCGGCCTCGGATCTAGCGCTCGCCGTCTGTTCCGGGGGGCAAGGCCTTCCCGCTGCTTGTGACCGCCCGCGGGGGCTGGTGCTCTCTCCCCAGAGGCCCGCACCAGCCAGGGGCCCAGCGTGCGGCCAGGCGAGGGACGTGGGTGGTGATGCCACGTCCCCCACACGGGCGCTGGCCTGACCCGCCCCTCCGCGTCTGCGGATGGCCTGGCTGTGACAGCCTTGCTCCAGCTCCTCTGTCCTGGGAAGGAGCGCGCGCAGCCCCCCGCACTCAGCGCGTCCACCGCGGTGCACCACCATCCGGTGAGCAGTGCCCCCGGGCCCTGGCGGCCACGCGTTCCCGTCCCGTGGGGTCCCCTGTCCTCGCCCGCTCCTGGCTGTGTAGTGCTTCCTGTGTGCGTGGACCACATTTTAACCCTCTACCCATAGTGGAAACATTGGGTCTATCTGCTTTTGGGGGGGCTCGAATTAAATATTTATTTTTTTATTTGAAAGGCAGAGTTAGAAAAGTCAGAGAGAGAGAGAGATGTCTTCCATCCACTGGTTCACTCCCCAGATGGCCACAACAGCTGGAGCTGCGCCGAGCCCAAGCCAGGAGCTCCATCCGGGTCTCCGGTGCAGGTGCAGGGCCCAGGCACTGGGGCCACCACTGCTGCCTCCCAGGACACAGCACGGAGCTGGATTGGACGTGGATTTGCACTGTAGCCCCCTGCACCTGCTGGTGCTGTGGGCAGTGGAACCCAAATTACTACCCCTACTTTCTTACCATAAAATCCTCATCATATCCTGGGACCCGCTCGGCACAGAGACCCCACGTGCGGCACCGTGACCGTGGCCCTCAGGACCTGGACCCCAGCACCCCGGAAGTCTGGTCCCGGCCTTGGCTCGCGTTCCACTCTGCTGGTCGTCCTCACAGGCCTCAGCGAGGGAGAGGGGAGGCACCCAGGCCAGCCCCGCCGCCCGCCATGTTCTGGCCGGTGGGGACGCCCGGGCCCTGGCGGGATGTGGCAGGAACCGGCCCCGGGAGGGCGGTCAGACTCCAGGAAGTTCTGTGCCCGGGCGCCCGGCCACGGTGCTGTGTGGGGACCCAGGATGAGTCAGCCTGGACACTCTGGAATCTCCCTCGGGGCAGGGCGGGAGAGCCAGGGTGAAAGTTCAGAAAGTCCCGGGCCTGGGACAGCAGCACCCCGGGCGCGGGCACACCCGGGGCCACGGATCTGCCCTGCAGGGGCCTGGGCGCTGCCTCGCATCTGGGACGGACGCAGGCCCCAGCCTGCAGCAGCCGCTCTCTGCCCGTCCCCACCTGGCAGCCCCGCTCAGCCCCGCCCTGGCCCCACGGCCCCGGGGGCAAAGGCAGACCCCTCCCCGCCTGTCAACCCGACGTGGGCTTGGGCTGGGGGCCCCTGGACCCCCCAACTTTGCCCCAGCTCCTCCCGGCTGCGTTTTGTCATCAGCTGAACCTGCTTCCTTTAGAAGAGGTTTATGCAGAGTTACAGGGAGAGAGGGGAGAGGGGAGAGGGGCGAGGGGAGAGGGTCCATCTGCTGGGTCACTCACTGCAACAGCTGGGGCTGGGCCAGGCCAGAGCCAGGAGCTCCACTGGGGTCTCCCACGTGGGTGCAGGGGCCCAAGCACTTGGGCCATCGTCCACTGCTTTCCCAGCCCACAGCAGGGAGCTGGATGGGAAGTGGAGCAGCCGGGACTCGAACCAGCACCCACATGGGATGCCAGCCCCCAGCTGAGCCTTCGATCCACTCAGCACATGGGTCCTTGGGCCCCACAGCCCCCTCCGGCCCGTGCTGGGGCCTCTCCCGCTGAGCTCCGGCCAAGGCCACTGTCTGGCCGGTCCCGGCTTCCTGACCGCGGCTGGGCCGGTGCAGAGGCGGGAGGCTGTCTCAGGGGCTCAGATCCCAAACTCGCCAGACTGGTTTCTGCTGCAGGGATCCAGAGGCCGCTGGCCTGAGGGCAGCTGGGAGCAGGTGGGGGGTGGAGCCTGCGGGGGGGGGGCAGGTGGGAGCGGGGGCCGCGCAGGGCTGGGGGGGAGGCTCTGCAGAAGGCGCCCCTCTGTCCGGGGCTGGGGGCAGGGCTGGGCGGGGCACCCTAAGAAGGCAGAGGGAAGTGGGTGTGGGAAGCAGAAGTGTTGCGGGGCTGGGACGGAGGCTCCGGCGGCCGCTCGGGAACACCAGGACTTTCCAGTCCCTGGAGAAACGGGAAGTGGCTGGGTCCTCGCCCGCCCCGCCCCCGCGAGCCAGCCGCCAGGCTCACCTGCCCGGTCTGTGCCTGCCCTCCCTGCCTGGTTGCCTGGGCTGTGGCCGGGGTGTGGCCTCCTCCTGGCCTCCCGGGGCTCTGGTGGGGGACACCCGCTCGCGGTCCCCAGGATGCGCCCGGGGGTGGGGGTGGGGCGCAGGCCCCGCCAGGCCTCCCTGGTGTCCCGCCCCAGGTGCCTGGGCCTGCTTCCCTGCAGTGAGCCGGCGGCAGTCACACACTTGAACTTGAACTTGAACTGGGAGCCCAGCGTCTTCACTGGCAGCTGCGGGGCCACAAGCCTGCTCTGCGGGGGCCTGGGGGTCCTCTAGGGTGTCCCTGCATGGGGGCGGGCACAAGGAGGCCTTGTCCTGCAACCCTCCCTCAAGGTGGACCCTGCCCACACCTGCCCAGGGAGCAAACCCCGGGGAGCTCCGGCGGCTGCTCCTCCTGGCCGCAGGGGCAGAGGTGGGCGAGGATGCAGCCTGGGGCGCCCGTGGCCGGCTCTGAGGGCTCCGACATCCCAGGGCTCCGGACCCCCGCGCCCCTCACGCACAGCTGGGGCGGCAGCCCTGGTGGCTGCAGCGCTGGGGCCCTGGCGGGGGCTCCTGGCTCCTGCCTGGCTCTGGGCATCTGGGGAGTGGCCCAGCGGATGGGGGTCCCTGTCCCTGCGTCCTGCAGTTCACACAAAGAGCCGAGAAGGCGCCTGACAGAGCGTCCATCTCGGTGCACCTGCGTCCAGCCCCCCCCACTGGAACCCCCACGGCTCCGGAATCCCCTCCTCCAGCCCGCTCCAGGGGCGGGAGCGGGGTCGCACAGTCCCCAGCAGGCTCCACCGCCACCTCTGATTCCCTGGAAATCCCCGGCTCTGACTAATCCCCCAGACATCCCGCCTTGGCAGCCAGCCGCCCGGTTCCGGGAGGCGGCCGCAGAGACCCTGCACTGCCGAGCAGTCCCCTGCCCTGAGCCCCTGGGGGTCCCGCGCCTCAGTCCCCTGCCCTGTGCCCCTGGGGGTCCCGCGCCTCAGTCCCCTGCCCTGAGCCCCTGGGGGTCCCGCGCCTCAGTCCCCTGCCCTGAGCCCCTCGGGGTCCCGTGCCTCAGTCCCCTGCCCTGAGCCCCTGGGGGTCCCGTGCCTCAGTCCCCTGCCCTGTGCCCCTCGGGGTCCCGTGCCTCAGTCCCCTGCCCTGTGCCCCTGGGGGTCCCGTGCCTCAGTCCCCTGCCCTGAGCCCCTGGGTCAGTCCCCTGCCCTGAGCCCCTGGGGGTCCCGTGCCTCAGTCCCCTGCCCTGAGCCCCTCGGGGGGACCCAGCCCTGCCCCCAGCACCCCCGCCCTGGGCTGTGGCCGCCGTGAAGTTCTAGCTCATTTTTCGGCTCATTTCCCACAGCGGCCTTGGAACTCGCGTGGCCGGCCCCGGGTGAGGCGAGGAGGAGGAGGAGGTGGCAGTGCCCCCTCGCCGGTCAGCGCCGGCGATTCCAAAGTCAAGGGCACAGCCCGAGTGGCGGGAGCCGCGCAGCCCCAGGCACGAGCACTGCCCTGCTGGGGCTCCCCTCCGCGCTCCGCTCGGGTCCTGGCCCCCTGCAGCACAGGTCTCACACGCACTGGCCAGTCCCAGACCTGCAGCGGCTCTCGCGGCTGCCTCGCTCCTCCTCGAACTTCCACACCCCGGCAGCAGCGAGCGGCCACTCGGGATGCCCGAGGCCCAGGCCTGGCCCCCAGCTCTCTCTGGAGCCCCAGCTCTGTCCACCCAGGGCACGCGTGGGACCAGGGGCTGGACCCCGCACAGGAGGTCTTGGCCGGCCCGGGCCCGTGTCGCCAGCCCTGACAGCCAGCTGGGGGCCAGGCAGGCGGGGCCTCCCACGCGGATCTGCCTGGACTGGCCTGGGCTGCGCCTCCTGGGCCCACCGGCTCCAGTCACAGGAGCACCGCCTGGGGCCAAGCGCAGGTCCTGTCGAGGAGGAGGCAAGTCCTGACACCCCAGCGCCGCCCCCCAGCCCTCTTCGGATTCGAGGGAGGGGGCTTCAGAGCAGGGTCACCCCAGGGAGCCAGGGAGGCCGCCGCACAGAGGCAGCGCAGGATTCAAACTCAGGACCCGGGAGTCGCGGCCCAGGCACCGGCGGGGCGGGGCGTGCGCGCGGGGCGGGGGGAGGGAAGGCCCGGCCCCGCCCCCAGGGCCCCGCCCCCGCGGCATGACCGGAAGTGCGCGGGGTCCCCAAGATGGCGCCCGAAACCCGGAAGTGAGCGGCGGCCGCCGGGAGGCTGGGGGAAACTGAGGCGCCGCGCGCTGCGCGCCCGGCCGGACCTGGGTCCGAGGTGAGGCGCGTCGGCCGCGACCCGGCTCTGAGCCCGCCTGGGCCGACCCCCCTCCGGCCCCTCGCGGCCTCCCTCGCTCCGGCCGGGGGGGGGGTGTTCCGGGGTCCGCGGGGCGGAGCGAGGGTGGCGGCGACCCCCGCCCCTCGCCGCGAGTCCCGCCCTCCTCCGCGACCCCCGCCCGGCGTCGCTTCCCCGCGCACCGGGACCCCGCGCCGCGCGGTGACCCCCGCTTCAACCTTGACCCCACCCTCCGCGTTCGCGCTTTCGTCCCCCCTCTTTCCGGTGGCCGTCTAGGCTGCCCTCCTGGGTGACCTCCGACCTTTCCCTCCCTGGTGACCCTTGGCCCCCCTCGTTCTGCCCCTCCGTGCGGTGCACCTCGCGACCCCTGACCCCGGGCTCCCTTCCCCTTCGCTGCCCGGCCCTAGCTGGGGGCTGCGACCCCTGGGCTCCTGCGTCGGAGCGTGGGGGCGGCCGGCAGCCCGCCCTGGGGAGGGGGCTGGCGAGGGGTCAGCCCCGTGCGGGGAGTGCGGAGCGGAGGCGAGGCCGGGCGCGGGGGGCGCCGCTGGCCGCGGGTGGCCGGAGTCCGAGCGCGGAGCCCCGAGGGAGGCCGGGGGCCGGGCTGGCCGCCGGGCGGGAGGGCGCGGGGCCGGCGCTCTGGGATCTCGGCCGCCCCGCGGGGCATCCCCGGGGCTGCTTCCCGGAACGCCTGCTGGTCCCGCCTGCCCGCGGGCCGGCGCTCTGCACCCCGGGCGGGCGCCGGGCTGCGTGGACGCCTGCTGGCCGATGTGAGGCGGGGGCGGGGGGGGGGCTGACCTGAGCCGGAGACCGGGGGCTTGCTCTCAGGTGAGGGGCCCGGCTCTGCCAGGCGCGGGGTCGGGAGAGGGTCCCAGGACTGCAAGTTAGGGCCGTGCTTGCTGCCCCCCCCCCCGCCCTGGGGTCCCGGCACCAGGGAAGCAGGAGGCAGGGGTCCCTGGGATCCCCCACGAGGGGGGCAGGGGTCCCTGCAGACCCCCCCGCCCTGGGAGCCCCCACAAGGGGGCAGGATCCCTGCAGACCCCCCCTCCCGGCTCCTGGGATCCCCCACGAGGGGGCAGGAGGCAGGGGTCCCTGGGAGCCCCCACGAGGGGGCAGGAGGCAGGGTCCCTGTAGACCCCCCCAGCTCCTGGGATCCCCCATGAGGGGGGCAGGGAGCAGGGTCCCTGCAGACCCCCGTGGCCTCACACCTGTCTACAGCCGGACAGAGGGGCGTGGAGGGCCTGGTTCCCGGGCTTTGAAGTCTGGGGGCGCGGGCTGAGCCGGCCCTGTGCCGGGGCTGAGCCGCAGGAAGTGCTGCCCTGAGAGCCGCCCCGCGCCCCCCCCCATCCCGGGCTGGGGCGGGGTGGGGGCGGCCTTGACGCTGCCCCTGCCGGTGCTGGTGCCGGCGGAGCGGTGCGTCTGTGGACGGTGGGCGTGCGCGTGGTGCCCGTGTTGTGTGTGTGTCCGTGTGCAGGTGTGTGACTTGTGGGAGTGCTACATGTCAACATGCACACGTGTGTGCAGTCTGTGTCGCGTATGTGAGTCCTGTGGGCGCGTGTATGTGTGAGAGAGATTCCTGAGAGTGTGTGTGTGTGAGAGAGAGAGAGAGAGAGAGAGAGTGAGAGAGAGCGCGCGCCCGAGGGCCAGCTTGGAGCGTTTCCAGTCACTTCCCAGGTCTGAGGGCTGTGTGGTCAGGGGGTGCAGCCCGAGGGGGGGGTCACTCAGGTCCAGGCCCCTCCCCCCGCCGGCCGTAGGGGTGGCCTCTGCCCCGCCCTGGTCCCACGTCTGCCACCTGACTCGTCCCTGCCGCAGTCCTGCTGGCTCTGGGGCCGCCTGGCGCCCCCCAGCGCCCCCCCAGGAGGAGTGGTCTGGCCCCAGGACTCAGGGGAGGGATCAGCCCCAGCCGGGGGCTGTGCAGGCGACCAGGGTTCGAGCGCTGGGCTGGTGTCCGGGAGCAGCGGGAGCCCCTGTGATAGGAGCCGCCCAGAACAGGCAAGTCCTTGGGGACAGGAAGTGGCTCGGGCAGGCGCTGGGGATGAGGGCACCCCACGGGGCGAGCCGGCCACACCAGGGGCTCCGGGGGCCGGTCCCAGCCCGGCGTCCTGGGAGTCCAGCTCTGCCCTGCCCGGCACCTCAGGGAGCTGCCTTGGGCTGTTGGGATGGCGAGCGGGGGCTGGGGGCCTGGAGGGGCCCTGGGGCGGCCGCGGTGTGGCGGCTCCTCCGTGGGGCCCGGCCTGTGCCTCCAGTGGCGCCGGAGGGGGTGACCGGCCAGCTGGAGCGGCGGCAGCTCTGCCAGGAGCCCGAGGCCTGGCCCGCAGCCGCCTCCCGCCTCCTCCTGGGGGCTGCTGGGGCCGCCTCCTGCTGGCTGGGCTCCCGCGGGGGTCAGCAGGTGGGGCACCTGTGTGCTGGGCGGGGCGTGGCCGTGTCTGCCGTGCTGGCCGGCTGCTGGGTGAGGGACCGCCGCGCGGACTCTGGCCCGCAGGACGGCTCTGCGAAGTGAAACTGAAACCGGCAGCCCTGGCTCTGGCCCCGGCCCCGGGACGGACGCGGTTTCGAAAGTGCTGGGTTCCAGACCCCGGGAGCAAGCCAGCCGCGCTTCCTGGGGCCAAAGGCCACAGGCCCGGGACGGACGCGGTTTCGAAAGTGCTGGGTTCCAGACCCCGGGAGCAGCCCAGCCGCGCTTCCCAGGCCAAAGGCCACGGGCCCGGGACGCGGGGTCTGGGGAGCTGTCTCGCTGTCGCTGGGCTGGCACCTCGTCCCACTGCTGGGCTTCTCCCTGTGCGTGGCAGGTAAACTGAGGCGGGGCTTGCCCCTGGACAGCCACTTTCCCGGCCTGGCCGCCTTGGACGCTGGCTGCCGCCCCAGGGCCCCTGTGCCCGCTGCAGCCAGGCTGTGGGTCCAGCAGGTCAGGCGCACACCCCCTCACCGCGGCCCCTCCGTGTCATGTGAGGGGACGCGGAGGGTCACGGGGGAGGGGTGTGCTTATCCCAGCGGCTCCAGGCCGCTCCGGAGCTGGGAGGTGGTGGGGTGGGGTGGGGGTTGTTGGCCTGGCCTGGGCAGGGTGAGAGAGGGAGCCACTGTTGCCGTCCTGGGTGCCGGGGAGCTGGCCGGGAGCCTTTGTGGTGTTACATCAGGCCTTGGACTGACCGACCCGTCGGGAGCCGGGGGTGCTGGGGGCTGCGAGGGACGGTGTTGGGGGTCGGCCAGGCACAGGGGGGCTTGGGGGCCACTGTGGGCTGCCACCCCAAGCCCAGGCCTGAGGCTCCTCCTGGAAAACCAGGCAGTCGAAACCGGGGCCACGTCCCCGTCTGGAAGCCCCCACGGCCTGCTGCTCCGGGGCCTGGGGGGCTACGTCCACCCCTCTGCAGGGGGCGTGGCCTGGGGCGGGGGTGGGGCTTCGGTGCCTCAACAGAGTGCACCTGTCCATGCTGCTGGCTGGTCATCGATGGCTGTGGCTGTGAGCGCCCATGGCCTGGCGGTGGGGCTCTGTGGCCATGGGGCTCTGTGGCTGTGGCCCCCGTGGCTCTGGGCTGTGGCCTCTGTGGCTCTGGGGTGGGCCCTGGGGATGTGGGGCCATACAGGGGAGGTCTGCTCAGCAGCGGGGTTCCCGTGGGGCCCTGGGCCGGGAGGTCAGCTGCAGTGTCCCTGGGTGCCCGGGGGGAAGGTGTGCCGAGGACGCAGGGCTGAGCCCCTGTGGCTGAGACCCCCGGCCGGCCTGAGCGCCTGCAGAGGGCTGAGCTGGGAGTCGCCATCACCTCTCAGGGTGGAGGGAGCACTCAGGCTCCGCCTCTCCCTCCCCCCACCCCCCTGGGTCTGCAGGGCAGGCATGGCCAGCTCAGGGCGCCGTCTCGTGGCCCCAGGTCTGTCTGGATTGATTTGAGAGTTAGAGCGGGTGAGGCAGAGAGAAAGACCCTCTGTCCGCGGGTTCATTCCCCAAACGGCCGCAGCGGCCAGGGCTGGGCCAGGCGGAACCCAGGAGCTAGGAGCACACCCCCTCAGTGTGTGCCCCCCAGGCTCGTGGGCCGTCCTCTCCACTTTCCCGGGCAAACAGGCAGGGAGCTGGATCGGAAGAGGAGCAGCCAGGACTCAAACCAGGGCCCGTGTGGTTGCCGCGCTGCGGGCGGAGGCTGTGTCCGCGGCACCACAGCCGGCCCCTTGTGTGATTGACCGCCTCTAGCTGGTCGGCTCTGGGGCTTCTTCCTCGTCTGACACGGGTGCTCTCCGGGCTCAGACCGGGGTCCCTCGCGACGTCCCTGGCGTGAAGACTGTGGAGGGCACCCGAGGACAGCGAGGCGGGGTGGGGCAGCAGAGCTGCTGTCCTGCTCCGGTCTCTGAGGGCCGGGCCCAGAGGCCGGCTGGCCAGCTGTGCCCGGGAGCGCGGGCCGCAGAGGGCGGGGATCGGCCGAGCCGTCAGGAGAAGGCGCTCTGGGGCCAGAGGTGGCCGCTGTCTCGGCTGGCAAAAGGCCCGGTTTTCTGTCTGTTCTGAGAGGCAGAGCTCCCACCTGCTGGGCCCCTCCCCACCAGCCCCCAGTGGCCGCGAGCCAGGGGCTCCGTCCAGGGGGGTGCAGGGACCCGAGGCCAAGGCCTCGCAGGGTGCACGTTGGCAGCAAGCTGGACCAGGAGCCAGAGCGGGGATGAGACCCAGATACAGTGGGCGTCAAGCTGCCCGCCCCTCGATGCCCCTGTAATGAGTGACCACAGATGAGGGTGAGGCGTCCGGGTGAGCAAGCCCGGAGGGTGTGCCTGGCCGCCACGGGGTGCTGGCCTGGCCTGGCCTCGTGGGCGCAGGTTACGGCCCCTGGCAGCGTGAGGTGGCAGGAGACTGCACGGGGGGGGGGGGTGCAAGTCCCTTGAGCCCCCTCCCAGCTCTGCCCCATAGGTGGGTCTGGGGCCCAGGGTCCCCCTGTGACCATGGAGGCTGCAGGGCTCTGCTCCCTGAGGGCCCTCACGGTGGGGGAGGCGCAGGCCGTGCCTCGCACGGCTGGGGTGGACGGGGGTCCGGGCCGTCCCTGGGCGCTGGGCGCCGTCCCCTGCCTTTGGAGGCCGTGCGTGCGGGCTGTGAACAGGACCGGCTTGCAGGGCGCCTTCTCTGCGTGTTTGCTTTTCTTCTGTTTATCTTTATTTGGTGTTTGAAAAGCGGAGCGATAAAGAGAGATACATTGTATCCGCTGGTTCTCTCCTGCTTGCCCACAGCAGCCAGGGCTGGCCAGGCCAGAGCCGGGTGGGCGTGGCAGGGACCTGAGTACTTGAGCCGACCCCGCTGCCTCCAGGACACCCGTTGCCAGGAAGCGGGGTCAGACGTGGGGGGCTCAGGCCCAGGCAGTGCCCTGTGGGATGCGGGGGTCCCGAGCTGCGTCTGCCGGCGCCCACGCCCATGAACGTGGGTCTCACTGTGCGCTGGGCCTCACGGTCGTCTCGGGAGCGGTTTTCCCGGTGCCACTGGCCTGCATCCCCTCCCTGATGTGTGCACCTGTGCGCCAACAGCTGCCCCAGGCTGAACTTGGCCTGGTCGGGGGACAGCAGCCGCGGGGGCCTGCAGGTCGGCTGGGGCAGTAGCACCCCCTTTCGCCTCAGAGGCCTTGGGCTGAGGAGCGGAACTGGGAATTCGAGACAGACCCCACCCCGCCGGCCGCACGCCTCTCAGGCGACCTTGTTTGTCTGAAAGGAGGCCGAGGGCCTCTGGCCCAGCCCCTGTGAGATTGTCACGGCGCCTGCCCGGGGCACGAGCGGGGCTGCCTGTCCTTGGCATCTGAGCCGCTGCCCTCTGGCGCCTCCTGGGACCTCCACAGAGCCCAGGGTCACCACCCTCGGCAGGCGCCGTGTGCCGGGGCTCCCAGGGCCGGGGGCTGTGCCGGGGGCCGTGCTGGAGCCGGTCCACCCCCACCCCAATCCCACCACCGTGGGAGCTCTCTGGGACGTCATCCAGACACAGGACTTAAAATGCTATTTTCATTTTATTCGAAAGGCAGAGAGACACAGAGATCTTGGCTGTGGGGATCCGCTCCCCATACACCCACGACGGCCAGGACTGGGTCGGGCTGAAGCCAGGGCCCAGGAATTCTGTGTGGGTCTCCCACGAGGGTAGCAGAGACCCGAGAACTCGAGCCATCACCCACTGCCTTCCTAGGCGCGTTGCAGGAAGCTGGATCAAGCGGAGGAGCCAGGACCCAAACCAGGCCGTGGCCTCCACCACCGGGCCGGGGAGCTGCCCTGGGCTGTGGTCTCCGTCACTGCTCCCTGGCCCCGGGGAGGAGGTTGGGAGGGACCTCTCCTAACTGCCGTAAGAGGTGGGGCAGGCAGCGGGGGCCAGAGAGGCCCTGGGGAGGAAGCACGCGTGCTTGGCGCTCGGCTCCGGGCGGCGTCCAGCCTGTGGGTTGGCGTGACCAGCTCCGAGGTGCCCTCAGCAAGGCCTGGCCGCAGTCTCGTGTGTGGGTCCGGAGGGGGCCCGGTTCCCTGGGTTCTGAGGTGCCCGTCCCAGGGCCGGCTGGGAGGCGGAGGCCGAGCCAGGAGCCCGGGCACCGGGGGCGCTGGGTTCAGGTGGTGCGGTGGGCTGGCGTGTGGTGAGGCTGCCTGTGGCCGGCCTTGCCAGGGCGCGGATACGTGACCACGGCAGGGCGGGAGACCCTGGTGTGCACCGGGTCCTGCCCGGCCAGCACTTCCCCAGGCTCCTGCCGTGGGCGGGTCCTGGGCCCCGTCCACCTTGGTCACCTGGGCCCCGCCCACCTCGGTCACCTCCGGTGGGTTCATTCAGCGAATATTTAGGCAGAGAACTTTGTCTCTTGCAGGGGGCGGGCTCAGCTGGGCCTGCCCAGGCCCTGGGGGGGGGGGGGGCTCTGCCTCCCAGGGCTGTGGAGGGGGCTTTTACTTTCATTGCTTTTGGAGGTTTTCCTTTTTTAAATATTTACTTATTTATGTGAAAGGCAGTCGGAGAGAGAGAGATCTTCCGTCCACCTGGTTCACTCCCCAAATGCCCGCAATGGCCAGGGCTGCACCAGGGTCCCCCACGCGGGTGCAGGGCCCAGGACCTGGGCCATCGTCCACTGCTCTCCCAGGCCACAGCAGGGAGCTGGCTGGGAAGTGGAGCAGCCAGGACTCGAACCCGCGCCCCTAGGGGATGCGACCCTGCAGGCAGCAGCGTCACCCGCTGCGCCAGCGCCGGCCCCGGTGGTGCTCTTGTAGGACCTGAGCTCTAGTGCTCCAGGAGACGAGCAGCCCCTCAGGCACCACAGCCCTGCTGCCCCCCGCAGTGTGAGCCCCCAGTGTGAGCCCCCCAGTGTGAGCCTCCCTCAGTGTAAGCCGCCTCAGTGTGTGCCCCTCAGTGTGAGCCCCCCTCAGTGTGCCCCCCCCAGTGTGAGCCCCCCAGTGTGTGCCCCCAGTGTGAGCCCCCCAGTGTGAGCCCCCAGTGTGAGCCCCCCAGTGTGAGCCTCCCTCAGTGTGTGCCCCCCTCAGTGTGTGCCCCCCTCAGTGTGAGCCCCCCAGTGTGAGCCCCCCAGTGTGAGCCCCCCAGTGTGTGCTCCCCAGTGTGAGCCCCCCAGTGTGAGCCCCCCCAGTGTGTGCCCCCCTCAGTGTGAGCCCCCAGTGTGAGCCCCCCAGTGTGAGCCCCCAGTGTGAGCCCCCCAGTGTGAGCCTCCCTCAGTGTGTGCTCCCCAGTGTGAGCCTCCCTCAGTGTGCCCCCCCCAGTGTGAGCCCCCAGTGTGAGCCCCCCCAGTGTGTGCCCCCCAGTGTGAGCCCCCCCAGTGTGAGCCCCCCTCAGTGTGCCCCCCCCAGTGTGAGCCCCCCAGTGTATGCCCCCCAGTGTGAGCCCCTCAGTGTGAGCCCCCAGTGTGAGCCCCCCTCAGTGTGAGCCCCCCTCAGTGTGAGCCCCTCAGTGTGAGCCCCCCCAGTGTGAGCCCCTCAGTGTGAGCCCCCCTCAGTGTAAGCCGCCCCAGTGTGAGCCCCTCAGTGTGAGCCCCCCTCAGTGTGCCCCCCCAGTGTGAGCCCCCCAGTGTGTGCCCCCCAGTGTGAGCCCCCAGTGTGAGCCCCCCCAGTGTGTGCCCCCCTCAGTGTGAGCCCCCCAGTGTGAGCCCCCCAGTGTGAGCCCCCCTCAGTGTGAACCCCCCCAGTGTGTGCCCCCCTCAGTGTGTGCCCCCCTCAGTGTGAACCCCCCCAGTGTGTGCCCCCCTCAGTGTGAGCCCCCCTCAGTGTGAGCCCCCCTCAGTGTGCCCCCCCAGTGTGAGCCCCCCAGTGTGTGCCCCCCAGTGTGAGCCCCCAGTGTGAGCCCCCCCAGTGTGTGCCCCCCTCAGTGTGAGCCCCCCAGTGTGAGCCCCCCAGTGTGAGCCCCCCAGTGTGAGCCCCCCAGTGTGAGCCTCCCTCAGTGTGTGCTCCCCAGTGTGAGCCTCCCTCAGTGTGCCCCCCTCAGTGTGAGCCCCCCCAGTGTGAGCCCCCCAGTGTGAGCCCCCCTCAGTGTGTACCCCTCAGTGTGAGCCCCCCAGTGTGAGCCCCCCCAGTGTGAGCCCCCCCAGTGTGTGCCCCCCAGTGTGAGCCCCCCAGAGTGTGCCCCCAGTGTGAGCCCCCCCAGTGTGAGCCCCCCCAGTGTGTGCCCCCCAGTGTGAGCCCCCCAGAGTGTGCCCCCAGTGTGAGCCCCCCCAGTGTGAGCCCCCCCAGTGTGTGCCCCCCAGTGTGAGCCCCCCAGAGTGTGCCCCCAGTGTGAGCCCCCCCAGTGTGAGCCCCCCCAGTGTGAGCCCCCCAGCCGTCAGCCGTGCACGGGCACACCCGCCGTGTGGGTCCGAGTCGCGCTGGCAGACACGGGCTGCTGTTAGATTCTCAGAGCGCGTCCCTGTGTCCGTTCCCCCACGGTGGCAGCATCTTGAGAAAACGCTGGGACTCGCACTTGGTGGCCGGAAGGTGTCTGTCCCGGTTGTCTTTGTGCCCGCGTGTGCGTGTACGTGTGTCTGGTTGTGTTTTGGTAAATCAGCAGTCGGGGGGGGGGGGGGCAGTGTTACAGTGTAGCGGGTACAGCCGCTGCCTGCGGTGCTGGCGTCCACGTGGGCACGGGCTCGAGTCCCGGCTGCTCCACTTCCCATCCAGCTCCCTGCGGTGGCCTGGGAGAGCAGTGGAGGATGGCCCAAGTGCCTGGCCCCTGCACCCACGTGGGAGACCCCGATGGAGCTCCTGGCTCCTGGCTTCAGCCTGGCTCATCCCCGGCCGTGTGGCCATCTGGGGAGTGAGCCAGCAGGTGGAAACTCTTTCTCTCCTCCTCTCTCCGTTTCTCTGCCTTTCAAACAAACAAACAAATCTTATACAGCATGCCCAACCCCCCACCCCTCTGAAGGGCCCTGGAGTCCACCTGCCCCCTGCTCCGCAAGCACAGCCCCGAGCAGACGCCCCGGAGGCCTGGAGGGAACAAGCGTGGCTGGGGGGGGGGGGCTGCCCTCCCACGGGGCAGGGGCAGTCGGGGGCAGCAGGGACCCCGGCGAGGGGTTGGTCAGCCTCAGGCCAGGCCAGATGTGAGCTGGCTCGGGCACTGACAGCAGGGAGGGCGCGCAAGGCCTGGCTGGACGCAGTGGCCCCTGCGGTGGGGAGGGCTCCCAGGGTCCCCGGGGTCGGCACCAGGAGGGCGGCATTTCCTGATGTCAAGTCCCCTCCCCGCGTGTCCCACCGACGTCTCCCACTTGTGGCTCTGGGGGAACGAACCCCTTTATCCATGATGTCCCCGGCTGGTGTCTTGCTGGGACTGACCCACTCAGCACCCACCCGAGGCCTCCGTGAAGCCACGGCCATGCTGAGCAGGGCTCCTGGAGCCGGGCCTGGGGGTGGCGGGGCTCTGTCTCCATGGGGTGGGCCTGGGGGGGGTGGCGGGGCTCTGTCTCCATGGGACGGGCCTGGGGGGGTGGTGGGGCTCTCTCCATGGGACGGGCCTGGGGGGGGTGGCGGGGCTCTGTCTCCATGGGACGGGCCTGGGGGGGGGGTGGCGGGGCTGTCTCCATGGGACGGGCCTGGGGGGGGGGTGGCGGGGCTGTCTCCATGGGACGGGCCTGGGGGGGGTGGCGGGGCTCTGTCTCCATGGGACGGGCCTGGGGGGGTGGCGGGGCTGTCTCCATGGGACGGGCCTGGGGGGGGTGGCGGGGCTCTGTGTCCATGGGACGGGCCGGGGGGGGTGGTGGTGGGGCTGTCTCCATGGGACGGGCCTGGGGGGGGTGGCGGGGCTCTGTCTCCATGGGACGGGCCTGGGGGGGTGGCGGGGCTGTCTCCATGGGACGGGCCTGGGGGGGGTGGCGGGGCTCTGTGTCCATGGGACGGGCCGGGGGGGGTGGTGGTGGGGCTGTCTCCATGGGACGGGCCTGGGGGGGGTGGCGGGGCTCTGTCTCCATGGGACGGGCCATGGGGGCAAGGGGCCAGGGTGCCCTTTCCCCACCAGACAGCCCTGGCTGGCCAAGCCGGGGCCCAGCCAGGCGTCCAGATTCCCTGGGACTGTCTGCCCCACATCAGCCGAGCCTTGTGAAATCCGCAGCCCCTCCGCCCGGCTGGGGCCCTGGGCCACGTGCTCAGGCCGTCTGAGCCCTGCAGTCCGTGCGCGGAGTCCAGTGGGTCACGGTCACGGCCTCGAGGTCGCGGCCTGTGGCACGTAGGGCTGGGGCTGCCTCACGGTGCGGCAGGGGTACCTGGTCCCCGGTGCAGAGGCTCTGTGAGGGCTGCACTGTCCCTGTGTCCCCGTCACGTCCCGGGCCTCAGTCTCCGTGTTTGCCAGTGTCGGCGGGGCGGGGAGGGGCCGTGGCAGGTGCTCTGGGGCGGGGTCTGGAGGGTGCAGCGGCCTTGTGCTTCTGAACGTGCCCTTTGGGTCTCCGCGTCCTGGGAGAGACACGCAGGTGTGGCCACTAAGGAGGGCGTGGCGCATCTCCCCGGAGCGGCACCCCGTGGGCAGCCGCCGTGGACGTGGCCTGCTGGGGGCGTGTCTGGACGCAGGGCCTCCTGACGCCGCCCAGGACCCTGTCGGGCCACCAGTTCCGTCGTCTTTGTCTCTAACGGTGACACGCTTGAAGGCGTCATTCCAAGGGAGATCACATCTCTGCGGCCACTGGCACCCACGGCGACTGAGTGTCAGGGTGTGCGAGAGTGTGCTCGTGTGTGTGCTTCCGTGTGTGTCAGTGTGCGAGACAAGTGGGTGTGTGCTCGTGTGTGTGAGTGTGCGAGATGAGCGAGTGTGTGCTTGTGTTTATGTGTGTGCTTCTGTGTGTGTCAGTGTGTGTGCAAGACAAGTGGGTGTGCGCTCGTGTGTGTGAGTGTGCGAGAGTACGCTCGTGTGTGTGCTTCTGTGTGTGTCAGTGTGTGTGAGATGAGCAGGTGTGCACTCGTGTGTGTGTAAGAGTGTGTGTATGTGTGTGTGTGAGTGTGCACTCGTGTGTGTGTAAGATGTGCGGGTGTGTGCTCATGTGTATGTGTGTCAGAGTGAGTGTGTGTGTGTCAGAGGGAGTACCCATGTGCGCTCGTGTGTGTGTGTGTGTGTCAGATGAGCGGGTGTGTATGTGTGTCAGAGTGTGTGTGTGTCAGAGTGAGTGTGTGTGCGAGGGAGCAGCCCTGCACACCCCTGCTCTCCCCAGCTGCCACAGGCCTTCCTGGGGGAGGGGCATTCTCCTGTGAGAGGAGGGGCCTGGGGCTGAGTGACAGCCTCGCGAGCAGTGGGGGTTGGGGGGCCGTGGGACCCCCAGGGCACCCGGGGCAGCAGGGAGCGCGAGGTGCTGGGGAGAGCAGGGCTGGTTCCTGGGGAGGGTGGCCCCTGCGGCGTGAGGGGGGCAGCAGGCACAGAAGCACCCCCCCCCGCAGCCACAAATCCACGGCTTTCTGTGGATTCGCTGTGCCGGATGTCCCCTACCGCGGGAGCCCCACGCGGGGTGGCCTTTCGTGCCTGCGGCCCCCTGAGCGTGAGCGTGGTGCCGGCCCTGTGCCGGCCGCGCCCCTGTCCTGCACGCGTGAGCGTGGTGCCGGCCCTGTGCCGGCCGCGCCCCTGTCCACGTGTGAGCGTGGTGCCGGCCCTGTGCCGGCCACGCCCCTGTCCACGTGTGAGCGTGGTGCCGGCCCTGTGCCGGCCGCGCCCCTGTCCTGCACGCGTGAGCGTGGTGCCGGCCCTGTGCCAGCTGCACTCCTGTCCTGCACGTGTGAGCGTGGTGCCAGCCCTGTGCCGGCCGCGCCCCTGTCCTGCACGTAGTGGCCCCGCGAGTGTGTCCACTCCTCTCAGTGCGCACTGGCCCGCCTCGCCGTGGCGTTTCGTGTCCGTGTTTTGTGTGGCCGGGCTTGGCCGGCTCACAGTCACCCGCTGTCACCGTCGCCCAGGCCGCCAGGTCACGGCCGCACACGCGGTGCGAGCCTCCTGCCTCTGTTCCGATCTTGGGTTTGTCACACGACCCTGTCACACGGCCACGTCGCTGCCCCTCCAGCCCTGAACGCCCTGGTTGGTCAGAGGCCTCCCGGAGCCCAGCACAGACCCCCCAGCCCAGCCCCTCCCGAGGTGCTCCCTGCGGGCCATGTGGGAACCTGAGCTCCCCACGGCTGCCGGCTGCCCCTGGAGAAGGCGTCCAAGGGGCTCGGGGGCTGTGGGGGAGGGGGCTGGGGTTCCGGGAGGGAGGGGTGAGTGGGGCCCGCAGCGTGACGTGCCCGTCCCGGTGGACTCAGAGCCCTGTGCGTGGGGAGGGTCGGCCCTGTAGAGCGGGGCCCAGGGCATGGTCCCGGCAGAGCCCTTCGGGGGGCTGGGAACAGTGGCTGTGGGCGGCTCCTTTGTTCCCGGGTGAGCAAAGCAGGCTGGGAGTACCGAGGCCCCCCATGGCCGTCCGCCGGCCTGGCCCTGCCGACCCTGCCCTCCCGGCCCCAGTCTCGGTGGAGAGGCTGTTGCCGGGCCCTGGCCCGTGGGAGCCTGGGAGGGGGCCGTGCAGGTCAGCCAGGCCCCCGAGGGGTCCCGGTGTGGGGTAGGAGCAGGAAGCGATGCGGGGGCCTGGGTCCCCGTCCCGCGCTCCCCCTGCCCCGGCACTGGGGGGAGGGAGCGCCCCCTCCCCCACGGATTGCACAAGCCGCCTGCGCGAGGCGACGGCGATTACTGGAAGTCCCGAGGATTTCCTCACTTCGGGGCCGGGCCGGGAGTGGCAGCCGCACCTCCCCTTCCTGCCTTCCCCAGTGATTAACGCCCTGGGCCGGCTGCCCACGCGGCCTGGGGCCCGGGCCCTCGGGGGTCCGCAGGTGCCGGAGCGTGGGGTCGGCGCGGCTCCGGTGGCCCCGGGAGGCCCTGCCCCGGTGCAGCCCCGGCCCGGACGGGTGTCTTCCTCCACAGCCTTGAGGACTGGTTGTGAGGTCACGGGCCGGGGCCTGCACAGGTGACAGTGCCCCCTGGGGTCGGCTTGTGAGGGCGGGGCGGGGGCGTGGTCTCAGGGCGCCGCCTCTCTCCACAGGACAGGATGCCGCCACCAGAGCCAGCGTGGAGTGAGAAGCCCAGATAGACGGCCTGCGCCCCGGGGCCCGGACCCCCGTGCCTGGCGCCTGGCCAGAGCCACCCGATGCTGGCCGTGGGGCCGGCCATGGACGGGGAGTACCCTCAGCATGAGCCCCCGCCTGCGGGCAGCATCCTCTACAGCCCACCACCCCTGCAGGTGAGCCCCGCCCAGGGCCTCGGCCTCGGCCTTCCCCGCCCCTGCCGGGGTGCCGGCCTCCGGGCCCTGCAGAGGCTGCTGTCTGACTGAAGGGGGTCCTCAGGCCCCACCTTCCGGGACGACTCCCTGAGGGGACCCCCAGCTCCGTCGCTGGCTGTGCAGGTTCTTCCCGAGGTCCTGGCCTCGGGGGGAGGTGTGGGAGCCCGAGTGGGCGGGCCCCAAGTCGTCTTTAACCTTGACTTCACGGGGCTTCAGTTCGGGGGAGCTCGTTTCTTGCGCAGCCTTTTCCCACGAGGCCAGTGCTCGGCGAGCAGAGCTGCGTGCCCCTGGCCGCCCGGCCGCTCAGGGTCACGGCCGCGGACCCCTGGGCCCCGCCCGGGTGGCCTCGGGTCATTTGCCGACGGCAGTTTTGCCCTTCCCAGATGTCGCAGGGTTGGGGTCACGTGGGCTGTAGCCTTCTCAGCCTGGCCTCCCCGGGTGGCGACCACGCGTGTCTGCCTGGCTCTGCAGCTCCGAGCCCCGGTCCTGGTGGGCCACGGTGCAGCCGTGCGGTCACCTCTGAGGGTCGCCTTCGGCCGCTGGGAATAGTTGCACACAGTCAGACTGTCACGTCGCAGGCGGCCCGCAGGTCCGGAACCCGCTTTCCTCAGTGAGCCTGCAGCGCCTGCCGCCGTGGGGAGGAACACCCACAGTGGGGCCCGGGGGTGCCGGGCAGCGCTGGGGGGCCGAGGCTGTGCCTCAGTCCAGAGCGAGGAGGGGGCCCCGTGGGGGCCGCGGCTCAGCTGTGGACGGCTGCGTCCTGGGGCAGCTGGTGGTGGCGCCCAGGAAGCCGACCACCCGCCGGGACCCCTGCTGTGCCTGGGCAGCTGTGGCGGCCGGACAGGGACCTGGGGGCTGAGGACCCTGCTGCACGAGGTGCGGTTTGATGCCGGCTTGGCTCTGAGCCGCCTTGGCGATCCGCACAAGGGAGGAGGGGTCCCTTGGTCTGCAGGGTTGGGCTGTCGTGAGGGGGCTGCCCACTGGCCACACGCGGGGACGTGGCCAGGGAGCCCCCGGAGAGGGGGCCCTGCGACCCCAGGTGGAAGACCCCCAGGGCCAGCTCTGCGCGCCTGGCCGGGATCAGGTGCCGTCTCTGGGCCAGTCTCACACCAGAACCTGCCCCGTGAAGGTGGAGTCGGCCTGCTCGCTGCCGCCGGCAGATTCCGGTTCCGGGAGGGTTCTGGCGGGCCGGCTGTGCCGTGGGTCTGAGGTGTCCCTGACCGGCAGCCCCAGCACAGCCACAGCTGGGGAGCTGGGTAGGCAAGCCAGGACTGTCCGGTCCCTCTTGGCCGGGGAGCTCCGTGAGGGCAGCCCCAGGCCCGGCCTGGCCACAGCCTGAGCCCCGCAGCCCCGTGGCCTCCGTGGCCTTTGTCCCCTGTGGGCCCCGAGCCCGCTGCCCGAGTTCTGTGGGACATTCTGGATGCGCCACGTGGCCCTGGCGTTTTCTTGTCCCTCTGCGGGCCGGGGGGGGTGGTAGATGGACGCTAGACCAGTGTCCGGGGCGGCCCCGCTTCCTTCTGGAAGCTTCCACAGAGGATCCCTGCTGTGGGCCCTGGAGCAGGAAGCCCGGAGGCCACTCGTGCCACCCCCACACTCGGACTCGGGAGGCCGGGCCCCCGGCAGCTCCCAGCCCAGATGGGCCTGGCTGTGGCCTGCTGGGGCCCCCGGGGCTGGCCGTCCCCGTGAAGCCGCCGCAGGGCCGTGGGGAGGCCGCCTGGTGCCGGGATGAGCCCTCGGCCTCTCCCAGGGACCCCGGGCTCCCCGCGAGAGTGGCGGAAAGGCAGGCCCCGCCGCCGAGTGCGCTCCGTCTGCCGGGGCACGAGGTGTCCGAGCCCAGGCCCGCCCGACTGCTCCCTGAGCTTGCCCCTCTGGGCCTGCCGTGCCCTGCACTGTGCCCCCCGGCGGGGGCGCCGGCCTTTGCCAGGGCACCGGGGAGGCGCATCTGGCCAGGGCAGCCTCTCCCGGGGACGCCCGTGCCCGTGGGCCCGTCAGGTCCCAGTGCGGGGCCGCAGGGAGGCACGGAGACCTCAGGCCCCTGTGGACCCTGGACTCGTGGTCCCAGCTGCCCACCCAGCCCTGTGAGGAGCGCTGGGCCCCCCAGCTGGGAGGAGACACTGGACTGCCACCCGTCCTGGCCAGAAGAGCCCACGGCCCACCCGGGAGTGAGGTGGGCCTCACCCGGGTCTCCCTCGCGTGGCCCTGCCCTCGCCGCCTCACCCCTGCACACTGGCCCTGGGCCCAGGCGGGCCGGGCAGTCTGGCCTCCCAGGCTCTCCAGGGGCCTGGGGCGGCCGGCTGGCGCTGGCCCCCCCCCCCCCCCGCCAGCTCCCGGCCCTGTCCTGAGCCCATCGCGGTGCCGACGGGGAGACTGAGGCCTGGCACTGCTCACAGCCCCAGGGGAGCCCCGGCCCCTGCGCCCGCCTCACGCCCGCCCCCTGTTCCAGAGCCCCGCGCTGCACTCCCCCTGGTGGAGCCCCTGCCCGCAGGCGCCGTTCCCAGCCTACGCCAGCGAGAGCCAGTGAGTGGGCAGGCCTGGGGGGGGCGGGCGAGGAGGGCAGCGCTGCGCCCGCCGTGCGGGAACCCTGGAGGGGCCACGTTGGGCTGTCGCGGCCCGTGGCTGCCGAGTGCCCATCCTGGGCCCTGGAGGGCAGCCCTGGGCAGCGGGTCCCGCTCCCCGTCAGCCCCGTCACCCCCTCCCCTCCCGCCCCCAGCCAGTTCACAAGCACCGCCCCCTTCCTCGGCGGCCAGCCCTGCCCGGACACCAGCTATGCCCCCGTGGCCTCCGCCTCCAGCCTCCTGCCAGAGAGCAGCGACTTCCCTCAGGTAGGAGAGGCCGGGCGTGCGGTGGGGTCCGCAGGCCCTGCTGCCCACCCCGGGACCCAGCGACCTTGGCTGGGCCGCAGGCCCTGGGGTTTGTGGGAGGCCGTGGGCAAGGCGCATGGCTGGTGCTTTGTGGGTCACTGGGGCCCGGGCCCCCGGGCCACCAGCTGCGAAGAGCGAGCCCCAGCCGGCCCTAGAGTCCCTGGCTGGGGGTGGGGGGCGTCGGAGGCCTGCCCACGCCCCTGCCCTGACCTCGGGTCAGTACGAGGACCTGTGGCAACACAGGAAGAGCAGGCGCCCAGGGTCACCCTCCCCGTGTGCCCAGACGGTGGGAGTGTCGATGTCCCTGGGCAAAGCAGAAGGCAGGGAGAGGGTGGTCTGGGACCCCGGGGGCCGCTCAGCTCCGTGACCCCTCCCGTGTCTGCCGTCGCCTAGGTGGGGTGGACGTCAGAGCTGCTGGCCCCCCACCCCGCCACTGCCCCCAGCTCGCCCTCCTCTGTCCCTGCCTGTCTCCCCCTCCCTGTGATGTGTTCGGGGCCCCGTCTGCCCTGGGTCCCACCACAGCTCCGCTGACATGTGTGCGGCCGAGCGCCTGCTGCGCCTGCCCCTCAGGGCAGTGGGCCGGGTGTGGCGGGTCGGGGAGGCGGGTGGGCGTTGCTGGCAGCCTCAGCCCTGGGGCTCCTGCTTCTTGGAGCCAGCAGAGTCCTGACCTGAGCCTGGCGTGAGAGGCTTTCACGGCCGTGTCCTGGCCGGCCCAGATGTGTGACACTGGCGGCCGGCACGGCGGTAGCCCCAGAGCTGTGCCCGCCTCGTCCCAGAGCCTGTGGACTTCACGCAGGCTCCTGGTCACCCCAGCGTCCCGAGCGGGGCAGGAGGGGCCGCGTCGGGGAGACGCTAGAGGAGGCCGAGCCGCTGGCCTGGACCATGGAGGAAGGGGCCGGGAGCCAGGGAGCAGCCAGGAGCTGGGAATGCCGGGGCCGGCTCCCCCCGCCAGCCCTGCCGCACCTGGCGCTGGCATCGGGCACAGAGGAGGCGTTGTCTGACGGCAGGAAGGGGAACCATGCGTGCGCTAGTGCTGCCGGAGGGCTCGGGAGGAGTCGGGCAGGCAAACCTAGAGCTGGGTAGGCAGCCGCAGGCTACAGCACGCCAGCTGGCGACCACCGGAGCCGCTTCCTGGCGGCCGGAGCGGAACGAGACAGGGGCCGGCCCGTGTGGCCCTGCCACCCACGGGAGAGAGCAGAGCTGCCCAGCTGGGTGGGGCAGCTCCCCGGGGTCCCTGCAGTGCGAGGGTGGGCGCTCCTGGCCTTGGTGCTGGCCGCCCTGGCTGCCGTCAGCCCTCCCCGGCTTCTGCACTTGAGCCCTTCAGGGCCCCGGGGCGCAGGACCCCGGAGCGGCCAGTTGCGGGCAGCTGCTTGCTTTCTGGAGACACAGGGCTCCGGGGAGAGGACACTGCTCCCAGGAGCGCCGGGTCAAGTGGGGTCCCCGCTCCGTGGCCCCACGCCTGGGACAGGGCTCCGGGGAGAGGACACTGCTCCCAGGAGCGCCGGGTCAATGGGGTCCCCGCTCCGCGGCCCCACGCCTGGCACAGGGCTCCGGGAGCTCTGTGAGGCCGTCCGCACGCCTGAATGTTCTAGAGAAGCTGGGGACCCCCAGACTCCCCCGCGCCGCCTCCATGGGGCGGGCAGGGGTGCTCCCCGGGCAGCACCTCGGTGGGGCAGCGGTGACGCTGTGCCCGGCTCGGGCCGTGTAGCGTCCACGGCCGGCGTGCTGAGTTTTGACCTGCAGCATCGGCGCGCCGCCCGGTCCCTCCGTGGGAGGCTGTGCAGGGCCCCCTCCTCGCAGAGGGGCAGCGGGCGTGTCCGGCATCGCGTTCCGCCGGCGACGGGAGCTGAGTGGGCTGCTCCCTCCCTCCTCCTCCCTATGGCCAGGTCGGAACTCTGCGGCCAGGTCGGAACTCTGCGGCCCCGGCCCTCGTGCTCAGCATCGGGGCCTCCGTGTGGCCAGCAGGTGCGGGTGCAGAGATGTGTGTTTGCTGCGTGGCCACGTCAGGGGCTGGGCAGGTGTGTGTGACCTGCTCTGCCTCATCCGCCCGCCTGGGCCTTCGGGGCTTCTGAGTGCGCGAGGCCTGCCCCCGGGGGTGGTCCCGGCGTGCTGCCCGGGCCTGCGGGAAGTGCTCAGCTTGGACGCCCTGCTCAGTGACCTCGGACAGCCTGAGCCTGGAGGGCAGGCCCGGTGGGGTCTCAGAGCCGTGGGGTACAGTGTGAGGGGTGCAGGTGTGAGGGGTGCAGGTGTGAGGGGTGTAGTGTGGAGCTGCAGGGGTGTATGGATGCAGGTGTAAGTACAGGTGTGTGTGGATGCAGGTGCAGGGGTGTAGCGTGGATGCAGGTGTGTGGATGCAGGTGCAGGGGTGTAGCGTGGATGCAGGGGTGTGGGTGCAGGTGCAGGGGTGTAGCGTGGATGCAGGTGTGTGGATGCAGGTGCAGGGATGTAGTGTGGATGCAGGTGCAGGGGTGTAGTGTGGCTGCAGGTGCAGGGGTGTGTGGATGCAGGTGCAGGGGTGTGTGACTGCAGGTGCAGGGGTGTAGTGTGGATGCAGGTGCAGGGGTGTGTGTGGATGCAGGGGTGTGGGTGCAGGTGCAGGGGTGCCGTGTGTGGGTGCAGGTGGGTGGGACCTGGGGTGTGTGTGGGTGCAGGTGGGTGGGGCCCCGGGGGTGTGTATGGGTGCAGGTGGGTGGGACCTCGGGGTGTGGGGCTGCAGGTCCATGGGTGAGGGTGGCCACGCTGTCGGTGGTGCACCCGCAGGCCCTCTGCACCTGTGCCTCCAGCCGTGGCTGAGCCCTCGCGGGGCCCCCCGGGCTCTCCTGGGCCTGGTGCTGCTGGCACCCCGGCCCACCTGCCTGTGCCTGTCTGGTCGTCTTCCCGTGCCCGCGGCTCCCGCCCTGCAGGGAACAGCCCTGCAGAGCGGCTCCGGGCGTGCCCTCTGGGCTCGCCTGAGCACCTCACGCCCTGGGCCCCTCCTGGCCTCGGCCCCTGGGCTGTCCCGAGGGCCGTGGCGCTGGGTGTGGCCACTGGCCTCTCCGTGGGGCCTCCCCCGCCGGTCGGCAGAACAGGGCGCCCACCGCACGTCCCCCAGGAGTGAGCGCCTCGGGGAGCGTGTCCGGGAACAGCGCTGCCTGCCAGCCCGGGGCTTCTGGGAAGCCGGGCTGAGCTCACAGCCCAGGAAAGCGCCGGGCAGCCTCGTGGCCTGCGGCAGGGCTGCACATCGACCCTCAGCTGGGTCTCCGCAGGGTCAGAGGTCTCGCCCGGCTCCCCCCAGTTACCGGCACGGGCGGCGCGGGAGAGCGCTCTCTTCTTACAGGAAGCCCCTCTGCCCCAGGCCTGGGCTCGGGGCCGGGCCGGCCGCCCCACGCAGGACTCCCGCGGGGTGAGGCCCAGCCGCACTGCGGCGCCCGTGACGGGCAGGAGGGAGCGCAGACTCCAGCCCAGCCCCGAGGTGTCAGTGAGGCGGGGGTGGGGCCGGGGTCCCGGGGGTCTCCCCCACCCTTACCCCTCCCTGGGCATGGAAGCAACGCCTGCACTGGCGCAGGTACCCACCCGACCCACGGTGTCACGGGGAGGGCGGTCAGTGAGGGAGGACGGCAGGCAGGAGGCCAGGGAGGCGGGCGTGAGGGCACCCACAGCCGTCAGGGGCTCCCGTGCCCCCAGCCCCCCCAGGCCCTGCCTAGCCTCACGCCCCGCCTGCCTGCTGGCCTCAGCCCTGCGAACGCTGCCCGCTGGGCCGCACCCAGGGGCGGGGGCCGGCAGCCCCGTCCTCAGCCCTGAGCCCAGGACAGAGCTGCTCCGGGGCCACTGCGCCCTGTGCCGCCTGCAGTGCTGGGGGGCCGCGGGGGGAGAGGTGCTCCCAGGCCGAGGGGGGCCGTCCGGCAGCCTCCCTGGGCAGACCACCCCAGCCCTGGGCCTGCTCCCTGGGCGCCATCTGGACCTCTGGAGCCAGGGACAGCGAGAGCCCTCTGTCCGTCTCCTCTCCTGCTCCCCCACCCCCGACTGTATCCCAGCGAGAGCTCGCGCCTGCTGGTCCTCCACCAATGCCTGCAGGAGGCAGGCCAGGCCCGGCCAGGCGCTCGGGGTCTCCCACCGGGCAGGGCCCAGGCACCCGGGCCATCGTCCTTCACCCCAGGGTTAGCGGGGCTCTGGATCGGAAGTGGAGAGGCCGGGACTGGGCCAGGCACTGTGGTGCGGGGTCTGGTGTGGGATGCGGGCCCCCCAGCCAGCGGCCTGAGCCGCGCGCCTGCCCCTCGTTCTTTCTGGAAGGGAGACAAAACGCACAGATACCTTAGAAGTGACCCTGTCTGAAGCCTTCCAGAGCCCGGCGGCCACCGCTACCCTGGACCCAGAACCTTCTCACCCCAAAAGAAAGCTCGTCCCCGTGTCCAGTCAGCTCCGGCCTCCCCAGCCCTCCCGTCCCCGAGAGCCCCTGTCCTGGCCGTGTCCAGTCAGCTCCAGCCCTCCCGTCCCCGAGAGCCCCTGTCCTGGCCCTGTCCAGTCAGCTCCAGCCCTCCCGTCCCCGAGAGCCCCTCTCCTGGCCCTGTCCAGTCAGCTCCAGCCTCCCCAGCCCTCCCGTCCCTGTAAGCCCTGTCCTGGCCGTGTCCAGTCAGCTCCAGCCTCCCCAGCCCTCCCGTCCCCGAGAGCCCCTGTCCTGGCCCTGTCCAGTCAGCTCCAGCCTCCCCAGCCCTCCCGTCCCCGAGAGCCCCTGTCCTGGCCGTGTTCAGTCAGCTCCAGCCCTCCCGTCCCCGAGAGCCCCTCTCCTGGCCGTGTCCAGTCAGCTCCAGCCTCCCCAGCCCTCCCGTCCCCGTGAGCCCTGTCCTGGTCGTGTCCATCCGTGGAGCACACGCGGGAGGCCTCTGTGTCTGTCTCCTTGGCCGTGGCGCCCTCAGGGCCGTCCATGCCGTAGCCGTGTCAGAGCCCCGGCCCTGCTCCTGCCGCGTGCTGCTCCCTGTGCCCGCCCACCTGCTGCTGGACCCTGGGGCTGTCTTGGCGGAGAGTGGACGAGCGCTGTGCAGAGGTGCATGGCAGGAGGGGAGCGGCCGGGCTGGCGTCTGCGCGTCAGCTCCCACCAGCCCTGCTCACCACCCCCCCCAGCACTTGTGCGCCGGGGAGGGCCCCGTGCCGCCTTGTTTTCAAGAGGTCACAGAGAGAGAGGAAGAGACAGAGAGCTTCCATCTGCTGGTTCCCACCCCAGATGGCCACAGCAGCCAGGGCTGGGCCAGGCTGAAGCCGGGAGCCGGGGGCTCCATCCAGTCTCCCCATGGGTGCAGGGGCCCGGCACTCGGGCCATCACCGCTGCTCTCCCAGGTGCATTAGCAGGAGCTGGGTGGGAAGTGGAGCGGCCGGGATGCGAACCAGCGCCCATGTGGGAGGCCGGCTCTGCAGGCTACACCCCTGCACCCCCACACACCTGGCCTTGACTCACGTCTCCCGCTCTGGGCTCCCTGGCTGTTGGTCTGACAACGTCCCCGGCAGCGGGGCCCGGGCCGCCCTTGTCCTCCCTGGCTTCCCGGTGGTCACGCTGGCCCTCCGCTCCCCGCTCTGCGGGGCCAGCGCGGACCCTCAGGTGTCTGGGGTGACGATTGGCTCCCCCCGGCCTGTGTCCCCTCCCCTCCTTCAGACGAAGCTGCAGGGTGGGATCTCCCCTGGCAGGGCCGGGCGGGCTGGGGGGGGGACGGTGGTGCCACAGCAGGCTCCGCACACGGCTCTGCCCCGTCCTGCGCTGCCTGGCTGGGGAGGGAGGCAGCAGGTGGGGCCCAGCCTGGCCTGCGGGGGGCGCCCCGTGGAGGGGCCTGGGTTGGCCCCGCCCCGCCCCAGCCCGCAGAGGCCCCAGGGCCGGGGGCGCGCGCCCCCTCAGCCCTGTGCCCGCGCTGCGTGCCCGCGGGCGCGCCCGCCCGCCGCCGCTGTTGACAGCCGTCTGTGGCTGGATTCCGCCCCGTACGGTAATTGTCCTGCCTGCCAGGAATCGCCCTGACTTACCAGGCAGGCATCACTTCCTGAAAGTGAGCCCCGGCCTTAGAGGAAGCAGGCGCGAGGCGAGGCGCGGTGACTAAACCGACATGCAAATGCAGCCCCGGCCGAGCGCCGCGCCCGCCGCCCGCTGATGCCGGCGCGGCCGCCACGCGCCTCCACCATGTCCCAGCTGCAGTTCTGGCTGCAGCCCGCGGCTCTCGACCAGGTAACCGACCCCCGGCCGCCCCGGCCCGCTCTCCTCTGGCAGCCGGCGTGCGTCCGGGATGTCCCAAGACAGCTTTGGGAACTTGCCATGGGGAGCGACCGTCCCGTCCCGGGGAGCTGGGGTGGCGCGGGGGAGGGGGCTTGGCAGCCGCCAGCCCAGCGGGGGGTTCTGCCCGAGTCCCAGCCAGGCGGTGGGGGCTGCTCAGCCCCTGTGGGGCGCCGGGGAGGGCAGGAGGCCAGGTGGGGTCCCCAGGAGCCCGAACTTCTGGGGTCTCGGGTCAGCGTCCGGGCCAGGAGGGGGTGTGTCCACCGCCCCGGGAGGCTGGAGGGGGGAGGTACCCTGCCCTCCCACAGCCTGGGAAGCGGCCTGCAGGTGGGGGTGCAGCGGGGTCGGGGCCCCCGCCTGGGCAGTGACGCTGCCTGGGGAACAGAGGTTGGGGTGGCTGTCTGGGGTGGGGAACGTCTTGGAGTTCAGCTGGTGGCTGCCGGGAGTGAAGTCCTGACGTGTCCTGGGGAGGTATCTGCTGTCACCACCCCCACGACTGAGCCACCCACCTACGACAGGCTGGACGAGGGGCCCCTGCAGCCCCTCCACCCCCACGACAGCCACCCACCCACGACAGGGCTGGACGAGGGGCCCCTGGGAGCCCCCCCACCCCCACGACAGCCACCCACCCACGACAGGGCTGGATGAGGGGCCCCTGGCAGCCCCCCCACCCCCACGACAGCCACCCACCTATGACAGGGCTGGACGAGGGGTCCCCGGGAGCCCCCCCACCCCCACGACAGCCACCCACCTACGACAGGCTGGACGAGGGGCCCCGGCAGCCCCTCCACCCCCACAACAGCCACCCACCCACGACAGGGCTGGACGAGGGTCCCTGGGAGCCCCTCCACCCCCACAACAGCCACCCACCCACGACAGGGCTGGACGAGGGGCCCCTGGCAGCCCCGCCACCCCCACGACTGAGCCACCCACTTACAACGTGGCTGGACGAGGGGCCCCTGGCAGCCCCCCCCACCCCCACGACAGCCACCCACCTACGACGGGGCTGGACGAGGGTCCCTGGGAGCCCCCCCACCCCCACGAAGGGGGAGGCCAGTGTGGCAGGAGCAGCCTGCACCACTGGGGTGCATGGGTGGGAGGGGCACCGCCGAGCTGGCTTTGTGGGCGGTTTTAGGGTTTCAGATCTGCAGGGGGGCCTAGACCCTGCCCCCACTGATAACGTCCCTCATTGCCTGTGCCTTTGTTGCCAGCTGGGAGTGGACACGCCTCCCCACACAGTGTCCACGCTGTGGCCGGCCTGCTTCGGGCCCCTGTGGACTGTGGCATTGCTTCTGCAGGGTGCCCCTAGGCCGGCTCATGCCGGACGGGGCAGGAGGCCTGGGGAGGGAGACCGTGGAGCTGTGGGCCCTGGGCGCCGCGTCTGGTTGGGGTGCCTGGTGCTCCCAGGTCGGGGGAGACGCCGTGCCAGGCCCGGGAAGCAGGGGCTCTGTGTGGCGGCCTCCCTCCCCTCACGGCATCGTCACCCCACTGTCGAGCTGGGGAGGTGGCCCAAGGTGGGGCCGCTGCGATGTGACCGTCCTGGCTTCCTGGCCCTGTGGGGCATCCACCCTCGCTGCCTGGTCCCATGCCCGCCCTCCCGCGGCCCCAGGCCTGCCTCCTCTCTGGGGACTGGGGCTCCCTCCCACCAACTGTGAGCGCAGAAGGGGGCAGGGCAGCTGGGCCGGGTGCTGTCCTCAGGACTCTCCGGGGCCTGTGCTGGTTCGCACCAGGTGCCCTCGGCTGCCTCTCCAGGCAAGGGGGCTGGGGGCCCCTCAGGCCCTCTCCCCAGCCCCAGGTAGTCCCAAGGGTGGCTTAGCCTGGGAGACTGGAGCCGCTGGGGGTCTCCAGGGCCTGCTGACCAAGGGCCTTGTGTCCCCCAGCGAAGCCCAGGCTGAGGTGGGGGGCAGGGGGCGCCTTCCTGCTGCCCCAGGGAACGGGGCACTGACCCCCCGTGTCAGGAAGACACTCCCTGCGCTCAGGGCTCAGGACGGGGTCTGGCGATCTGGTGTAGCAGATGGGGGGCCTGGCCAGGGCTCAGGTCCCTGCAAGACAGGCCATCATGGCCACCCGCAGCCCAGGGCTGCCTCGGGGGTCTCTGGTGGGGGTGACGGGCTGGGGAGACAGCAGCTGCCGCAGCTGTGCCTCGTGTTTGAAAGGAGTCGGGCGCAGGCAGGGACCTCCGCCCCCAGCCCCGCAGCACGTGGCCCTGGGGCCTGGCGTCTCACTCCGGGCTCCCTATCCCTTTCTAGAACATTCCTGAGATGTGGCTGTGCTGTGTGGTCCTCACTTGAGGGTGCCCGGCTCACTGGGCTTAGTGCATTGAGTCTTGCGGCCGTCACCCAACAGCAGCCCTGTCCCCGGGCGCAGGGACCCCGAGCTTCCCCCGTCCTGGCCACGTGGCGTGGCCTCTGTGTCCGCGTCTCTCCCGGGTCCCTCCGTGGGGCAGCCTGGCCCTGCTCCTGGCTGTGTGGTGCTGCCTGTGGGTGTGGACTCCGGCCACCTGGCCTGTCTTCCAGGACCCCTCGTACCTCGAGGACCTCTCCAACGCCTCCATCTTCTCCTCG
The DNA here is from genome assembly GCF_964237555.1 of Oryctolagus cuniculus. Taxonomy (NCBI): domain Eukaryota; kingdom Metazoa; phylum Chordata; class Mammalia; order Lagomorpha; family Leporidae; genus Oryctolagus; species Oryctolagus cuniculus. The sequence goes on along the minus strand of NC_091447.1, from coordinate 58,610,082 downwards.
TCCGTGGACTCCCTGTCGGACATCGCCGACACCCCTGACTTCCTGTCGGTGGACAGCCTCAGCCAGGTGCCCACCATCTGGGACGTGAGCACCCCCTCGTCTGCGCAGGACAAGGTCAGTGCGCCCAGAAGCCGACTGGATGCTGGTTCTCTCCGGGCCTGCTCCCGGCACGGCGTGGGTGGGGGCCGGGGCTGTGCCGGGGCTGTGTGGGCCCTGTCCCGTGGAAGCACACAGGCGTCCGCAGGCCAGGTGGCTGTCAGCCTGCTGGGCCCTGGGCTAGTGCTGGCCGTGCGCCTGTCCAGAGGGTTCCTCCTGCAGGACGTGGGCGGCCGGGGCCAGACTCCGGCCCGTTTCTGGTGGTGGCATCCGGTGGGGAGGCAGGGCCACTACCGGGCCCTGTGAGCTGTGTTGGACGTGCCTGGAGCAGGGCACGTGCCGGCCCTCCGTGGGCACCGGTAGACGCAGGCCCTCGGCACAGGTGGGTGAGGTGGGGGCTTGCGGCCAGCAGGGAGGCAAGAGGCGCCCGGAGCCCGGACGGCCTGCAGTGGACAGGCGGGGGTGCCTGAAACCCAAGGCCCAGCACCCCGGCCCGGCTGGGAATCCTGACTCAGCCTTCCGGGAAACCACACTGCCTCTGTTTGTTTACTTTTGTGTTAACTTGGGGGGAAAAAAAGGTGGAATTTGAGTAGACTTGTGTAACCTCCCCGTGGGCAGCTCCTCTCCCTGACCTCAGAGGCAGCCGTGCTGGCCGGCCAGAGCGGGCAGACCCCTCCAGGGGCGCCAGCGGGGGGCCGAGGGCCGTGTGGAGGGCAGAGCGCCGCCCACCGGCCGACTCCCCGGATGCCGGCAGCAGCCGGGCTGGGCTGGGCAGGGCTGGGCAGGGCTGGGCGGGGCTGGGGCCAGGAGCTCCGTCCAGGTCCAGCTCTAGGTCCAGCTCCGTCCAGGTCTCCCCTGCAGCCTCCGGGGGCCCGAGCACGGGGTCCCTCGCTGCTCCTTCCAGCGCTCGCATCCTGGAGGTGCAGCCGGGGCCTGCGTGCCTGGGTGTGGCTGACCGCCGAGCCCACGCCCCGCCCCCGTTCTGTCTTCACACTCGCGTGTGTGTGTGTGTGTGTGTGTGTGTGATGGGCTCACCTGGCTGGCAGGAGTTTGTAGGGCTTTTTTTTTTTTTTTTTTTTTGAGTGTGGTGTTTTGGAATCACGCAGACCGGCAGGACCCTGCCTGTCCTACCCACGCATCCCAGCCTCAGTGTTGTGGTCTGGACAATGGGTGTGACCGTTGCGGGCCCCAGGGAGTGGGCGTGTCCAGCTGGGCCTTGTGGGTTTGGGTCCCCCAGGTCCTCTGCAGGCTGAGGGTGCCACGTGCCTCGGGCATGCAGACGCGTCCCGGGAGGCCACCACACCCGGTGCCCGGCCTGGAGCCAGTGGGCCGGGTCCGGTGCCTCTGTCCACCTGGGCCGGGCTGGGGTCTGGGATGTGTTGGGTCACTCGTGGTGGGACTCTGCAGCCAGTGCCCGAGCCTACAGGTGGCACGGGCCCCCCACTGCAGCGTCAGGGCCAGCCGGGTGGAGAGGAGGCCCAGTGCCCGGGCGACCGCTGGCGCTGTCACCCCGGGGTGAGCTCGCGCCTGTCCTGAGGTCAGCCCACGCTGCCAGCCCGCACCGGGCCTGGGCGGTGCACGCTGACCTCCCACTGCGCCCCCAGCTGTTCCTGCCCGGCGTGGCCTTTCCCAGCCTGCAGGAGCCGGCACCCTCGCTGCCCAGCACCCCGCTCCTCGTCAGCTACCAGGTGAGCAGGCCAGGTCCCCCGGCCCCCCAGCAGGGGGCGCCTGAGGGCCAGGCAGGACCCCGGCGTCCAGGCCCGGGAGCAGGGGGCGCCTGAGGGCCAGGCAGGACCCCGGCGTCCAGGCCGCGGCCCGTGGGGGGGGGGGGGCGGGGCAGTCCCCTGGACGCGACTCCCTCTCCAGTCGCAGACGCAGCCTGAGGAGGAGGAGGAGGAGGAGGAGGCCGAGGAGCTGGGCCATGCCGAGACCTACGCGGACTACGTGCCCTCCAAGTGTGAGTGGCCCAGGCCCGCGAGCGCGTGGGGAGGGCGTGGCCTCCCGCTCGGCTCTCACGGCCCGCCCCGCCCCTCCCCTCCCCGCAGCCAAGCTCGGGAGGCAGCACCCGGACCGCGTGGTGGAGACCAGCACGCTGTCGAGTGTGCCGCCCCCGGACGTCACCTACTCCCTGGCGCTGCCCGCCTCGGACAGTGGCGCCCTGTCGGCGCTGCAGCTGGAGGCCATCACCTACGCCTGCCAGGTGAGCTGCGCGCCGGGGGGGGGGGGGGGGGGGCGTGTGCGGCCGCGGCCGCAGGCCCTGACCGCCCCCGACCCCGCAGCAACACGAGGTCCTGCTGCCCAGCGGCCAGCGTGCCGGCTTCCTCATCGGCGACGGCGCCGGCGTGGGCAAGGGCCGCACGGTGGCCGGCATCATCCTGGAGAACCACCTGCGGGGCCGGAAGAAGGCGCTCTGGTGAGGGGGCGGGGCGGGGCGGGGGCCGAGGGGCGGGCCGAGGGGCGGGGCCGGAAGAAGGCGCTCTGGTGAGGGGGCGGGGCGGGGGCCGCGGGGCGGGGCGAGGGCCGTGGGGCGGGGCGGGGAGAAGGCGCTGTGGTGGGCGGGGCGGGAAGAAGGCGCTGTGGTGAGGGGGCGGGGCGGGGGCAGTGGGGCAGGGGCGGGGCGAGGGCCGTGGGGCGGGGCGGGGAGAAGGCGCTGTGGTGGGCGGGGCGGGAAGAAGGCGCTGTGGTGAGGGGGCGGGGCGGGGGCCGCGGGGCGGGGCGAGGGCCGTGGGGCGGGGCGGGGAGAAGGCGCTGTGGTGGGCGGGGCGGGAAGAAGGCGCTGTGGTGAGCGGGGCGGGGCGGGGGCAGTGGGGCAGGGGCGGGGCGAGGGCCATGGGGCGGGGCGGGAAGAAGGCGCTGTGGTGAGCCCTGCCCCACGGGGGCGGGGCCGCGGTCTGAGGGGGGCTGGATGGGGGCCTCCGGGGGAGGGGGCCTTGGGGGCGGGGTGGGGCCTTGGGGGCGGGGACAGGGCGGGGCCTCCTGCCAGACACCGGTTCTGCCCTCCGTTCAGCATCTCCAGTGGGGGCGGTGGGCAGCAGGGATGGGCCGTGGGGGCAGGGCCGGGCCTCCTGCCTGACACCGGCTCTGCCCCAGGTTCAGCGTCTCCAATGACCTCAAGTACGACGCGGAGCGCGACCTGCGGGACATCGAGGCGCCGGGCATCGCGGTGCACGCGCTGAGCAAGGTGGGGGCGTGGGCCGGGGTCGCCTCGGGCAGGCTGCCCCGCCCAGCGCCCCTTATAGGTGGGTAAACGGAGGCCTCCCTGCCCCCTCCCGCACCCCCAGATCAAGTACGGGGACAACACTACCTCAGAGGGCGTCCTGTTCGCCACCTACTCGGCCCTGATCGGGGAGAGCCAGGCCGGCGGCCAGCACCGCACGCGCCTGCGGCAGATCCTCGAGTGGTGCGGCGAGGCCTTCGACGGCGTCGTATCCTGGGCCTCCACGGGGTGGGAGCCCGGGCCCAGCCACGGTTCCCTGTCCCTCCGCCTTCCTGCTCGGGGGCTGGGACTTTGCCCGCCAGGCAGGGGCCTGGGCTGAGGGGCCGCACGCAGGGCCCGAGCGGGGCGTGTCCAGTGCCCGCCCTGCCCGGCACGCCCCCCCGGCCCCAGCCCAGCCACAGCAGCGCCGGCCCTGCCTGGCCTGTGGCCGGCTGCAGCCAGGGTGTTTCCTCCGAGGGTCACTGTGGTTGTCAGCGACCCCGGCCCCCGCACCGGTCTCCCCCGGGGGGCGGGGACGTCCCGAGACACTGGAGCTGTCACGCGGGGACTGCCAGGTCCGGAGGCCGCCGCCTCCGTGTCTCGCCTCTGGGGAGGCCCACTTGCTTCCAGAACGTTCCTTAACCCACCCCCGCCCCAGATCATATTTGACGAGTGCCACAAGGCCAAGAACGCCAGCTCCACCAAGATGGGCAAGGCCGTGCTGGACCTGCAGAACAAGCTGCCGCTGGCCAGAGTGGTGTACGCCAGCGCCACAGGTGGGCCCGGGCCGGGGCTGGGCGGGCGGCGTGGCCCCCGCAGGGTCCTGGGTCTGCGCCCCACTTCCCCCGGTCCTGGGGACTCAGCTGGGCCGGGGCAGCTCACGCGGCCAGGCCAGGCCTTCCCAGGCCCCCGTCCCGGCCCCGGGGTCCTGTGCACCTCCCAGACCGCAGCCCCACGGGCAGGGCGGGGAACTGACGCCGCCCCCCCCCCCCGCAGGCGCCTCGGAGCCCCGGAACATGATCTACATGAGCCGCCTGGGCATCTGGGGCGAGGGCACGCCCTTCCGCACCTTCGAGGACTTCCTGCACGCCATCGAGAAGAGGTGGGCGCCCGCGCCGCGCCGCGCCCGGCTGCCCGCGCGGTGGCCCGGGCTCTGTGCGCCCTCACCCCGGCCTCTGCCCTCCGCAGGGGCGTGGGCGCCATGGAGATCGTGGCCATGGACATGAAGGTCAGCGGCATGTACATCGCGCGCCAGCTCAGCTTCTCGGGCGTCACCTTCCGCATCGAGGAGATCCCGCTGCCCCCGGCCTTCGAGCGCGTCTACAACCGCGCGGCCCTGCTGGTGAGCCGGCCTCGGCCGTCTGCTCCCCCGTCCTGCCCGCGTGCTGGGCGGTCCTCTCTCCCACACCCGTGGCGCCCGCCAGCCCCAGCCCTGCCCGCGTGCTGGGCGGTCCTCTCTCCCACACCCGTGGCGCCCGCCAGCCCCAGCCCTGCCCGCGTGCTGGGCGGTCCTCTCTCCCGCACCCGTCGCGCCCGCCAGCCTCAGCCCTGCCCGGCTCCGGCTCCCCCAGGGCCTCCCCTGTGCTCTGTTGACTTCCTGTCCTGGGCCCCTGTGGGTGTAGAGCAGCGGCCCTGGCTGCCCCAGCTCTGTGCCAGGAACACCCCCAGTGCCAGCAGCACACGTGTCCCCAGAAGTCCCCCGGGGTGCAGTCGCCCTGGGAGGCCCGAGACAGGCCAGCACTGCGCAGACACCCAGCCCCCTCCCCCGTCATCTGTGCCGCGCCGGCCCCTCCCCCGTGTCTGTGGGCCTGTGCCGCGTCGGCCCCTCCCCGTGTCTGTGGGCCTGTGCTGTGCCATGCCGGCCCCTCCCCGTGTCTGTGGCCCTGTGCCGCGCCGGCCCCTCCCCCGTGTCTGTGGGCCTGTGCTGTGCCGCGCCGGCCCCTCCCCTGTGTCTGTGGCCCTGTGCCGCGCCGGCCCCTCCCCCTGTCATGTGTGGGCCTGTGCTGTGCCGCGCTCACTGTCTTTGGGCCCTGGCTGTGCTGGTGCGGGAAGGGCACTGTGCTGCCCACGGCACAGGCGCCCCCGTGTGCCCTGGGCCGTGGGCAGGCGTGGGCGCGGCCAGCTCAGTCTGCACCGTGCCGTGCCTTGCAGTGGGCCGAGGCCCTGGCCGTGTTCCAGCAGGCGGCCGACTGGATCGGCCTGGAGTCGCGCAAGTCCCTGTGGGGCCAGTTCTGGTCGGCCCACCAGCGCTTCTTCAAGTACCTGTGCATCGCCGCCAAGGTGCGCCGGCTGGTGGAGCTGGCGCGCGAGGAGCTGGCCCGCGACAAGGTGGGCTGCGCAGGCCCTGAGCGCCCGCCGCCACAGACCAGCCCGGGGCAGGACCCAGCCCCGCTCACACACCCCACCCCCACCCCCCGCAGTGCGTGGTCATCGGGCTGCAGTCCACGGGCGAGGCGCGCACGCGTGAGGTGCTGGACGAGAACGACGGGCACTTGGACTGCTTCGTCTCCGCTGCCGAGTGAGTGGCGTGGTGGGCACGGCCAGCAGGGTTCCCCAAGTGCCTGGGGAGACCCCACTGTGGGGGCCAGAGCTGGGGGCCGGGGGCGGGGCCTCAGGAGGCTGCTGGGTGTCCACCTCCCGCCGGGTCAGCGGGCCCACTCCCTGCCTGCTGCCCGGGCTGCCCGCTCCCACCCCACCCCCACCCGGGGTTTGGCCTCATCCTCTGGAGGTGGGCAGTGGAAGAGCTGAGGGGGCCTGTGGTGCCCAGCCCTCTGGTGCCCAGCCGGCACCCTGCTCCCTTGGTGCCCACCCCCCCAGTGCCCATCCCCCTGGCACGCACCCCCCTGGCGCCCTGCTGGTGCCCTGCCCCCCGGATCCCAGCCCCCTGGTGCCCACCCCCCTGGTGCCCTGCTGGCGCCCTGCCCCTCTGGTGCCCACCCCCCTGGTGCCCTGCTGGCGCCCTGCCCCTCTGGTGCCCACCCCCCTGGTGCCCTGCTGGCGCCCTGGTGCCCAGCCCCCCGGTGCCCTCCCCCCCACCCCGTGCCCAGCTCCAAGCCCCGCCCTCTGAGCACCGGAGGCCCCGCCCTCCCCGGCACAAACCCTGCTCTCCCTGGCAGGGGCGTCTTCCTGTCACTCATTCAGAAGCACTTCCCCTCCGCCAAGCGCCGCCGGGACCGCGGAGCGGGGCCAAGAGGAAACGTGAGCACCCGGCTGCCCCCGCCCAAGCCTGGGGGTCCTGGCCCTGCTGCCCTCTGACCCTCGCCAGACAGGCGTGGGCTCCACAGTGGGGGGCCTGTGCAGACCCCAGCCCCACAGGGAAGTCCCCAGGGACAGGGAGCGCCGGCAGCCTGCGGGGAGGGAACCCCGGGGACCCGGGAGGGCGACAGAGTCACGGACACCCTGGCCCAGGTCCCCGCGGGGCCCGGCACTCTGCCATCAGGCCCGGGCCCAGGAACCCCCCTCCCCAGCCAGAGGGTCCCGTGGGCTGAGTGACCTCCCCAGCCGTCCTGCTGCCCCGAGGTGACCCGGCCCCCTCCTGGCAGGGCGGCCGCGGGGCCGCGGGGCCAAGGCTCCCCGGCTGGCGCTGGAGGCGGGCGGCGTGATCCGGATCAGTGACGACAGCAGCACGGAGTCGGACGTCGGGCTGGACAGCGACTTCCACTCCTCCCCGGAGTCCCTGGTGGACGACGATGTGGTCCTCGTGGACGCCGTCGGGCCCCCTGCCGACGACCGAGGTGCGGGCTGGCCGGCCGGGTCGGGGTGCGGGCCTGCGGCCTGGGGCCCGGCTCCTGCCCCCGGTCTGCGGGTGGGCAGGCCTCCCCGCCCACCTGAGCGGGAGGTGATGCCGCAAGGCCGCCCACTTGCGGAGAAGCAGGCTCGGGGCAGAGCCAGGCAGTGTCCCCAGGCTGCTGGGTCCCCGTGTGTGGCCCCGGGCACCCAGAGAGCGCAGCCTGCCGCCCAGGCCTCTCGTCCAGCTCGCCGTCCCTCGGGCCAGCCCTGCCCCTCCAGAGGCCACACGGCCAGGCGGGGCTGAGTGCCATCCCACCTGCTCCCCGCAGGCCCCCTGTGCCCCCTGCAGAGGGACCCCCAGGGCCCCGGCCCCCTGGAGCGGGTGGAGCGGCTGAAGCAGGACCTGCTGGCCAAGGTGCGGGCGCTGGGCCCGGAGCTGCCGGTCAACACCCTGGACGAGCTCATCGACCAGCTCGGGGGCCCCGAGCGCGTGGCCGAGGTGAGTGCGGGCGCCGGGGCTTCCCACTGCCGCCTCGCGCCTGTCGGAACAGGGGGCCGAGACCTGGGGGGGCCCCGAGCGCGTGGCCGAGGTGAGTGCGGGCGCCGGGGCTTCCTGTGTCAGAACAGGGGGCTGACCACCTGGGGGGGGCCCAGTGCCGGCCCAGGGTCTGGCAGCCCCCGCGCAGCTGGGCGCCCCCGGGTGCAGCCCGGCCCTCACGCCCCGCCCCCACAGATGACCGGCAGGAAGGGCCGGGTCGTGTCCCGGCCTGACGGCACCGTGGTCTTCGAGTCGCGGGCGGAGCAGGGCCTGTCCATCGACCACGTCAACCTCAGAGAAAAGCAGCGCTTCATGAGCGGCGAGAAGGTGCGGGGCCTCCTGGGCTGCAGGGGCCAGGGAGGGGGCCAGGGGGGGCCGGAGAGGGGGCCAGGGGCCGGGGGGGCCGGGGAGGGGGCCTGGGGGCTGCCCTGTGCCCCAGGGGCTGGGGAGGGGGCCGAGGGGGGCCGGGGAGGGGGCCGAGGGGGGCCGGGGAGGGGGGCCGGGGGGCCGGAGAGGGGGCCTGGGGGCTGCCCTGTGCCCTGGGGGCTGGGGAGGGGGGCCAGGGGCTGGGGAGGGGGCCGAGGGGGGCCGGGGAGGGGGGCCGTGGGCTGGGGAGGGGGGCCAGGGGGCGCGGCTGCCTCGCTGACCCCGCCCCGCCCCAGCTGGTCGCCATCATCTCGGAGGCGTCCAGCTCCGGCGTGTCCCTGCAAGCCGACCGCCGGGTCCTGAACCAGCGCCGCCGCGTGCACATGACCCTGGAGCTGCCCTGGAGCGCCGACCGGGCCATCCAGCAGTTCGGTGAGCCTGGCCCCCCAAGGCCAGCCCACCCCCGCGCCGTCCCCTGGCCGGGCCCTGACAGCCCCTCTGCCCGCAGGCCGCACCCACCGCTCCAACCAGGTCTCGGCGCCCGAGTACGTGTTCCTCATCTCGGGGCTGGCCGGCGAGCGCAGGTTCGCCTCCATCGTGGCCAAGCGCCTGGAGAGCCTGGTGAGTGGGGGGGGGGGCAGGAGGAGGGGCCCAGGAGGGGGGGTGAGGGGGTGGGGGCCCAAGAGGGGGGGCCAGCAGGGTGGGGGCCCAAGAGGGGGGGCCAGGAGGGGGGGCCCAGGAGGGGGGGTGAGGGGGTGGGGGCCCAGGAGGGGGGGCCAGGCCCAGGCAGCATGCGGCGCCCCTCCCCACCCAGGGCGCCCTGACCCACGGAGACCGCCGGGCCACGGAGTCGCGCGACCTGAGCAAGTACAACTTCGAGAACAAGGTGCGCTGGTGGGCGCGGGCGGGGCCGCGGGGCCCCCTGGGCCGGCCCCTGCTCATGCCGCCTGCACCCCCAGTACGGAGCCCGGGCCCTCAGCTGCGTCCTGACCACCATCCTGAACCAGGCGGACAACAAGGTGCCCCTGCCCCAGGGCTACCCCGGAGGGGCCGCCGCCTTCTTCCGGGGTGAGCGGGGCCTGCGCGGGCGCTCTGGGGGTGGCGGGGGTCTGCGGTTGGGAGAGCCCACCCTGTACGCCGGTGGCTGACCCCGGGAGGGTGTCTCGGGGGCCCTGGGAGCTCCTGGTGTCGGGGCAAAGCTGGGGTCCCTGGAACGGGGAGGAGGGGGCTGGGACCCCAACGTGAGCTCCTCCCCCAGACATGAAGCAGGGGCTGCTGTCTGTCGGCATCGGCGGGCGAGAGCTGCGGTCGGGCTGCCTGGACGTGGAGAGAGGTCAGTGCGCGCGCACTCACGCACACACGCACACGCGCGCGGGGGGCGGGGGGGGGGCTGCCCAGGCTCACCCCGCCCCTCCCCAGACTGCTCCATCACCAAGTTCCTGAACCGCATCCTGGGCCTGGAGGTGCACAAGCAGAACGCGCTGTTCCAGTACTTCTCCGACACCTTCGAGCACCTCATCCAGCTGGACCGCAAGGAGGGGAAGTACGACCTGGGCATCCTGGGTGAGCGCCGCCCCGCCTCGCGCCGCCCCGCCACGGCCCCGCCCCGGCCCGCCCCTTCCCCAGCCTGCCTACCCGGCCCCCTGCCCCAGCCTGCCTGCCCGCCCCGCCCAGGCCCGGCCCCGCCCACACCTTCCCCAGCCCGCCCGCCCCGCCCCGCCTCCGGCCTCCGCCCCGCCGCCATCCCAGCCCCGCCCCGGCCCGCCTGTCCTGCCCACCCCCTGCCCCGCCCCGCGCCCCAGCCCGCCTGCCTCGCCTCCGGCCCCGCCCCCAGCCCCGGCCCCGCCCCTCCTGTCCTGCCCACCCCGGCCCCGCCCACCCGTTCCCCAGCCCGCCCGCCCCGCCCTGCCTCCGGCCTCCGGCCCCGCCGCCATCCCAGCCCCGCCCCGGCCCGCCTGTCCTGCCCACCCCCTGCCCCGTCCAGGCCCGCCCCTGCCCCGCCCCGCGCCCCAGCCCGCCTGCCTCGCCTCCGGCCCCGCCCCCAGCCACGCCCCGGCCCCGGCCCCGCCCCTCCTGTCCTGCCCACCCCGGCCCCGCCCACCCTTTCCCCAGCCCGCCCACCCCGCCCCGCCTCCAGCCCCGCCCCCACCCCAGCCCCGCCCCGCCCGCCTGTCCTGCCCACCCCCTGCCCCGTCCAGGCCCGCCCCCGCCCCGCCCCGCGCCCTGGTGGCCCAGGCTGTGTGCCGGGAAGGCTTTACTCCTAAGAGCTGGCAGAGTCTGCCGGCCTCGGAGAGCAGGGAGCTGGGCTCAGCGGGCGTGGGGGACCCGCACCCCACTCGGGCACCCGGGTTTGAGTCCACCCACCTGGGAGACCTGGGTCGGGTTCCAGCCCTCCCTGGCGTCTGAGCAGTGGCCAGTGGGTGGGGGGCTCAGTGGCCGCGGTGCCCAGAGCCTGGCGCTGTGTGGCGCCCTCTGCCGGGACCCCCAGGGCCTACGTGGGCAGGTGGGCACTCACGCCCCGCCCACCTCTCCGCAGACCTGGCTCCCGGGGTCGACGAGATCTACGAGGAGAGCCAGCAGGTGTTCCTGGCCCCCGGGCACCCGCAGGACGGGCAGGTGATCTTCTACAAGGTGAGAGGCCGCCAGCCCCGCCCCACCCTCTGCCCCGCCCACCCCCGCTAACACCGCGCTGTCCGGCAGATCAGCGTGGACCGCGGCCTCAAGTGGGAGGAGGCCTTGGCCAAGTCGCTGGAGCTGACCGGGCCCTATGACGGCTTCTACCTGTCCTACAAGGTGGCAGCCCCTTCCGCGCACCCACGCAGTGCAGGGGCGGGGCCGGAGCGTGGGCGGGGCCAGGGTGTGGGCGGGACCGCGGAGCCCCCACATGCAGGGGCGGGACGGAGCGTGGGCGGGGCCCCCAATGCAGGGGCGGGGCTAGGGCACGGGGGCCACCCCGCATGCAGGGGCGAGGCCGCGGAGCCCCGCCCTTCTCACCGCCCCCTCCGCAGGTCCGCGGCAGCCGGCCGAGCTGCCTCCTGGCCGAGCAGGGCCGCGGCAAGCACTTCACCGTGTACAAGCCCAACATCGGCCGGCAGAGCCAGCCGGAGACCCTGGACGGGCTCTGCCGCAAGTTCCACCGGGTAGGGGTGCGGCCGCCGGCCCCGGGCGCCCCGACGCCCCGACGCCCCGCCCAGGCCGGGCGGCCGCGCTCACCGGGCTCTCGGCCCCGCAGGTGCCCGCCGAGGAGGCCAGGGAGCACTGGGAGAGCGGCTACGCCTTCTCGCTGACGCACTGCAGCCACACGGCGTGGTGAGCGGGCGGGGGCGGGGGCGCGGGCGCGGGCGCGGGCGCGGGCGGGGGGGGGGGCGGGCCGGCCGGGACCTCGCGCTGAGCCCCCGCCGCCGCAGGAACCAGCACTGCCGCCTGGTGCAGGAGGGCAAGGACTGCGCGCAGGGCCTGCGGCTGCGCCACCACTACGTGCTGTGCGGGGCGCTGCTGCGCGTGTGGGGCCGCGTGGCCGCCGTCATGGCCGACGTCAGCAGCAGCAGCTACCTGCAGGTCGTGCGCCTCAGGACCAAGGACCAGAAGAAGCAAGTGGGTGAGTGCCGGCGGCGGGCCCGCCCTGCCCGCGCGCGCGCCCGCGCCCTGACCGCCGCGCCCGCCCGCCCGCCCCTCCCCCGCAGGCATCAAGATCCCCGAGGGCTGCGTGCGCCGCGTGCTGCAGGAGCTGCGGCTCATGGACGCCGACGTCCGGCGCAGGAGCGCGCGCGCGCCCCCGCCGCGGCCGGAGCTGCCCTGCGGCGCGGGCGAGGTGCTGGACCTGACCTACAGCCCGCCGCGCCGCGCGCCCCCGCCGCCGCCCCTCGCGCCCGCCGACCCCGCCGCGCTGGCGCGCCAGGGCTGCGACATCAACTTCAAGGAGGTGCTGGAGGACATGCTGCGCTCGCTGCACCCCGGCGCGGCGCCCGCGGGCCCGGCCGAGCGCCAGAGCGTCATCCGCTTCAGCCCGCCCTTCCCCAGCCCCTAGCGGCGCCGCGGGCGCGGCCCCTCGCAGTGCCTTCCGCCCCGCCGCCCCGCGCGCCGCCGCCGCGCCCCGCTCAGGACGGCCCGAGCTCCGGGGGCGGGGCGCTCCCAGGAGCTGGCAACTCAGGAAGCCCCAGGTGCTCGGCCCCGCGCGTCCGCGCCCGGGGCCCGTGGGGCAGACCCCGTGTATGCAACCCCCTGCTCCCTAAGTTATTGCCTGCTCGCCTCCCCCGGCTGCGGCCGGGCCGGCGCGCCTGTATTTATAATGAACTCTAATGTATATATGTAACTTTTTTAAATATATGTGCCTTTTGCCTACACCCCCCGGTGTCCACTGGCTCCTCCGGCCCCCTGCGTGGGGCTGCCCGGCTCAGGCCCTCCGCGGAAGCCCCGCCCCCAGGACCTCTCCTGCCCCTGCCCTCCAGCCGGGCCAGGCGCAGGCACCACTCAGCCCCCCTGACCGCTGGTCCTGGGCCCTCGGCTCGAGCAGCTGCCTCCTCCGGCCGGGGGGGGGGGGAGGCGGGCCCGGCGCGGGTCTCCCCAGGACCTGAGAGGGATTAGGGATTAGCCCGGGATCAGCCCTCCCCCCCACCACAACGCAGCAGCGGGTTTCCATGTTTTATTCCCACAAGGCAGCAGGGTGGGGGCGCGCGCCGGGCCCGGCGGCCCGGGACCTTCCTCCGGCGGGTGCACGCGGTCCTCGGGGCTGCCTCACCAGCGGGCTGGTTTGCAGGCAGACCGTCATGGGTGCCGGGCGGAAGGCTTGGGGCGCGGGCGGGCGCGGGCGGGGCGCTTGTGGGGCTAGAGATAGCAGGGCAGGTCCTTCTCGATCACCTGTGGGGGGCACAGCGCCGTCAGGGTGGTCCCGGCCCCGCCCCCAGCCCCGCCCCGGGCACCACCAGGGCCTCCTCCATAGGTTCACAGCGCCGTCAGGGTGGTCCCGGCCCCGCCCCCAGCCCCGCCCCGGGCACCCCCCCCCCCCGCACCTACCAGGGGCTCCTCCATGGGCCCGTACCGCTTCACCACGCAGCCGTTCTTGTCGATGAGGAACTGCGGGGGCACAGAGTGTGGGACAGGGCCCAGGCGCTCCCCCCACCACGCCCGACACAGCCCCTCCGTCCCCCCCCCCCCCCCCCCGTACCTTGGTGAAGTTCCACTTGATGGCACTGTGGGAGGCAGAGGCAGGTGTCAGGGGCTGCCCGGCCGGGCTCCTCAGCGGGACCCTGACCCCCCAGCCCCCGTCCACTCACTTCCCCAGCATGCCCCTGTCCCCCTGTCCCCCCGGCCCCCGTCCACTCACTTCCCCAGCATGCCCCTGTCCCCCTGTCCCCCCGGCCCCCGTCCACTCACTTCCCCAGCATGCCCCTGTCCCCCCAGCCCCTGGCCCCCTGTCCCCCCGGCCCCTGTCCACTCACTCCCCCAGCATGCCCCTGTCCCCCGGCCCCCGTCCACTCACTTCCCCAGCATGCCCCTGTCCCCCCGGCCCCCGTCCACTCACTTCCCCAGCATGCCCCTGTCCCCCCGTCCACTCACTTCCCCAGCATGCCCCTGTCCCCCCGGCCCCCGTCCACTCACTTCCCCAGCATGCCCCTGTCCCCCCGTCCACTCACTTCCCCAGCAGGCCCCTGCCCCACTCCAGGGCCCCATCCCACCCCCCAGGGCCCCATCCCAGCCCCAGGTCCACTCACTCCCAGCAGGCCCCTGTCCCCCCAGCCCCCGTCCACTCACTTCCCCAGCATGCCCCCGTCCACTCACTTCCCCAGCATGCCCCTGTCCCCCTGTCCCCCGGCCCCGTCCACTCACTTCCCCAGCATGCCCCTGTCCCCCGTCCACTCACTTCCCCAGCATGCCCCTGTCCCCCGTCCACTCACTTCCCCAGCAGGCCCCGGCCCCCGTCCACTCACTTCCCCAGCATGCCCCTGTCCCCCGTCCACTCACTTCCCCTGCAGGCCCCTGTCCCCCATCCACTCACTTCCCCAGCATGCCCCTGTCCCCCGTCCACTCACTTCCCCAGCATGCCCCGGCCCCCCGTCCACTCACTTCCCCAGCATGCCCCTGTCCCCCATCCACTCACTTCCCCAGCATGCCCCTGTCCCCCGTCCACTCACTTCCCCAGCATGCCCCTGTCCCCCGTCCACTCACTTCCCCAGCAGGCCCCTGTCCCCCATCCACTCACTTCCCCAGCATGCCCCTGTCCCCCGTCCACTCACTTCCCCAGCAGGCCCCGGCCCCCCGTCCACTCACTTCCCCAGCATGCCCCTGTCCCCCATCCACTCACTTCCCCAGCATGCCCCTGTCCCCCGTCCACTCACTTCCCCAGCATGCCCCTGTCCCCCCGTCCACTCACTTCCCCAGCAGGCCCCGGCCCCCGTCCACTCACTTCCCCAGCATGCCCCTGTCCCCCTGTCCCCCGTCCACTCACTTCCCCAGCAGGCCCCGGCCCTTGGGCTGCACTTTCATCCACTTCCACAGCGGGTGGGCGTCGTCGCCGTTCACGCAGATCTTGCTGTACATATCGAACTTGACGTTGTAGCCGGCGGCGAACTCTTTGATCTCTGCGTTACTCCCTGGCTCCTGCGGGGGGGGGGGAGTGAGTGGGGAGGGGGCCCAGGCACCCCCGGGGCCCCCACCCTCGCCCAGGCGCCCCCGGCACGCACCTGCCTCCCGAACTGGTTGCAGGGAAAGGCCAGGATGCGTAAGCCACACTCAGCGTAGCGCGCGTGCAGGTCGACCAGCTGAGTGTAGTTCACGTCGGTTTTGCCTCATTGGGAGGCCACGTTGGTGACGATGCACACGAAGCCCCTGGAGGCGCGGGGCGCGGTCAGGCGGGTCGGGCCCCTGCCTCCCCCTCGGCCCCGCGCCCGCGCCCCGCGCCCACCCGCACCCACCGGTACTTGTCCAGGCAAACCATGCGCCCGTCGATGTCCTTGGCGGAGAACTCGTGCATAGAGCGCGCGCAGCGCCAGTCGTCCCGGGACGCGCACTGCAAGGCAAGGGGGGTGTCAGTGGTCGTGGCGCCCGGCGGGGCGGGGCCGCCCCCCGCCTCAGGTCCCCGAGGGAAGAAGGGAGCCCGGGGGGGCCGGGCGACGGCGCCCTGGGGCACGGGAAAGGTCACGGCCGCTCCTGCAGTGCGCACGCGCCCGCGTCCCAGCGGACTCCGAGGCCGGCGCAGGGCTCGGGGCCCCAGAGGCACCGGGACGGCGGGGGAGGGGGGCCTGCGCACACCGGGTCCACAAGCTCCACACAGCCCCCGCACTCCGTCACCGGCGCCGTCGACCGAGGCCTGGAAGCACAGGGTTCCACCGGCCGCGGGCGCGCACGAGGGCGCCGGCACGCGGGGGCCCTGCGCCTGCGCCTGCACCGCCGCCGCCGCCGCCGCCGGGGGGCTTGGTTTTGGCGCCGGGCGGCGGTTCCGCCCGGGCACCGGGCCTGCTGCCTGCAGCGCCCTGGGGAGCCGGCGGCTGCGCGGCCCATGCCCGCCTTCTGCGGGCGCGCCAGGGCCACCGGGCGTTGCGCCGGGGACAAAGGCCGTCGCCAGGGCGACCACCGCCCACTGTGACGCCGCCGAGCGGGCCCCGGGGCGGGCAGGGGAAGGGACGGAGGGGGGGAGGGGTGGCCCCGCCTGGGCTCGTGACCCTGGGCACCCAGCCCAGCGGCCGCTCCCCCGCCCACCCGCTGCCCTGGCGCACGGCCCCTCGCGATGCACCCGGGGCCCCCAACGGCCCATTCCGCGCCCGGTCAGGCTGCGGAGCCCCGACCTCGGCCCCGATCCGCCGGGCGAGCGACCCAGCGTGGTCACCGCGTCCGCGCCGAGCCCCGGTGGGGGTGGGGTGGCGTATCCGTGGCCGGACGGCCCCTCGTCTGAGGTCGCCCCGGCCCTTGGGTCCCTCGCGACGTGGTCACGCGTCCGCCCCAACGGCCCCCGGGCAGCCGCGGCGCCGCGGCGCTCACCATCGTGCCCGCCAGGCCGGGCGCAGCCAGGGCTCCGCACAGCAGCGCCGGCTTCAGCAGGCGACTCAGACGGCCGAGAATCATCGCGCTGGCGGGGCCTAGGGAGCCAGCGGCTCCTCCCCTCGCCGAGCCGACCAATGGACGTGCGCCGGCGCGCCTCGCCTCCCCGCCCTCGGCCACGCCCACTCGCGCTTTCATTGGCCGGCCGGCGGGCCCCGCAGACGCGCGGCAGCGCCAGCCAATGGGAAGCCGGGGTGAGGGGCGGCTCGGGGCCTGGGGCGGGTCTGAGGGGGTTGTTGTTGTCAAGGACTGCGCATGCTCGTCGACGGACCGACGGCCGCGTCCACGCGAGCGCCGCGTTGCGGGTTGCGGACAGTTACCCGCGCGGCCGTCCGCAGCGAGCCGAGCTGAGGCCCCGCTGTGGGAACTCGGGCCGCGGGACCCCAGCCCCTGGAGAACGGGGCGAGGGGCTTGGCTTCTCAGTGGAAATGAAACCCCGCGGAGGCTCCGGGCCCAGCGCGGCCCGTGGGCGTTGTGGCTTCGGCTTCCGTGTCGGTGACACGTTGAAAACGGTTTTGAAAACGGTTCCCCGCTTACCGTTTAGCCAGGCCCCGCGGCTATGCGGCCTCCGCCCGGCGAACCGCGGCCGCGAGGGTGGTCCCGCGAGCTCTGGCCCTGGCCTTGACCCCGGCCCAGCATCGGGCGCCCGTGCTTCCGACACCCTGCGCCCTGGCCCTGGTCCCCCTGGGTGCCCGTGCTTCCGGGACCCTGCGCCCTGGCCCTGGCCCTGGTCCCCCTGGGTGCCCGTGCTTCCGGGACCCTGTGCCCTGGCCCTGGTCCCCCTGGGCGCCCGTGCTTCCGGGACCCTGCGCCTTGGCCCTGGCCCGACCCTGGCCCCCCGGACGCCCATGCTTCCGGGACCCTGTGCCCTGGCCCTGGCCCCCCAGACGCCCGTGCTTCCGGGACCCTGCGCCCTGGCCCTGGCCCTGGCCCCCCGGGCGCCCGTGCTTCCGGGACCCTGTGCCCTGGCCCTGGCCATGCCCCCTGGGTGCTCGTGCTTCCGGGACCCCGCGCCCTGACCCTGGCCCTGGTCCCCCTGGGCGCCCGTGCTTCCGGGACCCTGCGCCCTGGCCCTGGCCCCGGCCCCCCAGACGCCCGTGCTTCCGGGACCCTGCGCCCTGACCCTGGCCCTGGTCCCC